>NW_011494713.1:2656628-2661228 GCF_000754665.1 Bison bison bison
CTCCCGCGCACTCTGGCCTGAGGCGACGGGCCCCGCTGGCCGGAGCCACTGGGCAGAGTGCGCGGGAGGGCCGCTCCTCAGGAAGGCCCTCGGCGCCCAGCTCGGGGGCGGCGGAGAGAGACCCGCGCCGACCCCAGGCCCGGGCGCACCGGCGGTGCCTGCGCCTCCCGAGACCCCGCGGGGGCCCGGCCAGGGGGCGACCGCGGTCGCGGGGCCGCCGAGTGACAGGTGCCGCCGCCCCCTCCCCGCCGCGGGCATCGCTCTCCCTCCCGGGAAGCCAGGCGCTCGGAAATTTCTGGAGCAACGACCCGACTCGCTGTTTTTCTCCGTTGCAGGTTTTGAAACCGCTTCTTTGCCAGAGTTCGGTCTCCCAGCCCTGTTTCTTTCTCATTTGTACTTTGCGCGAGTAACTTTGGGAGCATCGGTTAACAGCCTATGGGTGAAATTTGGCTTTCGTTCATGCATGAGGTATAGTAAATTACTTATTGAATAAAGTGCTCCTCCTTCTCCCGCTAGCTATTGAAAAAAGAGAAGGGTTTTGAATTTTTTTTTTTGGCAGTTATTGTTTGTAATAAGCAGTCTTCCAGAAATTTTGTCATTTCTAACACTTAGGGATCTTGGTCGATATTGAACAGTAAATGGCTTATTAAATTGTGTTTTCTTTCCAACTTCTTTTAGATTTTTCATTTTTAACTTTACCTGGAGTCTCCAATTGAGTAAGTGCTATGGCTTTCATTAGAAGCACTAATGAGAAAAATAGTCTTTCCTCTACTGGACAGCCACTGAAATGTTCTCTACACTTTTCATTATTGTCTGCTTCTTTACATAGTAAACGTGCTTGTAAGTGTAACCTGAATCGTCGGTTTAATAAATTTGACTTGCCAGCTATAAGAATATTAAACTTCGTGGCAATTAAAAATAATACAGATTTTTTTTTTCTCAACAAGTTTATAACACATAAGCTCACATTAGTCAGATCCTGATTAACGGAAGATGATGTCATAATTGGTAACAACAAACTTAGCTATAAGACATCAATCAGGTGGCTTCACTCTATAAAGAGTGAAGAATTCAGAAGTTGAGCAGGAAGAGATCATTGGGACTAATGAAAATACGTGTGCTTTATTCATGGGAGAATTCCTTAGTTCCTCAGTCGGTACCTGCTTGTACTTTTTGCTTAGCTTTTTCAATCCACAGAAATTAGATGCTGCAGGTTAGAGACGGGAGACAGTATTGAACTATGAAGGAAAAAAAATGTTTGTATTAAGTTCGTTGAGAGCAAAGTTTGGGTATGTTCCTGGCACTTACTGGTTGTGAACCTTAGTTTATAAGACGCCAAAGTGAAAGATATTGTGTAGTTGGCGTTATTTGAGGAACAGAACATGAAAAAAATACAATACAAAATTTTCACCAGAGATTAAGTCACTCATACTCAGTGCCATTTCATTTTATGGCTTTTGCTTTTTAAAATCTAAGCTACTTTTCAGTGAGACCACACTGTATGCATTTCGTTTTTCACCAGGCTAACTGGTTGGTTATGTTAGTGGAAGATCACTATCGTTTTTGTAAAAAGGGATATCTTTCTTGATAGAGGAGCTTATACATATATCAGTTTTGAAGTGCCCTAATTATGGTTCCCTGGACTGAAGGATGGCTACTGCTACCATCTTTCTTGACCCTAGAATGATCATAGTCGAGAAGAATGATATCATAGTGGCACTTTTTCTCAGAACTTTGGTAGGGGAACCCAAGAGGCTCAGCCATTTATAAAACCTTTTATAAAACCTGCTTCTTGCAGTTTAGGCTATTCATTTAAAAAACGTATTTACTTAAGCTCCTGGTGTATTCTAGTTCTTTTAAATTAACGCTTTAAAACCAGTTCTGTTTCCTAAATAAATATACCTTTTAAACGAAATTAGTTGTGGTGATGATGAGTTAGTAGAATGCCACTTAACAATGAAGCAACTTTGAACTGCTAATAACCACTATTAACTCACATTTGCATTTTGGGAATTGAGGATTATCTCTAGTGCACTTTGCATTTTGCTGCATTCTATTTTAGAGCAGGTCTTTGAATGTGTAGATAGCTGTGTACTTGGGGAATGTAAATATTTTTTAAAAAAACAAATTCAATAAACGTATCTGTTGTGTGCCAGGTCCTGTGATTTTTGTTGGGGATGGAAAAAAGAGGCCCTTGCCTTTTAGGATATTGAAATCAGGATTATAAAGAGCGGGGCACAATAAACATAATTTTAATTAAATCTGTCCAGTAATAAAAGTAAATATAGAGTACAGAAATATTGCAGAGGAGGAAACCATTAAACAGGCAGGTTAGAAGAAGCATTTTAGAGATGCTAGCACCTGAGCAAGATTTTGGGGAACAAATACTGGGTAGGCCAAATCCTTTAGGTTTTTCTGTAAGATCTTATGGAAAAACCACAAAAAAAAAAACTTTGTGGCCAACCCAATACAGGTTGTAAGTGGAAGAGATATAGGGCATTTTAGGCAAAAGGCATAGCAAAAGCTATAAACAAGTAAAATTAAATGTGGTCAGGAAGTTTTAAGTAGTTTTTTTGTTGTTGTTTGTTTATTTTTGGCTCTGCTGGGTCTTCACTGTTGTGCACAGGCTTTCTCTGGTTGTGGTGAGCCGGGGCTGCTCCCTAGTTGCAATGCACAGGCTTCTCATTGTGGTGGCTTCTTGTGTCAGGGAGCACGGGCTCCAGGTGCTCCAGCTCAGCAGCTGTGGTGCGCAGGCTTAGCTGCTGTGTGGCACGCGGA
The DNA here is from genome assembly GCF_000754665.1 of Bison bison bison. Lineage (NCBI taxonomy): Eukaryota > Metazoa > Chordata > Mammalia > Artiodactyla > Bovidae > Bison > Bison bison. The sequence continues at coordinate 2,659,407 of NW_011494713.1, forward strand.
ATCTTCCCAGACCAGGGATTGAACCCGTGTGTCCTGCGTTGGCAGACAGATTCTTATCTACTCTGCCACCAAGGAAGTCCTAAATAATTGTTTTGGTGGAGTACAATGTCTGAGGAAGGACAGTTGCTTTTGAAAATCTAACATATGTTCTAATATTATTAATAAGTAATTTTTTTTTAGTACTGAGTATAAAGTGGAGACTTTCCTGTAATTTGATATTACTGCAATTTCAAGTATAGAGGAGTAAATAGTTTTTACTAATGGTGTTCATTAAGAAAGTATAAAATATTGCACTTCATTTGATGAGTTGCCTGCATATTTATATTTGTAAATTTATTGTGCATTTGTTTTTAAGTTATCTTGTGAACTTTTGTCTTCCTTCAACTACTTAAGTTAGCCTTTACATTATTTTTAAAAGAAAACTCAACAGGAAGAGGGATAAACAGAAAATGATATTACATTTCTGGACCAAAAAACTGATTTGTGTAGTAGTTTAGTAATGTGTAACTGTTTAACATAGAACACTGGCCATTACATTCATAGACTGACCAATGTAGGTAACTTAGTGGGTGTCTACTATATTTTTGTTTTGTGTATCTTAATTATCTCCATGTTATTTAAGTGTATGTATATAAATGTCTGAAAATTTGAATACCTGGATTTTAAAGACTATGTAATAGAGAAAGAACGGGAAAATGGGGGAGGGCGAAGAGCTCCGTTTGCATCTGTTTACCTAAGTATCTCTTTGATATGACTATAGATGGAGATGCAGACGTGTGGGACACAAGACCTCTAACCCTATGCTCACAAGAAGCCCTTTCCCTGAAATAGTATCTTTAAAAGTCTGATGTTTTTGTGGTCTGCTTATTTGTCTCTTTTTCTCTTTTAAGATTTTTTAAAAGTAGTTTCAAATGAATTCCTGAATTATATGACATGATTTTTTTTTTTTTTTTTTGTAAATTCGGAAAAATTTGTTAATGAAGGCAGTGTTCTCTTAAAGACATGCAACACAGTCTTTAACAATTGCTTTCTGTCATTTGTCTTCTCAGTCACTAACATAAGGGACCTGAGGCATGTCATTGTTAATTCTGACCTGTAGTTGCCCTTTCTAAGTTTTGACACAGGGCAGAAAAATCAATATTGCATTGATTATATTATGTTTTCCTTTTTGAATTTGGGTATAGATAGCCATTTTTCCTTTTCAAGATGAGATTTTTTTTTTCTTATAGAAAATTATTATAGACTATTTGGGAAAATAATGAAAACTATAGAAAGGAAGATAGGCATCATGGGTAGCCCCATGCATCTCATTCTTTTTGGTATGTAAACAACTAACATGTTTACAAACTGGGGATTATTTTTATTCCCTTCGTTCATTTAAAGTTTACATTTCACCCCTTTTCCCACTTGTGAAGTATTGGTTAGCGTATGGTATATGCATTTTTGATACATAGATTCCTCTCATGACTAATGAGGGAGTTGATGTGTTGTCTGTTTATCACTTTTTTTTTAAAGTAGAACTTATGATACAGTTGATCAGCCTTCCAGTTGTCCCATCTCTTTACTCCCTCAGCTGCTAAGTAGAGCTATTTTTTGCCTTTAGTTTTACTAAAGTGATACAGGTGGCCACCACTCTTCTCTTCTCCCATCTGTAGCCCCTGACCAAACAAGGGATCATTGCAGGTGAACATTTCCCCCTTTCTTTTTTTTTTTTTTTAGAACTATGTCATACCATATTCTTTTTTTTTTCCCTGAAAAATTTCACAATATAATGTTGATAGTTTACCATGAAGAAATTAAGAAAAGAGAATAGTTTCTAATG
>NW_011494713.1:2661328-2670198 GCF_000754665.1 Bison bison bison
CATTTCTCTGAAGGTGTTTTCACCCCCATTTCAAAAGATACTTTCAATGAATATCTATTACAGAATTGACAGCTTTAATTTTTCAGCACTTTGTTTATTTTTTTTTTATTTGATAAATTTAACGCCTTTTATTGCCATACCTCATTTTACTGTGCTTTGGTTTAGTGAACTTTATAGATACATGTTTTTTTTTTTTTCCTTGTTAATTTTCTGTTTAGTTGATCTATCCATAAGTGTGAGTGGGGTATTAAAGTCTCCCACTATTATTGTGTTATTGTTAATTTCTCCTTTCATACTTGTTAGGATTTGTCTTACATACTGCGGTGCTCCCATGTTGGGTGATATATATTTATAATTGTTATATCTTCTTCTTGGATTGATCCTTTGATCATTATGTAGTGACCTTCTTTGTCTCTTTTCACAGCCTTTGTTTTAAAGTCTAATTTATCTGATACGAGTATTGTGACTCCTGCTTTCTTTTGGTCCCAATTTGCATGGAAAATCTTTTTCCAGCCCTTCACTTTCAGTCTGTATGTGGTTGAATGCCCCAACCAAAAGACAAAGACTGGCTGAATGGATACAAAAACAAGACCCCTACATACGTTGTCTACAAGAGACCCACCTCAAAACAGGGGACACATACAGACTGAAAGTGAAGGGCTGGAAAAACATTTCCCCCTTTCCATCTACCTTTCATTAGTTAAGCACTTGGGTTGCTAAGGTGTAGCATAGGTAGCTGCCTCATCAGAAAAAGTTATTTTGAGTGTTTATCACTGATTCTTTTCTCAGTTAGCACAATGTATTCTAATGCTTTCTTTTCACTTTTATTATTTCTTCTCATTCATTCAGGAAACATTTGTTGTTTGTCACATATGTCCACTATTTAAGACATGGTCACTACTGTGATTCTTGGGTTTCAGGTAGATTGGTGTTCTCCTCATGTAGTATGTTAGATAAAATCTTTAGGTCTTTGACTCTTTTCAGTGGCTCAACTGCAAATTCTGAAGGCCAAAAACTGTTTTCTTTTCATTTCAAAGAAAAACAATTTCTGTGAGCTTGTAAGAGATGTTTAGAATGTCTGTGAACATTTCACTCATGCAGGACAGTCCAGATAATGAAATTCAGTTTTGGTATCAGTCCTAAATTGGAGAGGAAGTGTATTTGTGTAAGCTATTAGTGATGATAAAGTTAGATAATATTGCAGTGACAACCTGAAAACCTCACCAGCTTAAAGAAGTAAAGTTGCTTTCCTACTCAAGCTACATATCCATTACAGGTTAGTAAGGAGATTTTTTTCATTGTAGTTTCAGACTCCATCAGACTTGACTGATGGAGACTTCATCTAAGCATATGCTTCTGCAGTAACAGAAGCAGAGAAAAAACATGGCTCACCACGCTCGGCTTTTAAAGCTTACATTTCACTGGTAAGTCACATTGGCCATGTCTGCATTCAACATGAGAGTGATACATAATTCTTTTTCAGGGAGGGGCAGTGAATATTTTTGAACAGCTATCATATGCAATTTATAGTTGCAAGAGTTAAAATTAAATACAGTAGTTATAGAACAACTGTGTAGGATTAGTGTACCTAAAGTGGTCAGAACTACTAAAACTTAGCAGGATTTTAACATGGCATGTTGAAGTGGAAGCAGAATTAATGTTTTCTATAATATTTTTGAGTCTGAAAATTTCTTTTCATTTTTTAGTATTTTCTCCCTTTTAATAACTTACAAAGCCTTAATTCTCAAGTTTGTGGGAAAGAGTTAAGCCTAAAAATATGTCTTAATTTTATTGGTGTAATGTCATCTCTATATGCTGTGGTATTTTATCTTAATTCATTTATTTCTGGGCCTAGGAACAATAGGTATTAACATGATCTTATAATAAAAATACTTTGATTTCGTAACTATTAGATGGCATCTTCAAATATCAGCTCTTCTTTTGATTTTCCCTCATTGTTTAACAAAAAACTGAAAAATTTCTAAATAATTTTCTGGATTGTTAGGTTAAGATAGAACATTGAATATATGCTTCTCATTTTTGTTTCCTCCTGGGGGGTGAAAACATGATAACCATAGTGTGTGGTTAGCTTTCAAAATGTACCTTAATGATCCTTACCTCCTGGTATTCACACTTTTAAACAGTCTCCTTCTGCAATGAATAAGAAGGGTGTCCCGGGTAAGCAGTAGGATATTGTGGAAATAACAGTAGCTCGTTTAGGTGTGAGCACTGTGGCTCAAGGCAGACGTGATAAAACTATAAAGAAAAAGGAATAAGTAACACACAAATCAGGATGATAACTTATCTTTGAACAGGTTGGGTGTTAGGGGGATGCTACTGGGGAGACCCATAGGGTGGGTTAACATTTCATTAATCTCTGTGCTGGTTACTTAGAGTGTTCCTTTAGTTTTTTAAACTTAATATTTTATTCAGTTATATATTCAATACATTTCAAAGTAAAACATTTATGAATTTCACAATTAAGAAAATCTGTTTCTGTTGAACTGAGAGTACTTAAGTCTTCTAGTAGTTACAAGGCTTCTTAGAAACTTCAGAGTGTAAGCAAATCTAATTTCTGGTCCTGACTTCGACAGTAACTTGCAGGGTGGCTTAACCAGTCTAGCTACCAGTTGTCTCATCTGTAAAGCCAAAGGATTTGGGTTAGATATTACTAGAGGACCTTTTAAAAAAATTTTTTATTGTATAGTTGATTTACAGTGTTGTTAGTTTCTAGTGTAAATAAAATGATTCAATTTTATATATATATTCTTTTATTAGAGGACCTTTGATATCATAAGTTTAAAAATTTCTTTAAAAGCTGAAAGATACCAATAAGAGATTAATTTCTAAAATATATAAAGAGCTCATACAGCTTGATATCAAAAAGGCAACCCAATCAGAAAATAGGCAGAAGACCTAAATGGACATTTCTTCAAAGACAACATACAGATGGCCTACAGGCACATGAAAAGATGTTCAATATGCCTAGTTATTAGGGCGGAGAAGGCAATGGCACCCCACTGCAGTACTCTTGCCTGGAAAATCCCATGGGCAGAGGAGCCTGGTAGGCTGCAGTCCATGGGGTCGCTCAGGGTCGGACACGACTGAGCGACTTCACTTTCACTTTTCACTTTCATGCATTGGAGAAAGAAATGGCAACCCACTCCAGTGAAGAACATAGGCTGCCGTCTATGGGGTCACACAGAGTCGGACACGACTGAAGTGACTTAGCAGCAGCAGCAGCAGTTATTAGGGAAATGCAGATCAAAACTGCAATGAGGTATCATCTCACACCAGTCAGAATGACTGTCATCTAAAAAAAATCTACAAATAATAAATACTGGAGAAGGTGTGGAGAAAAGAACACTTTTATGCTGTTGGTGGGAATATGAATTGGTGCAGCCACTGTGGAGAATAGTACGGAGGCTCCTTAAAAAACTAAAAACAGAGTTACTACTATATGATCCAGCAATCCCACTCCTGGGCATTTATCCAGAGAAAACTTTAAATCAAAAAGCTATGTGTACCCCAGTGTTAATTTGTTGTTGTGTTCAGTTGCTGAGTCATGTCTGATTGTTTACAACCCCATGGACTGCAGCAAGCCAGGCTCCTTTGTCTTCCACTGTCTCGCAGAGTTTGCTCAAACTCATGTCCATTGGTGCTATCTAACCATATCATCCTCTGCTACCCCCTTCCCCTTTTGCCTTCAGTCTTTCCCAGCATCAGGGTCTATCCAGTGAGTCAGCTCTTCACATCAGGTGGCCAAAGTATTGGAGTTTCAGCTTCAGCAGGAGTCCTTCAAAGGAATATTCAGGGTTGGCATCCTTTAGGATTGACTGGTTTGATCTGCTTGCTGTCCAAGTGACTCTCAAGAGTCTTCTCCAGCACCACAATTCAAACGTATCAGTTCTTTGGTGCTCAACCTTCTTTATGGTCCAACTCTCACATCCATACATGACTACTGGAAAAACCATATCTTTGACTAGATAGTCCTTTGTTAGCAAAGTGTTGTCTGTTTTTTTAATACATTGTGTAGATTTGTCATAGCTTTCCTTCCAAGGAGCAAGCATCTTTTAATTTCATGGCCTCAGTCACTGTCCACAGTGATTGGGAGCCCAAGAAAATAAAATCTGTCACTACTTCCAGTTTTTCTGCTTCTGTTTGCTATGAAGTGATGGAACTGGATTCCATGATCTTAGTTTTTTGAATGTGGAGCTTCAAGTCACCTTTTTCACTCTCCTCTTTCACCCTCATAAGGAGGCTCTTTAATTCCTCTTCGTTTTCTTCCATTAGAGTGGTATCATCTGCCATTAGAGTGGTATCATCTGCGTATCTGAGTTTATTGATATTTCTCCCCGCAATCTTGATTCCAGCTTCTGCTTCATCCAGTCTGTCATATTGGATGATGTACTTCACATATAAATTAAATAAGCAGAATGACAACATACAGCCTTGTCGTACTCCTTTCCCAATTTGGAACCAGTCACTTTTTCCATGACTGGTTCTAACTATTTCTTCTTGATGTGTATATAGGTTTCTCAGGAGTCAGGTCAGGTAGTCTTGTATTCTCATCTCTTAAAGAATTTTCCACAGTTTGTTGTGATCCACACAGTTAAAGGTTTTAGTGTAGTCAGTGAAGCAAAAGCAGATGTTTTCCTGGAATTCTCTTGTATTTTCTATGATCTGTAGGATGTTGGCAATTTGATATCTGGTTCCTCTGCCTTCTCTAAAACCAGCTTGAACATCTGGAAGTTCTCAGTTCATGTACTGTTGAAGTCTGGCTTGGAGAATTTTGAGCATTACTTTGCTAGCATGTGAAATGAGTGCAATTGTGTGGTAGTTTGAACATTCTTTGGCATTGCCTTTCTTTGGGATTGGAATGAAAACTGACCTTTTCCAGTCCTGTGGCCACTGCTGAATTTTCCAAATTTGCTGGCATATTGAGTACAGCACTTTGACAGCATCATCTTTTAGGATTTGAAAAAGCTCAGGTGGAATTCCATCACCTCCGCTAGCTTTGTTCGTAGTGATGCTTTCTAGGGCCCACTTGACTTCACACTCCAAAATGTCTGGCTCTGGGTGAGTGGGTCACACCGTTGTGGTTATCTGGCTCATGACGATCTTTTTTGTATAGTTCTTCTGTGTATTCTTGCCACTTCTTCGTAATATCTTCTGCTTCTGTTAAGTCCATACCATTTCTGTCCTTTATTGTGGCCATCTTGGCATGAAATATTCCCTTGATATATTCAGCTTTCTTGAAGAGAAAGAAGGAATTTTCTTGATATCTCTAGTCTTTCCCTTGTATTGTTTTCCTCTGTTTCTTTGCATTGTTCACTTAGGAAGGCCTTCTTACCTTTCCTTGCTGTTCTCTGTAACTCTGCCTTCATTTGGATATCTTCCCCTTCCTCCCTTGCTTTTTGCTTCTCTTCTTTCCTCAGTGATTTGTAAGGCCTCCTAAGACAACCACCCTGCCTTCTTGCATTTCTTTTTGTTTGGGATTATTTTGATCACTGCCTACTGAACGTCTGTCCATTGTTCTTCAGTCACTGTCTCTACCAGATCTAATCCCTTAAATCTATTCATCACCTCCATTATATTGTTATAAGGGATTTGATTTAGGTCATACCTGAATGGCCTGGTGGTTTTCCCTCCTTGCTTCATTTTAAGCCTGAAATTTGATCTGAGCCACAGCCAGCTCCAAGTCTTGTTTTCACTGACTGTATAGAGCTTCTCCATCTTTGGCTGCGAAGAAAACGTAATCAGTCTGTTTTCATTATTAACTATCTGATGGTGTCCATGTGAAGAGACATCCTTTGGGTTGGAAAAGGGGGGTTGCTGTGACCAGCGTCTTCTCTTAACAAAACCCTGTTAGCCTTTGCCCTGCTTCATTTTGTACTCCAAGACCAAACTTGACTGTTATTCCTGGTATCTGTTGACTTCCTACTTTTGCCTTCTGATCCCAATGATGAAAAGGACATATTTCATCTTTCTTGGTGTTAATTCTAGAAGATCTTATAGGTGTTCATAGAACTGGTCAGCTTCAACTTCTTTGGCATCAGTGGTTGGGGCATAGACTTGGATTACTGTGATGTTGATAGAACGGGTGAGGGGAAGATTAAATTAGTTTGGGATGAACATATTCACATTATGATATATAAAACAGGTAAACAACAACCACCTGCTGTATAGCAGAGGGAACTATAGTCAATCTGTAAACAATGCTGCTATGAAGACTGGGTGCCTTCATGGATTACAGCTTTGTCATGGCGTAGTGGCTTGCATAACTCAATGAAGCTATCCTGCTAAATCACTTCAGTCGTGTCTGACTCTCTGTGACCCCAGAGATGGCAGCCCACCAGGCTCCCCCGTCCCTGGGATTCTCCAGGCAAGAACACTGGAGTGGGTTGCCATTTGCTGTTTTCATAGCAGCATTGTTTACAGGTTGAATATAGTTCCCTCTGCTATACAGTAGGTGCTTGCTGTTTACCTGTTTTATATATCAGAGTGTGAATATGTGTGGTTTGCCTTGGAAATGATTTGAGATCACTCTGTCGTTTATAAGGTTACACCCAAGTACTGCATTTCAGATTCTTTTGTTGACGATCCCTTCTTCCAAGGGATTCTTGCCCACAGTAGTAGATGTAGTGGTTATCTGAATTAAATTTGCCCATTCCCGTCCATTTTAGTTCACTGATTTCCTAAGATGTCGATGTTCACTCTTGCCATCTCCTGCTTGACCATGTCCGATTTACCTTGATTCATGGACCTAACATTCCAGGTTCCTATGCAGTGTTGTTCTTTACCATGTCAGACTTTACTTTCATCACCAGATACATCCACAACTGAGCATTGTTTCCTTTTTGACCCAGCCGCTTCATTCTTTCTGGAGCTGTTAGTAGTTGCCCTCCACTCTTCCCCAGTAATGTATTGGACACCTTCTGGCCTGGGGGGCTCATCTTCTGGTGTCATGTATTTTTGCCTTTTCATACTGTTCATGGGCTTCTTGAATCAGTAATGATTTGCCATATCCTCCTCTAGTGGACCACATCTTGTCAGAACTTTTCACTATGACCCTTCCATCTTGGGTACCCTGCACAGCATGGCTCATAGCTTCATTGAGTTATGCAAGCCACTACGCTGTGACAAAGCTGTAATCCATGAAGGCACCCAGTCTTCATAGCAGCATTGTTTACAGATTGAATATAGTTCCCTCTGCTATACAGTAGGTGCTTGGTATTTACCTGTTTTATATATCATAGTGTGAATATGTTAATCCCAAACTAATTTAATCTTCCTCTCACCCCTTCTATCACCTGTGTTAAGTATGGGTTCATTTTCTATGTCTATGAGTCTATTTCTGTTTTGTAAATAAATTCATTTGTATTTTATATTTTTAGTTTCACATATAAGTGATATTATATGATACTTGTCTTTGTCATATTTATTTCACTTAATGTGTTCATATGTAGGTCCATGTTGTTACAAATGGCATTATTTCATTCTCTTTTATGGACGAGTATTATTCCATTGTGTTTGTATATCACAAACAGATGACTTGGATTACACAAGTCTATATACACACATACATCTTCTTTATCCATTCATCTGTTGATGGACATTTAGGTTGTTTCCATGTCTTGGCTATTGTTAATAGTGCTTCTGTGAACATTGAGCACTGTTTACAATATTTCCCAGGGAAGAAAACTGGAGTGGGTTGCCATTTCCTTCTCCAGGGGATCTTCCTGACATGGGGATTGGACCAGCATCTCCTGCGTTGGCAGGTGGATTCTTTAGCACTGAGCCACCAGGAAGCCCCATAAATAATATATATATATATCAGTTCAGTTCAGTCTCTCAGTCGTGTCCGACTGTTTGCGACCCCATGAATCACAGCATGCCAGGCCTCCCTGTCCATCACCAGATCCCAGAATTCACTCAGATTCACGTCCATTGAGTCAGTGATGCCACCCAGCCATCTCATCCTCTGTCGTCCCCTTCTCCTCCTGCCCCCCAATCCCTCCCAGTATCAGAGTCTTTTCCAATGAGTCAACCCTTCGCATGAGGTGGCCAAAGTACTGGAGTTTCAGCTTTAGCATCATTCCTTCCAAAGAAATCCCAGGGCTGATCGCCTTCAGAATGGACTGGTTGGATCTCCTTGCAGTCCAAGGGACTCTCAAGAGTCTTCTCCAACACCACAGTTCAGAAGCATAAATAATTGAGTAAAAATATATACATGTATATAAATAACTGAATCATTTCCCTGTACACTTGAAACTAGCACAGCATTGTGAATTAGCTGCTGCTGCTGCTGAGTCACTTTAGTCATGTCCAACTCTGTGTGACCCCATAGACGGCAGCCCACCAGGCTCCCTGTCCCTGGGATTCTCCAGGCAATAACACTGGAGTGGGTTGCCATTTCCTTCTCCAGTGCATGAAAGTGAGAAGTAAAAGTGAAGTCACTCATTCGTATCCGACTCCTAGCGACCCCATGGACTGCATCCCACCAGGCCCCTCCATCCATGGAATTTTCCAGGCAAGAGTACTGGAGTAGATTGCCATTGCCTTCTCCGTGAATTAGCTACAATCAAAGAAAAAAAAACTGAAAGAGGGTGCACTGAGATTAGTTAACTAAAAAGATGGTAGAAGGTGATTTTGAACAGTTTCCTTTGGTTGAGAGAATTTAAGTTCTCTTTTTTATACTATTGAGATAACACATTTTATTTTTACATGTATAATTATAAAAACACAATATATGGTATTTTTGTTATAATATGTTTTTATATTATATATAATTTATATATTACATAGTATAAATTATATATATATAATTTATATATATATAATAATTTTTGTTATAATAGTCATACTTT
>NW_011494713.1:2670298-2688679 GCF_000754665.1 Bison bison bison
AAGGACAGCTTTGCTGCTGCTGCTGCTGCTGCTGCTAAGTTGCTTCAGTCGTGTCCAACTCTGTGCAACCCCATAGACGGCAGCCCATCAGGCTCCGCCGTCCCTGGGATTCTCCAGGCAAGAACACTGGAGTGGGTTGCCATTTCCTTCTCCAGTGCATGAAAGTGAAAAGTGAAAGTGAAGTCGCTCAGTCGTGTCCAACTCTTCTCGACCCCATGGACTGCAGCCTACCAGGTTCCTCCATCTATGGGATTTTCCAGGCAAGAGTACTGGAGTGGGGTGCCATCACCTTCTCTATAGTCATGCTTTAGGGACATTTATATAGAAGAAAATTTTATGAACTTAACCAATGTAGTTACTATTTCCAGTATTATTCTGTCTATTGTGAAGAGCCACATTTCTGTCTGGGATGATTTTCCCTGTAACTTAAAGAACCTCCTTCAGTAATTCTTGATACGTGGTTCTGTTGGTTATGAATATTTTCAGGTTTTGCGTGTGTGGTGGTGGCGTTGGTTTAATTGCTTAGTTGTGTCTGACCGACTCTTGTGACCCCGTGGACTATAGCCTGCCAGGCTCCTCTGTCCATGGGATTTCCCATGCAAGATACTGGAGTGGGTTGCCATTTCCTTCTCGAAGGTAAGTTCTCTATTTTGCTGTCACTCTAGAATCAAACTTAAGGCAGAATTGGTATATGATAAGAATGTTCTTCCTTTCCTACTCCTTTTTCCCTGTCTTCAAAGTTGAGGGTAAGCATGTAGTAGGACCAGTGGTGGGAGAAGGCAATGGCAGCCCACTCCAGTACTCTTGCCTGGAGAATCCCATGGACGGAGGAGCCTGGTGGGCTGCAGTCCATGGGGTCGCTCAGGGTTGGACACGACTGAGCAACTTCACTTTCACTTCTCACCTTCATGTATTGGAGAAGGAAATGGCAACCCACTCCAGTGTTCTTGCCTGGAGAATCCCAGGGATGGAGGAGCCTGGTGGGCTGCCGTCTATGGGGTTGCACAGAGTCGGACACGACTGAAGCGACTTAGCAGCAGCAGCAGCAGCAGCAGGATCAGTGGTCTCTAGCACAGTGAAAAATGATATATGTACTTTTTCATTGTATTAATAAACTGTATTGATTTAGGATGTTCTCCATAAATATATGTACGAATTATGGCAGACTTAGGATGTACTTCATAGATATATGGTGGCGTATTTAAAAGAAAGAGGAAAGTCACTAATTTTGGAAACTGTATGGATAGTCGGACACGACTGAAGTGACTTAGCAGCAGCAGCAGCAGCCTTGTAATAATTGTGAAATCTCAGTATATGATTTTTTGTTTTATATTATACATTTTATGTTGTTTACTTAAGGTTAAAAAGTATGTTATTGCCTGTAGGACTGTGGGTATGAATGCAAATGTTACTAAATCCAGTGTCAGGAGAAGTGTGTGTGTATTTCTGTTTGTTCTGATATCTAAAACAGATTTTACTGTGTTTACTCATCTGCCTCCTTTCTCCCTTCCCACAGGAATTATTCTTGACAGAAATATTTTGAAAGAAAAATCTTTACAATGGCCTCAGCTGTACTTAGTTCCGTCCCCACTACTGCCTCTCGTTTTGCCTTGTTGCAAGTGGATAGTGGCAGTGGTTCTGATTCTGAGCCTGGAAAAGGCAAAGGTCGAAATACTGGAAAGTCTCAAACAAATAAATCAACTACAAATGAGAAAAAAAGAGAGAAAAGAAGAAAAAAGAAGGAACAGCAGCAGAGTGAAGCAAATGAGGTAGCAATTATAATTATTTCACATCTGCTTTCCCAGTAGATTGTAAGCATGAGGACAGTTACTATTTTGTTGATCCATGTATCCACAGTTCCTGGTCCATATGTACTTGGTAATGATGACTATAATATATATATAAATATATGAATTTGTGTGTATTTGAAGTCTAATGTAATGAACATATTGAATGCCTTTCTTTTCCTGGTCTATGGAAGCTTATGTGCTCATTCCAAAAAGTTCCTGAAAAACACAGGAAGTCTTGAAACAAAGATCATTTCTGAATATAAAATAAAAAATATTTTAAAAAAACATAACTGTGAATATAAAATAAAAATATTTATTCTCTAGTGACTTTAACTAGAGATATAACAAATTAATATTTTGGTATGTGTTTTCTGTACACATACATATGTTTTTTGAATATATAGACATGCACACATATATATCTACATTCATATTTAACTTAAATGAAATTAGATTATATAATAGACTTTTATAACTGGCTATTTAAAAATTAGCATGAGCAGTTTTCCATGTGAGTAAATCTCACATGGAAAATAAAAATCAACATTATTTTAAATGTGTCCACATTATTTAAAAGTGTGTGGCTTTGTCATAGTTTACTTAATCAGACTATTGTGATAAACATTTAGGTTTCCCATTTTTTTTTTATTATTATAGATAATAATCCTATGACTAGCCTTGAAATGCATACATTTTTATGCATTTGTCATCTGTTTCTTAAGGGTAGTAAGTACAAGACAGATCCTTCTCCCCTAAATACTCCTAGCATGAGTTATATGACCAACATGTAATATGCCCATTTATTTTTAAAAGAAATACTGGGAGGGAGGAGGGTTCAGTATGGGGAATACGTGTGTACCTGTGGCAGATTCATGTTGATGTATGGCAAAACCAGTACAATATTGTAAAGTAATTAACCTCCAATTAAATAAATTTATATTAAAAAGAAAAAGAAAAAAAAGAAATACTGAAAAACAACTCTAGCCTGTGTTTGTCTTTTAATAGAGCCGAAGGTATATAAGGACCTTTCTCTATCTCTGAATAAGAGAAGTAGTAAAAGTGTTTTTTTCCTCTCTATATTCATTTTATAATATCCCAAGACTGTGAAAAAGCCTTTTCAATTTGTTAATTTCCATCACCATTGCTTTCTGAGTACCTCTTTAAAATTTTGCCACACAGGGTCACTTTTTTAAAAGACATTTTTCTCACTATAAAACCTTTCAGAAGTCCAGTTAGAGAACTTTTGATTGCCTACCATTTTCTTTTTGGAATTAAAGATGATTTGGGCCAACAGAAAATAAGATAATAGTGGGGTTTACATTGCATTACTGAGAATGAGCCTGAGGATCCTCCCTTCCCACTTGCGTAGCGATAGTTCTATCAGTCGATTTTCTGTAATCAGCACTGAACCTGCCATGGCTTCATCTCTTAACAGCATCTCCTCTACTCTGCTTTCCCACAGCAGAAACCACCTACTTAAAGCAGTATTTGCATCTCATCACTCCCTCCTGCAGAATAGTCTGTGTTAAATTGTTGATCCTTGATTTAAAGCCTCTTTATTGGTTTCTTAGGACTTCTGTAACAAAATACCACAAGCTGGGTGACTTAAACCAACAGAAATGTATTCACTTAACAGTTGTAGAGGCTGAAAGTTCTAACCCTGGTGTTAACAGGACCAGGCTCTTTCTGAGTAGAATCCTTCCTTTCCTCTCTCCTCTTCCTAGCTTCTTATGGTAGCTGTCAGTCCTCAGTGTTCTTGGCTTCGTGTATCTTTGTCTATACCTTTCATTCACTAGGGCCCAGCCTAATTCAGTTTAACCTTAACTTGATTATATTTGCAAAGATCCTTTTTCTAAATGAGGTCATATTCACAGACAGCAAGAGTTAGGCCTACAACATATTTTTTGAGGCAATACAATTTAATCCATAATAGCCTCTCAGTACTTTTCTCCCTGTTTCAACCTCTGTGTCTCAGATTATTCTTACTGTTGGGAGTGGCTTGACCAGTACAGTTTTAATTCATTATGTTACTTTGTGGGCTAGGCCCTGTATTTTTTGAAAAACTTATCCATTGCTTTTATTGAAGAAATCTTTAAAGCTATTAGATCACTTTTTTTTTCCCCCCCTTTTAGAGATACAGGGGAAACTGCTACAGTCTTTACAATATAAGAGGAACAAAATTAGCATCTGTTCTCACTCGAACTTTTTACCTTGCAAACATTGTTAGGGTAGACACTAACGTCTGCTGCATTAGAAGCTCATTATTCTACATTAAATGTAAACGGCAGACATCTATAATGAGATAATCATGGGGCATGAATGTTTGAACTGCTCTGTCTCTTGTCATCATATTTTAAAGTTCCTCAAACTTACTAATGTAGAGCAATCTGTATCACCTAAGACAGACCTCTAAGATTTGTCCTCTTTCCCCACTGTACTGTTGTAACCAATTAAAGTATTTTCCTAACCATATATTGCTAGTTGTAGGCTCTGTGTTTTTCATGACTAGCAAAGTAGTTGCTAGAGTTCCTCAAGCTATCTTCTCTCACTATTTAAACTTTTAAATTTATAAGCCATTAAAGTTTAATCTTATTGAACCTTATTGTTTTGTATTTTAAAAGCATACTTGTTATCCTGTTCTCTATTCCTATAAACCCTTTAGTAAACCAGGATCATTAAATTGGTTCAAATGGTGGTATAATAGAGTATAGTCCATTTTTACTTACTAATCATTTCATCTAGAAATCCACCAAAATTTTCTCAAGCTGGTGAAATTCTACAAAGATTACAAAAGTTCACATAGTGACTTTGTGAGTTAGCATAATGAGTATTTAGAAGTATAAAAATATTGATTTCTTAACTTCCAAGAAAGTCATTAGTATCCCAGTATTGGTAAACTGAATTTAATATTTTTTTTTTTTGTTTTTTTCCATAGCTCAGGAATCTTGCTTTTAAGAAAATTCCACAGAAATCCTCCCATGCTATTTGTAATGCTCAACATGAGCTTTCATTACCAAACCCAGTACAGAAGGATTCACGAGAAGAAAATTGGCAAGAGTGGAGACAAAGAGATGAGCAGGTCAGCTAAGTAAATTAAGTTGTTTTGCTTTAGATTTCAGTGAATTTTTGCATTTTTTATATAGCAGTGCATCCAACCATGACACTACTGTTCTGAGGAGCATTTTATATTGGATTAACTCACACGTGTATGCTACTTTTAATAAGAGGTTCTGGTTTTTTCTAACTAGGAAAGCAGATAGACACATTTATTATTTTTGTTAGTTTGTTATCTTCAAACAGTTATTTTCTGAGTTTTTACTTCATCTGCCTTTTTACAAATGAGGTAGAGATAGGGAAGGTAGAAAAACAGGATTAAATTATTTAAAGTAAAGAAAATCATATTTGTAAGACCAATACTAACTAGAAATAGTCAGTGACAGTTTGTTTAAAGAAGAAAGACTTTGAGGGGAAACTTTTCCTTTTCAGTCTTGTTGTAAAAGTTTGTGACATTTCTTTTTTTAAACCTATTTATTCAATGTTTTCTTCTTTTATGCCTCTATTAAAGAAATGTCATTATAACTAAATCAAAGAGATAATTTAATAAAACCAATCAGCTTCTTTTTGTGTTTGTGGTATTCAGGAAAATGACATACTAAATTTGGAATGTACTCTAGGAGATGCTGTATGTATGAAAAATGAATAGTTATTTTCTTATCTGTTAAACTGTCATTTGATCTGTTGGAAATAAATATTATTTTAGCAGATGTTTGGCTTAATGGAGTGGCTATACCTGTTGTGCTTGAGTTTCAGTTTTAAAAGAATTATACTAAACCATGCTCTTAACATAAGCTATGTTAATTATAACATTTTCTATAGAAATTTGTAGTGCCTCAGGCTCATCATTACAAGCATTTGTTATTACACTGGAGCTGTGCAAAAATGATATTTCAGGGTACTGGTTAACTGGATAAATCATCTTATTTTAGGGGGATTATTTGATTCTTGTTTTCCTTTTGCAGCATTCATTATGACATTTTATTCTGGTTTAGAAGTATTATTAATGATACACTTGTTTAGACAGTAATAGAATTTCCCAGTGTCTTCACCGGAGAGAATTTCTCCCAGTGGCCCAAGGGGCACTGGAAAATTAATGAAGGAAAACTGCTCAGTTCTGCATCAAAATAAATTCCATGTAATATGGGAACTTAAGAACAGATATTTATTGCCTTTCTTCCTGACCCTATTGATTACTGCCAAAATGACCAGGTAATTAGGAGAAAGAAATAGTTAACTTGGCCCTAACCCTATCTAAAAATGTCATCCAAGGCTGAGGAACTTTGAGGAATTTCTACTAGATATACTATTGATGGGTCACTTAGGAAAACCTGGTACCTTATTTGGAAGTCTGACTTGTAGGAAAATAATCAAAGTCCTGGGAAGTAGCGTAGTTCCTGGGATAATTACACTGATTAGTAAAGAAGAGATAAGGCAAGCTCTGAAACTGATAGATAGTATACCACTTGCAATCTATTTTACTGTGTGGAATAATAGATTTTAAAAATAGGGACCAGACTGACTGTAGTAGGCAGAAGGCGTGCAGTTGTGGTGGGTATTCTTCTTCACACAGGGCAACAGCACTGTGAGAAACTCCATGTATGTCTTTACAACAAATGGTTTTGGAGAAACTGGATATCCACTGCCAAAAGAATGACATTCAAACTGAGCCGATTGAAAAGCTGGATATAGAAATCTTGTCTGTTATATGACCATTTATTTTAAATATAGGAGAGTAATACCAAGACAGTTTCCTACTCCTAAATCGTCAAAGTAATAACATAAATTTACATCAACTAAGCCTCAGCATAAAATCTGAGAGCTGCATTAAACAGCAACAAGATAGACAGTAAAGAAGCATCCATTACATCTACTTAGGAGCAAGCACTGAATTTTAGTTAATCTCATGTCAACAGAAGAAAAGTTTCTGCCACATAGAAGGAGAACATTGTACTTAATGTCCAAAGTGAAAGTGCACTTTGAAAAAGATTTGTTACAGGGAACAGAAATTTATTTTAGACAGCACCTATTTTTTGTTTTAATAAAAATCAAGGAGC
Organism: Bison bison bison; assembly: GCF_000754665.1. NCBI lineage: Eukaryota > Metazoa > Chordata > Mammalia > Artiodactyla > Bovidae > Bison > Bison bison. The sequence goes on from NW_011494713.1 coordinate 2,677,200, forward strand.
TAGAACATTTTATGAAAGTCGAGGTGGCAGTTAACGTTATGGACTATAGTCCATAGAGCCCCGCAGTCTGACACGACTGAAGTGACTTAGCGTACACAGTACTGATTCCAGTGTTACCCTTTTAAAATTTTACATCATGGCTCAAAAATAATAGAAAAATCTCTTCTAATGGATGTTGAATGAAAAATAGATCAGATTCTGTGTATTTCTTTCTCCTGTTGTATTGACTCAGACCCCACATATCACTGGTTTTGTCCAACTCTGAAGTGAAATGTCTGCTGGCATGTGCATAGTTAATTGTTTTCTCACATTCTATCCTCTAGTCCACCTGATAAAGGTGTTTTGCCAATAGCTGGTTCTGTTTTTTGTTTGTGAGAGTGATATTTCTCATTAACCTTGTGGCTGGTATAATAAGTCTCTTGGTGATAGTTTGACTTGCACTTGATTTCACTATAAAGAGTGCTCTTTGTGTTTGTTTGTTTTTGTTTTTTTTTTACTTTAGCAACAAAATTCATCACTTTTGTTCTCCAAAGCATTACTTGGTACTTGTTTTGGAACAACTCACACAGGTTATTGCACTTTGAAAGTGAAACAAAAACTATGTCTTCAGGTCACTGGTCTGACCATATTTCGTAGCAGAAAACTAGGAACAAATAGACTGATGGTTCAGTAAATTGAAATGTCAAGTATTTGGTGTCTTGTTGTTCAGTCGCTAAGTTGTGTCTGACTCTGCAACCCTGTGGACTTCAACATGCCAGGCTTCCCTGTCCTTCACTATCTCCCAGAGTTTGCACAAACTCATGTTCATCCAACCATCTCATCCTCTGTTGCCCTCTTCTCCTTCTGCCATCAGCCTTTCTCAGCATCAGGGTCTTTTCCAGTGAGTTGGCCTTTCACATCGGTGGCCAAAGTATTGGAGCTTCAGCTTCAGCATCTGTCCTTCCAGTGAATATTCAGGGTTGATTTCCTTTAGGATTGACTGGTTTGATCTCTGTGCTGTCCAAGGGACTCTCAAGAGTCTTCTCCAGCACCACAGTTCAAAAGCATCAATTCTTTGGTGCTCAGCCTTCTTTATGATTCAACTCTCACATCCATACGTGACTACTAGAAAAACCATAGCTTTGACTTTATGGACCTTTGTCGGCAAAGTGATGTCTCTCCTTTTTAATATGCTGTCTAGGTTTGTCATAGCATTTCTTCCAAGGAGCAAATGTCTTTTCATTTCGTGGCTGCAGTCACCATCCGCAGTGATTTTGGAGCTCAAGAAAATAAAATCTGTCACTGTTTCTGTGTTTTCCCTATCTGTTTGCCTTGAAGTGATGGGACTGGATGCCATGGTCTTAGTTTTTTGAACGTTAAGTTTAAAGCCAGCTTTTTCATTCTCCTCTTTCACCTTCATCAAGAGGCTCTTAATTTTGGTATTTTAATTTTCTGTTATTCTCCTTTTTAGCTGCTTATATGATACCACTTTTGTCCTGACACACAGATTTATATTCTGTATTCACTGTATTAGAGTCCTGTCCATTTTTAAAATTAATGCTATTTTTTAATAAGTTGTATTATTTACTACTTTCATTGCTACTTTTAATCCTTCCATGAATCAGTGAACTATTTTTACTACTTTGATATATAATTAAAGCATTCAACTTAGTAAATGTAAACAGCACTCAGAAGATATGAAAGTGTGTTAGCTGACTTGAATGGAACATGATCATTAATATGAACACATAGTTTTTGCAGAATATTGACAACTTTTTTTAATATAAATTTATTTTAATTGGAGGTTAATTACAATATTGTATTGGTTTTGCCAACTTTAAAAATCATAATGTTCAATAAGATTATTTGAAGTTTTCTGGGAAATAATTCTGCTTTCTACACTTTGAAAATCATTGAGTTAGAGGAGCAGAGGGCACTACTGCTACTGTAGCTAAACACTTGGTTGCAAGTGTTAAATGTTCTCAGAATTATGTCCCGTGTTCTGCAATAACCCTGTTCCCATGATGCCTATGAGAATTGGAAATTAACTATTAACTCTTCATTTGGGATTTGTTTTGCTTGGATTTAAAGTGGGTAAAATATTTATGGTACTTTGATTTGCAAATTTTTAAAAATGTCCTAAAATATTTACTGTCCTCATTTTTCATCAGTTTTTCATACTCCTTAACTGATCATAAACCCTTGAGCCTATAGGTTTATTTAAATACAAAAAAAATGTTTTACTACTGGATAGGGATAGGAGGCCGGAGAAGGCAATGGCATCCCACTCCAGTACTCTTGCCTGGAAAATCCCATGCATGGAGGAGCCTGGTAGGCTGCAGTCCATGGGGTCGCTAAGAGTTGGACACGACTGAGTGACTTCACTTTCACTTTTCACTTTCCTGCATTGGAGAAGGAAATGGCAGCCCACTCCAGTGTTCTTGCCTGGAGAATCCCAGGGATGGGGGAGCCTGGTGGCTGCCGTCTATGGGGTCACACAGAGTTGGACACGACTGAAGTGACTTAGCAGCAGCAGGGATAGGAGGCATGAAGGAAGCCTAGAGGAAGGGAGTCTGAAGTACTCCATCTTGGACACATGTAAGTATCTTCTCCAATCCTGTAGGCATTTTAGGGTCATTTCCTCTTTTTCTTCCTTTCATCCTCTTCCCATGGGTACAAAGAAAATGATGAGCAGCTCTCAACTTGCAAACTTACATATAAGGTACTTTTTAAGAAACATGGTTTTATTTGCATTTTCTTATCCAGTATCTGTCTTTCAGGCCCAAACTTTTTTCCCCTCTCAGTTCTACCTTTACATGTACTGATAATTAATTACATTGAAAACTACATTTATAGCAGTCTTATGATTAATTCTCTAATTTAGACAACTTTAGGGAATTTGGAATCATGTTTTGTTTTTCTTGATATTGTAGCTTTGTGCTGCCTTTCTCCCTGTTATATGGAATCAAAAATCTTATTTTTGATTCATCCTTCTTTCATTCTTCATATTTAATCAGTGTTCTAAAACTTGGTCATTCTTTGCTGAGAAATGGTGTTCTTTGTTTCCTGCATTGCTATGGTCAGGTCCAGGTTTCTGTATGCTGGGACTGCAGTAGTTTAGCCAGACCCGTTGATTCTAAGTTCTCATTCTCCTAATATGCCAGTTTATTTCTTTAAAATCACTTTTATCAGTGTTCCTCTTTGATCTATCCTGAATCCCTAGTTTTTAGGGAGTGTCTGGAACCCAATTTTACCTACCTAAGCAGTCTTATTTTCTCCTGTTCTCCAGCATAGAGAAGAGGAATTCTTATTTACTGTGTGCAACTCTTGTGCAAGGTAGGCACTGTACTAGGTACTTTACATATATTATAGCTTTAAATTTTTAAAAGTACCCTGCAAGGTAGGTATTTAAGTTCTCTTTTTATGTATAAATATACTTGAGATTCTGGAGAAGACAATGGCAGCCCACTCCAGTACTCTTGCCTGGAAAATCCCATGGACGGAGGAGCCTGGTAGGCTGCAGTCCATGGGGTCGCTAGGAGTCGGACTTGACTAAATGACTTCACTTTCACTTTTCACTTTCATGCGTTGGAGAAGGAAATGGCAACCCACTCCAGTGTTCTTGCCTGGAGAATCCCAGGGACGGGGGAGCCTGGTGGGCTGACGTCTTTGGGGTTGTACAGAGTTGGACACTACTGAAGCGACTTAGCAGCAGCAGCAAACTTGAAATTCACAGAAGAATGTAACTTGCCCCATGTCACAGCTAGCATGGGTAGAAGAGAAATTTAAATCATCCACCTGTGTGATCTCTCAAAGCCTGTGTTTTTTCACATTCCTCTTGTATTTCATAGAACTCATCTTTTGTCATGTATCCCATGATGTGTCTGTTCTTAATATCATACTTTTGTTCATATGACTCTTTCCTCCTAAAATACTTTCATTCCTTTTCTACCTATCCAAATGATATCTATCCTTTAAGGACCAACTTAATAGTTTCTTTTGTGTATGCTTCTTTGTTCTTGTTTACCTTTTTCCCCTCAACTTTTGTAGCACTTTTAATATCTCATTCTGTTCTCTGTGTGTCATGTGCATAAGTTTTCTGTTCCCAACTGGGGTAGAAATGCTTTGAGGGCAAAGCCAAATTTATGCTTCTTCTTTAAGGCCTACAGGCAAAGCACATAGAAGGTTCTCTATGAATCCTTATAAACTGATTGATCATATAGTGACATTTTATAAGTTTTTTGTAGTTTTAATAAAGCTAAACTGAAATTTAAATCATTTTATCCTAATTGTATTTCCTTGTATACTAGTTTTTGTTAATAATTAAAAGGTAAATGTAAGCTCTAAACTGCTATGTTTAGAATCAAATGTTGGGAAGAGCCATATTTTTTACTTTTAAAAGGTCCACTTCATTCATTTTTATCATGCTCTTAGAATCAGCTACCTATATACTTAAGTTATATGAGATAATATGAAAAAGAATAATGACATCTTGCAAGACTCCCACCTTCATCACCTCTTCTCTTGCCCAGGGATTTGTTTTTGGAATATTAGTCAGAATATGTGACATATTGGAAATAATCTTAAATGCCTTTTCTGTAAATTTTAAATGTCATTAATATGGGTTAATAGCATGGTGGTAAATTGAAACAACTTTGCTCAGAATAAATTTAAGTAGTTTTGTTACTTTTTCTATGGGGTTACTTTTGCTATGCTCTAATTATATTGAAATATTTTGTACTCTGTTTGCTTTGTGTTTTGGTGGAAAGATTGATATAAATTTCCTTTTTTGTGTGTGATACTAACATGAATCCATGTCATTAACATGGAAGTAAGATTGCTGGGAGAAAAATAAGCAACTTCAGATAATGCAGATGATACCGCTCTAATGGCAGAAAGTGAAGAGGAACTAAAGAGCCTCTTGATGAAGGTGAAAGAGGAGAGTGAAAAATCTGGCTTGAAACTCAACATTCAAAAAACTAAGATCATAGCATACAGTCCCATCACTTCATGACAAATAGAAGGGGGAAAAATGGAAACAGTGACAGGTTTTATTTTCTTGAGGTCCAAAATCACTGCCGATGGTGACTGCAGCCATGAAATGAAACTATACTTGCTCCTTGGAAGAAAAGCTATGACAAACCTAGACAGCGTATTAAAAAGCAGAGACATCACTTTGCCAACAAAGGTCTGCATAATCAAAGCTATGGTTTTCTAGTAGTCACGTAAGGGTGTGAGAGTTGGATCATAAAGAAGGCCGAGTGCCTAAGATTTGATGCTTTCGAACTGTAGTTCTGTAGAAGACGCTTTTGAGAATCCCTAGGACAGCACAGAGATCAAACCAGTCAATCTTAAAGGTAATCAACCCTGAATAGTCACTGAAGGACTGATACTGAAGCTGATGAAACTCCAATAATTTGGCCGCTGATGTGAAGAGCCAACTGCATTGGAAAAGACTCTGATGCTGGGAAAGACTGAAGGCAGAAGAGGGCAACAGAATTAGATAGTTGGATGGCATCACCAACTCAGTGAATATGAGTTTGAACAAACTCTGGGAGATGGTGAAGAACAAGGAAGCCTGGCATCCTGCAATTCATGGGGTCACAATGAGTTGGACATGGCTTAGTGACTGGACAACTACAACAACAACATGAATCCAATTTGTTTTTACCTTTTAGCTTTAAATACACATTTATATAATAAAGTATAAAAAGTTAACCTTTAAGAAAGATTACTTTTTCCTGATCATTATTCATTTGGATTGAAGTAATTCTTCAGTTCTTTCAGTTATTCCTTAGAAAAAGTATGTACAATTCACTTGGGAATTAATGAGAATTTCTGTATGCCCTTATTTACAATTTCAGTTCTAATTGTATTTTTCTCTGAGTTAGATTAATTTTTTTGTGATAAACCTAGTTTTTCCCCTCTTTTTGTTATCTCAGTATAGGGTTGGATGAGATACTTTCAAAGGGATAACATTGATTAGAAATAAATGATTTATCAGGTCCTGATGTCCAGTGTTAACATTTTTCTAATTTTCAAGGTATCCCTTTGAAACAGATTACTGCTTTTAGGAACTTATTTCTGTTTTAGTTCAGTTTTTTAAAATTGTTAAGCAGCAGAAACAATTCTGAGTAACTTGGGCAAAAAATAATTTGGTAAATGATACTAATTAACAGATTTGAATTAAAAACTAAACAATGAGACCTTGGGAATGAGGAAAACTAAGAAATTCTGGGGTGCTCTTAGGCATGAACTAGTAGAGCTAGTATACTCACTTTTAGAGGCTATAATCAGCTGATTGAATCCTACTTACTTTGTGTTTGTTCTCAAAATTTAATTCCCAAGAGAACAAAAAATAGCTGGGTCCTTTGCTCCCTTCCTGTTGGTGGTTGCAATGGCAGCTGGGGTGTTTGTGGATATGCTAGCGAGTGGTGTAAAGAATCAGGTGGTGACTGTCTTGCCAGAATCCTAGGACACTGGATTGAAGTGTTGTTATTCAGAGGAATAAAGGAAGGTATTGTGGACAGATTAAAAGCAATGTCCATTGAAGGTATGTTTTTATATGGTATGAATAAGTTGACACATACATGTAAACAAATCCAGGATAGTTTACTGTTGTCCTATTGCAACTATCCTATATTTAGCTGCAGACATACCTTACCTCCAAAGGTAGACAACCCAAAGTCTCATTCAGATACGGTACCAATTCTGTTGGGCAGTTAGGAAATAGGAAAAGTAAGTCTTAAAGACTAATTTGATTGGAGGTGGCAGGAGCTGAATTGTCAGAGGTTAAGGTGAGACTGAGTGGTGAGGGAGAGGAACCAAAAGATACAGATCACAAAGAATCATTTTACTACAGTAGTATTAGATGACTTTAAAGGTAGACCAGTCATACAAAAGGAATAAAAAGAAAACAATAAAAAGATGCACTGTAATTTTACTGTAACATAAGGCATATGCCAAAACAATTGGTCACCTTATTTAAAGGTTCTGTACCTGCAAATTAGGCTATATTAAGGACATGGTATGTTTTATAATGCTTATTGAGTTTTTAGTATTCTTATTTGTTTTTAGTAGCATTATATTTTGTGCCTCCAAAACTAGATACCATCTTTGACATCTGTTATAGTGTCAATTTCTTTGTAAGATTTTTTTTATTAGAGTAAAAAGATTGTGTTACACAACAGATAATTGACAACGAGGAAGTAAAAATATCAAAATTGTAAGTTTTTGCTTTGGTATCATCTATAAAACATGGAGTTCTCTACTTTGGTATGGATAGATAACTTTGGAGAACCCAACTGTTTTTTAAAGTATTTTTTTTCTTATTCTGTATATATTATCATGGTTATTTCGCTGGTGTCATATAATGCTATATCTGTTTATTGTGAAACTTTTTACTTTTAGCTGACATCTGAAATGTTTGAAGCAGATCTTGAGAAGGCATTGTTGCTGAGTAAATTAGAATATGAAGAACACAAAAAGGTATTTACACATTTATTGATGTAGATATTTTAAGTCATCGAAAGTTTGAACCAGCCTTCCTAAATTTTGTATAAAAGTTCTCCTTTAAACTCTGTCGTAAAAATCCATCCTTGTATCAAAGTATTAACATAAAGTTTTTATGAGATTCTCCTCAAGTTTTGAGAGATACCACAAACATGTGGACTAAGCTTTGTCTGGTGATTTGGAATGTTTAGTTAAGAAATTTCTCCACCCACGATGAAAGGGAGAGAGGAAATGAATAGCAGATGATTTATTTTATCTTATTTTAAATGAACATAGAAAATAGTTAAGATTTAAAATTTTGAGTAACTCTGTGTACAGGGGCATCCATTAAAACACCCTCTACTGAAGATACACTGTAGTTAAAGTAAATGAGAGGACGTTTCTGATAATTCGACCTTGTGAATTTAGCATTTATCACTAAGCTTTGATATAGGGCTATGTGTTGAAATGCATTATATAGTTTATAACTATAAAAAAGCAGCATTTGTTTCTATTTTATATATTTAAATTGAGCATTTATATTATCTCCATATTTAACATTTTAGTCTTTTGCATACATTGGTAATTTTTTTTTGGTCTGTAAAATTTACTCAACTTGTGGTTACTTAGTGGTTGATCACAAATGGCCTTTGGGCTTACGGGCCTTTAGACTATATCACTGTACACTAACTCCTTCACTCAACATGAAGGGTGTAGAGGAGTGAACATTTACAGTAGATGATTTTGCCATTTATTTGTAGCTCAAGGGAAGAGGATGAAAGTTGCTATTAGACTGGACTTGGTACACTGTATGTGTTAGTTTCATTTTTCATGTCCCTATTTGTATTATCTGGAATAATCAAGGATAACTGTAATCCTTACTGTTATTTGTTCATTTAGACACAAAGCTGGCAATTACAAAAGTGGATTCAGCTAGCTTTACTATGATTTAATCATTTAAATGACCTGTCAGATTACACTGGAAAAATCCTCCTGACTTGCTCGGTTCGAAGATAAAATTTATCAAATAGAGTATTACCATACAGTGACGATTTGTTGTTAAATATATATCTACATTCTAAAGCTAAAAGCAATAGCCATACCTATAGAGGAGGAGTAGAGTAGATGATATTGGTAAAATATGCTCCCAGCCAGGTTTTTGATGCAGTCATAGGCCTGGTCGGAGAAGCAATGGCACCTCACTCCAGTACTCTTGCCTGGAAAATCCCATTGACGGAGGAGCCTGGAAGTCTGCAGTCCATGGGGTCACTGAGGTTCAGACATAACTGAGCGACTTCACTTTCACCTTTCACTTTCATGCATTGGAGAAGCAAATGGCAACCCACTCCAGTGTTCTTGCCTGGAGAATCCCAGGGACAGGGGAACCTGGTGGGCTGCCATCTATGGGGTCACACAGAGTTGGACACGACTGAAGCGACTTAGCAATAGGCCTGGTACCTAAAAGCGCAGGTTTTATCAGACTATAATGATTCTCAGAGATGGTCAAACTCCTTTTCTAGGTGATGACTGCTGCTGCTGCTACTTAGTTACTTCAGTTGTGTCCAACTCTGTGCTGCCCTATGGACTACAGCCTGTGGACAGGCTTCTCTGTCCATGAGATTCTCTAGGAAAGAATACTGGAGTGGGTTGCCATACCTTCCTCCAGGGGATCTTCCTGACCCAGGGATCAAACCCGGGTCTCCTGCATTGCTGGCACATTCTTTACTGCTGAGCCACGAGGGAAGCCCCATGCAATGGCTAGTTTGATGTAATTACACTGATGTAGATATTCAGTCAATATTCTGAAAAAATAAATATGATTGTTTTAGCCTAAAGGTTTTCATAATAGCTAAAGTGTGGGATGGCATTTTCTATCCTGTCACTCACTCACCAAATATTTTTTTGAATAGTCAAAAATTGCTAGGCATGCAGTACAAAGATAGAGACATGGTCCAAGCTATTGAATTTAGTAGAAGGAGTGAAGTGAGAGACACACATATAATTGTAGTGTATAGTATTGAGAGATTTTAAGTTTTCATTGCAGTGGGCATTCAGTAAGATAGAATTTTCTGTGCTTTTGATGGGGGTGGATTTCAGGAAGGGATTCTTTTTTTGTTTGATAAATCTGAAGTGTTAACAGTATGTAAATATAAGATGTATAGTGTGTTAGTTTGATATATTTGTATATTGTAGTATGATTGCCAGTGAAGTGATATTTATCATATGATAGTGTTATAGTATTTAGTATTATTGATTTTTATTCATTATACTGTGCATTGGATCTCTGTGGTTTATTTATTACTCATTATAAGTTTGTATACTTAAACAGCGTTGGTCTCATCTTACCATCCCCTGGTAACTACTTTTACTCTTTTTTAATAGGTTTGACTTTTTTCTTTTAAAAAAGATTCCTTATATAAGTGATATCATTCAGTACTTCTCTTTCTCTAACTTATTTCACTGAGCATAATGTTATCAAGGTCTATCCATGTTGTGACAGGATATCTTAGGATGGCAGGATATCTTAGGAAAAGGTTCTTAAAGAGGAGTCTTACTTGATGTATTAAAAGTTCATCCGTAGGCAAGAGAAAGGCATTCTCAAGAAAGGAGAGGTGAGTTTATGTCTTGTATGTATACATGTGAAAGAGTAGCATTTTGAAAAACTGTAATTTAGTACCTAGAGTTGCTGGAGATACTGCCTCCAGAATAGACTATAAATATTGTGTGCAGACTTAGGAGATTGACTTTCATACACTTGTTGGGAGAGAGCTGTTGAATATTTGTAACTTTTAGATTTCAGGTTTTCATTTTAGAAACTCATGCTATAACAGTGTAGAAGATGAGTGGTGGGGCTAAAACTAGAGAGTATTGTAATGTCAAGTTAAAGAAGGCAAGGGAAATGACAAAGTATGAAGTCCATGGAGTTGTAATGAGTCAGACATGACTGAGCAACTGAACTGAACTGAACTTCCCTGCTGGGGATGAATAAATGAGAATAGATTTAAGAGCTCTTTAGGAGATAAACTCAACAAGACCTAGTAACTAATTTGCATATAAAATATAAAGGAAGAATAGGCAAAGATCACTGAGGTTTCTAGCCTAGACAGTGTAATGATGGTGATACTAAATAAGGTACTCACTAGGAGTTCAACACGCTTAGTTTGCAGATGTTTATTGAACATTCCATGTGAGTTGTCTGTACGTACACAAGTCATCAGGTAGAGCTTTAAATTTTGAGGAACAACAGGTATAAAGGATATGAAGATAGGTTAAGGATGGAATAATGGTGAACAGCACCTGCATTTTACTTTATTTTTCAAAATTTTATTTTATTTTTAAACTTTACAATATTGTATTGGTTTTGCCAAATAACGAAATGAATCCACCACAGGTATACATGTGTTCCCCATCCTGAACCCTCCTCCCTCCTCCCTCCCCATACCATCCCTCTGGGTCGTCCCAGTGCACCAGCCCCAAGCATCCAGTATTGTGCATCGAACCTGGACTGGCGACTCGTTTCATACATGATATTTTACATGTTTCAATGCCATTCTCCCAAATCTTCCCACCCTCTCCGTCTCCCACAGAGTCCATAAGGCTGTTCTATATATCAGTGTCTCTTTTGCTGTCTCATATACAGGGTTATTGTTACCATCTTTCTAAATTCCATATATATGCGTTAGTATACTGTATTGGTGTTTTTCTTTCTGGCTTACTTCACTCTGTATAATAGGCTCCAGTTTCATCCACCTCATTAGAACTGATTCAAATGTTTTCTTTTTAATGGCTGAGTAATACTCCATTGTGTATATGTACCACAGCTTTCTTATCCATTCGTCTGCTGATGGACATCTAGGTTGCTTCCATGTCCTGGCTATTATAAACAGTGCTGTGATGAACATTGGGGTACATGTGTCTCTTTCCCTTCTGGTTTCCTCAGTGTGTATGCCCAGCAGTGGGATTGCTGGATCATAAGGCAGTTCTATTTCCAGTTTTTTAAGGAATCTCCA
>NW_011494713.1:2688779-2703530 GCF_000754665.1 Bison bison bison
ACTGTTCTCCATAGTGGCTGTACTAGTTTGCATTCCCACCAACAGTGTAAGAGGGTTCCCTTTTCTCCACACCCTCTCCAGCATTTATTGCTTATAGACTTTTGGATAGCAGCCATTCTGACTGGCGGGAAATGGTACCTCATAGTGGTTTTGATTTGCATTTCTCTGATAACGAGTGATGTTGAGCATCTTTTCATGTGTTTGTTAGCCATCTGTATGTCTTCTTTGGAGAAATGTCTATTTAGTTCTTTGGCCCATTTTTTGATTGGGTCATTTATTTTTCTGGAATTGAGCTGTAGGAGTTGCTTGTATATTTTTGAGATTAGTTGTCAGTTGCTTCATTTGCTATTATTTTCTCCCATTCTGAAGGCTGTCTTTTCACCTTGCTGATAGTTTCCTTTGTTGCAGCACCTGCATTTTAAAGAACATAGTTGGGAAAAGAGAAACCAGTGAAGGAGAAATAAGCATAGTCAGAAGTGTATTGAAAAAACCAAGAGATGCTTAAAAAAAAAAGTCTTTGGCTTTGAAAAAGAAAACTGAAAGTGTGAGTTGGTCAGTTGTGTCTGACTCTGCCACCCCGTGGACTGTAGCCTCTGTCCATAGAATTCTCCAGGCAAGAATACTGGAGTGGATTGCCATTCCCTTCTCCAGGGAATCTTCCCAATCCAGAGATCAAACCTGAGTCTCCCGCATTGCAGGCAGATTCTTTACCATCTGAGCCACCAGGAGGCTGACTTTAATTTTAGTGTCAGAGACTAGCAGAAGCCAGATTTCAGTTTGCTTGCAAAAGGAAATTGACCCTAGATTATTGTGTTAACTTTGGTCCTGAAATGAAGAGGATGAGCAACTCAATAGATCAAGGTATAGCTTTTAATTTTTATTTTAGTGTTTAATAGTCAAAAGATTAAGTATATCTGTAAACAGGTAACTTTTTATACAGTTTGGCTAGCCTCTGTTTTGATTTTTTTATTTGCCTCTTATCTTTAAAAATATAACTTTAAGAAACATATTCCATATTGGTGAATTGATTTTACTAGTGTAAACCAAGCTTAATTATTGTTGGTAATTTTTTTTAGGAATATGAAAATGCTGAAAATGCATCGACTCAGTCAAAGGTTATGAATAAAAAAGACAAAAGAAAGACTCATCAGGGAAAAGACAAACCTCTCACAATATCACTAAAAGAGTTTCAGTCTGAAGGTAATATATGTACAAAATCTATTAAGCCAGAGAAACTATTCTGAGTCTTTGTATACTTAAGTTCAAGTACCTTTCTAATTTTTAAAATAAGATTGTTTCATTAATATGTTACTTAGAATGTAAAACATGTAAACCTGCTTGGAAATAAACTATTTGGGGGTTAAAGTGATTTAAACGCAGTCATTAAAATCTCATAAAATTTCAGTAAGAATTTATCTTTCTGTATTTCTGAATTTGCCCCTTTTCTAAAATTCACTGAAAATAAAAATTGATATTTGTAGTTTTGAGTCATCTTGAAACATGTTATTGTCCTTACACATAAAGTAATTTGACTTACACTAGACCAGAAATAGGGGGCTTCCCCGGTGGCGCAGTGGAAGAGAATCTGCCTGCCAGTGCAGGAGACATAGGAAACATGGGTTTGATCCCTGGGTTGGAAAGATCCCCTGGAGAAGGAAATGGTAACCCACTCCTGTAATCTTGCCTAGAGAATCCCATGGACAGAAGAGCCTGGTAAGCTACAGTCCATGGGGTTGCAAAAGAGTTAGACACGACTTAACAACTAAATAACAACAAGCCATGCTTATACCAGTCAAAACAGTTGCTGAACAGATAAACAGCAAGGTCCAACTGTATTGCAGGGAATTATATTCAAAGGAAAATAAGAGTAGTTGCTGACCAAATGAACAGCTGTTTGTTCATTGATCTTGAAGTCAGTTTAACTCGTATGAATTTAAACTTAATGCATTGGTCACCCCGTGGACTGTAGCCCACCAGGCTCCTCTGTCCATGGAATTCTGCAGGCAGAGAATACTGGAGTGGGTTGCTGTTCCCTTCTCCAAGGGATCTTCCCAACCTGGGGATCGAACCCAGATCTCCTGCATTAGAGGCAGATTCTTTACCATCTAAGCCACCAGGGAAACCGTCAATGAGGATTAGTAAGACCATAACAGTAATATATTAAAAAAAAACTTCACTGTTTTTAGAAACAAGCCTGTCTGTGAGTTCAGTTCAGTCACTCAGTCGTGTCCAACTCTTTGCAACCCCATGAACCGCAGCACACCAGGCCTCCCTGTGCATCACCAACTCCCGGAATACACCCAAACCCATGTCCATCGAGTCAATGATGCCATCCAACCATCTGATCCTCTTGTCATCCCCTTCTCCTTCTGCCCTCAATCTTTGCCAGCATCAGGGTCTTTTCAAATGAGTCAGCTCTTTGCATCAGGTGGCCAAAGTATTGGAGTTTCAGCTTCAACATCAGTCCCTCCAGTGAATACCCAGGACTGATCTCCTTTAGGTTGGATATCCTTCTAGTCTGTGAAGTTAGGAATAAATTTAGAGGATTGCATTGTATACATTTAAGGATGAGGAAAGTTTTTCCTATAGCTGACTTTTCTGATTAAGTCACTTTGTTTTGGGGTTAAAACAACAGACACATGTTAAATTTCCAATTTTAGTAAGAATGATTTTATATAAGAGTTATGTCATTATAAACTAGGCAAAGATATGAAAAGAATGTTTTTTAAAACTTTAATTTATTTATCATATGTTGAAATATTATGTAAATTTATTAGACGAGTTGAGAATGACATTAGTATGCTATTGTTAAAGGCAGGCTGCACAGCTATTTCAAAACATGATAAACACAATCATGGTTCTTGCCTGGGTTTCTGGCTGCACGTTGAATACCAAGTAGAACATGCAAGAAGAATGACTGAGTAGCCTATCAGGATTTGGTAGTTTGACCTCAAACACGATTTTGACATTTACTGGGTTTATGGACTCTATTCTAATCAGTGGATACTTTAGAGAATTGGACCCAGCTTTTAGGTTTGCAAATAGATTTCTCATAAGAAACTATGCTGTTAAATTATTTTTAGTCCTTGAGAATGGAAAGTTTCTACTGTGCCTGGGAAGCATTGTTAAATATTAGATACCTTGATCATCTCCAGTTTAAATAAAAACACTTGCTACCTATTAGTTTCAACCTTTTGTCTATGTGGATTCCCAGTGTCTTCCTTGTAATCATTTCCCAGAAATACTGTGTTGTTACTAAGTCAGTGGTTTAATTGTTTAATTTCGATATAGCTATGTCAACATAAATGTACATTAATTTTTAGGATTTTTTTCACAATATTATCATACCACTATAATATGTAGTTTTAAATTTTAAGAAACCTAGCTAATAGTTTTACAGGACACAAATTACTATTCTACCTTTTATCCCACAAAGGCAGTGGTCCGTACAATTTTTACACTAACAGTACCCTGTGATTTGATTTTAGACATGTTTACCTCCCTTCAAGTGCTCCTCCCTCCAAAAAAATTATGTGTAACAACAAATCTAAAATATATGACATTCAAATGTTTAGAATTTAATAATACCCCTTGGTATGGGTGGCATTTAGTGGGATATGAGTCCTTAAGCTGAGCAAATTAGTAATTATATGGTAAATTTTAACATCTTATCCCTAGAAAAATAAATCTGATGTGAGTCCCAGACAACCCCCAAATGACTTCTGTAACTCTTATTGTTGTTGTTCAGTCGCTAAGTTATATCCAACTCTTTTGTAGCCCACCAGGCTTCTCTGTCCATGGAATTTCCTAGGCAAGAATATTGGAGTGAGTTGCCATCTCCTTCTCAAGGGGCTCTTCTTGATTCAGGGATGTAGGCAGATTCTTTATTGCTGAGCCACCAGAGAAGCCCGGTGTAACTCTTAGAATTTTGAAATTCTTTTCAATAACTTAGTTTAAATATTTTGTGCATATTGAAATATTTTACATGTTAATGTCCTTCAACGAAGTCTCACCATTTTTTTTTGTTTGTTTACAGATCACATTAGTAAAAAGACTGAGGTAAGTGTTGTTGTAACCATCTTTATTCTAGAAGACATTTGTTGGTTTTAAGAGTAGTACTTTAGTGTTTTGAGATATAGCCATTTAAAGGATAGCTCACGTTTGTCATGAATAACTAAACTCAATCCTTTGCTTGCAATTTAAATGATATAAAGTACAGTACAGTAGAATAAAAATACTATTTGCATGAAATACAGTATCATTTGACTTTAGCAACCTAATTACTGTGTGTTTGAATGTTACCACATGTAAGCTTAAAATTTTAGGGAAAAGTAGTATAATACTTCAACCTTTATTAAAAAAAAATGGTGAAACCATGACTCAGGATATTTTGGAATTATAGAGATTGTGAGGTAAGCTGTGATTTTACTGTTTATACCTGTGGATAAGATTAACCTGGTCATATATTTCTCTTATCATTTGCCATTAGAGGGTAGTGCAACCTACACATACTTTTCTAGTGTTATTGGTTACTTTTTTCTGTTAAGACTAATACAGTCTCTATAAACTTTTTAGCATTGGCAGATACTTTTATAAAATACTTGTAATATTGAGGAAGGTACTAATAAAATGTTAAGAGTTCTTTGGCTTCTTTAGGTGATAATCTAAGGTTTCATTATTTTGTGTCATGTATATTTTCTTGTTAGTAATTCCATTAATTGATTTTTTTAATAGTCAGGTGTTCCTTGATTTCACTGTAGAATACATGCATAGTTTTGACTATTTTTGTTGTTGCAGATGTTTTCTTGACAGGTCAGGGAAATGAAATCCTTTCTAAGAAAACGACATCTATATAACTCTGTAACTATATTAGTAATATAGTCCTCAGCTGTGCACACAAACACAAAACTCATTTATTGTTAAAACAGATGATTGAAATTCTTTTAAAGTTATTTACAAGCCACTATCGGACAAAGCAATGGCACCCCACTCCAGTACTCTTCCTGGAGAATCCCATGGACAGAGGAGCCTGGTAGGCTGCAGTCCATGGGGTCTCGAAGAGTTGGACATGACTGCGCGACTTCACTTTTACTTTTCACTTTCATGCATTGGAGAAGGAAATGGCAACCCACTCCAGTGTTCTTGCCTGGAGAATCCCAGGGACGGGGGAGCCTGGTAGGCTGCCATCTATGGGGTCACACAGAGTCGGCCACGACTGAAGCGACTTAGCAGCAGCAGTAGCAGCACAAGCCACTATCACTGTTTTTAGATTAAAATTTAAATGCCTGCAAATATAGACTGAATATTATATATTAGAAGATCCCCTGAAGAACGGAATGGCTACCTGCTCCAGAATTCCTGCTTGGAGAATTCCATGAACAGTGGGCTACAGTCCATGGGATCAGAAAGGGTCAACATGACTGAGTGACTAACACACACATTAATTATGTGTTTGAAAGTGGAAGATGTGTACTTTTGGACTGATTTCATTTTTTTTTTTAATCCATTGATTTATTGGGAGGGTAGTTTTATGCAAATGATAAAGCAGATACACATATTCTTCAGATAGTACTGGCAACTGTTAGTGGAGGGAAAGATAATTTTTAAGAGCTATTTATGCTTACTTTTTTTTCTTCACTGACATGAAAGGAAAAAAAAAAAGACTGACATGATTTATTTAATATATTTAACCCAAGTTGTATTTAAACAAACATGTGACATAACATATGTTTTGTGTTTCATTATAGTTTTAGGGCTGTATTTATCTATTTTAAAATAATTTGATATGTAATAAAATTCACTGTGAGTAATCTTGATGATTAAAATGTTGTAAACATTTGTAAATGCAGTCTAATTATAATTTATTTCCTACATAAATATTTTAAGAAATTGGTCACAAAAATATGTATCACATTATTCTATGATATGTATTAAAAATATACCAAAGTTACATTCATCTACTATTGAATGTATTACTAATTTTATGGGGACTTGGATACTTAAACGGAAGAAATTGAAGAAAATAGGGAAATTGAAGAAATTAGGGAAATTCTTAAATTGAAGAAAAAGTAGAGAAAACCACTAGACCATTCAGGTATGACCCAAATCAAATCCATTATGAATATAAAGTGAAAGTGACAAATAGATTCAAGGGATTATATTTCATAGAGTGCCTGAAGAACTATGGATGGAAGTTCGTGACATTGAACAGAAGGCAGTGATCAAGACCATCCCTGAGAAAAAGAAATGCAAAAAGGCAAAATCGTTGTCTGAGGAGGCCTTTCAAATAGCTGAGAAAAGAAGAGAAGCTAAACGCAAGGAGAAAAGGAAAGATATTCCCATTTGAATGTACAGTTCCAAAGAAGAGCAAGGAGAGATAAGAAAGCCTTCCTCAGTGATCAGTGCAAAGAAATAAGAGGACAGCAGTAGAATGGGAAAGACTAAGAGATCTCTTCAAAAAAATTGGAGATACCAAGGGAACATTTCATGCAACGATGGGCACAATAAAGGACAGAAATGGCATGGACCTAACAGAAACAGAAGATATTAAGAAGAGGTAGCAAGAATACACAGAAGAACGATACAAAAAAGATCTTCATGACCCAGATAACCACGATGGTGTGATCACTCAGCTAGAGCCAGACATTCTGGAATGTAAAGTCAAGTGGGCCTTAGGAAGCATCACAACGAACAAAGCTAATGGAGGTGATGGAATTCCAGCTGAACTATCTCAAATCCTAAAAGATGATGCTATGAAAGTGCTGAATTCAATATGCCAGCAAATTCGGAAAACCCAGCAGTGGCCACAGGACCACAGGAAAAGGTCAGTGTTCATTCCAGTCCCAAAGAAAGGCAATGTCAAAGAATGTTCAAACTACTGCACAATTGCACTCATCTCACACACTAGCAAAGTAATGCTCAAAATTCTCCAAGCCAGGCTTCAACAGTACGTGAACCGAGAACTTCCAGATCTTCAAGTTGGTTTTAGAAAATGCAGAGGAACCAGAGACCAAATTGCCAGCATCCATTGGATCATAGAAAATGCAAGAGTATTGCAGGAAAACATCTGCTTTTGTTTAACTCTCTCCACTTCCCTTGAGTGTGGGATGTATTTAATAACTTGCTTCCAAAGGTAGACTATAGAAAGGGACGGAAAGTGACTACACTGGAGAAACCTGGCAAACACAGCCTTGCCAGGTGATAAATGTTAATATTAGTGTTAAATCATGTTGGTAGTATGTATCCTTGATGTGATGTGAATGGCCTAATCCTCTGTGGTTTTTTCCCCTAAAACACATGTCTAGTTTTGAGAAAAATCAAACAAATGAATATCCAGGACCATGCAACATAATAACTGACCATTGTACCTATATGACTTGAAAATATAAAGGTCATCAAAAACAAAGTGTGAGAAAATGTCATGCTCAGAAAAGGCTAAGGAGACAGGATAACTAAATGTAATGTATCCTGGATGGGATCTTGAAACAGAAAAAGAACATTAGAGAAAACTAGTTCTAGGGAAATCCAGATAAAGTGTGAAGTCTAATTATAGTAATATGCCAATAATGGTTCCTTAGTTGTAACAAGTGTACCACAATAATGTAAGAAGTTATCAACAAGGGACACTGGGTGAGAGATATGTATGGAAATTCTCTATTATCTGAAACTTTACTGTAAATCTAAGACTTCTCCACATTTAAAAGATAATTTTAAAAATTGATGAGTGAGTTCAAGTGTTGTGAGCCAATATAAAGTTAGGGTTAAGGCTGCAGCTGCTGCTGCTGCCGCTGCTAAGTCGCTTCAGTCGTGTCCGACTCTGTGCGACCCCATAGACGGCAGCCCACCAGGCTCCCCCATCCCTGGGATTCTCCAGGCAAGAACACTGGAGCGGGTTGCCATTTCCTTCTCCAATGCAACAGAGTGGAAAGTGAAAGTGAAGTCGCTCAGTCGTGTCTGACTCTTAGCGACCCCATGGACTGCAGCCTACCAGGCTCCTCTGTCCATGGGATTTTCCAGGCAAGAGTACTGGAGTGGGGTGCCATTGCCTTCTCTGAGGGTTAAGGCTAGTAGCTATTAATAATTATTTCCTTAATTCATTATTTATTTAGAGCTGTTATTTAACTTTTTACTAAAGGAATACATGCATATAATAATAATTAAATGGTAGAATTTATAAAATCAGTGGTATCTCAACTATTGTCACTCCCTTACTACATATTAAAATCCTCCTCATGTTTCAAGATTGACTGTGTCAAGCTGTGCAAGTGTATTTAGAGTTTTTTGGAACGTGCTATACTTTCTCATACTACCTTGCCTCCCATGTATTCTTTCCTTCCATCTTTCTCAGTGGTGTCTTGTCTATGAATAGTTGTTAGTTCTTATAAGAGTGTGAAATCAGGAACAACATATGTCACCATCTTGGTGATGTCACACGCCTCCATCTTTATTTGGCTAACTATGCTTTAGAAACTTGGCCAAAGAGTCACTTTTTTCCCTGGAAAAGTTACCTCATCGTGGTCTTATTTAGATGCCCAAACATCCTGTGTATACTTGATAGCACTCAACATCCTGTTTTATCACTGTTTTGCTTCTTGACTAAAATTTGATTTTTTGGAAATCTGGGACCATATCTTACTGCTTTAATTTCTCTGATAGTCCTAACTCCTTTCATAGTGTGTGTGTGTGTGTGTGTGCACATGTGCGTGCACTAACTCCTTTCATACTGTGTGTATGTGTGTGTGCTTGCCTGCACATGCATATGCTCCGTCTTGTCTTGACTCTTTGTGACCCCATGGACACATGAATGTTGATTGATGAATGAATGTTCTGCCTTCTTACTAAAACTTTCTCTAGCCTTTTTGGACTGCTGCTTCTGTGTATTTTTATCACACTGTAGCAGAGAAACCTGTTTTAATTGCTCTGCCAGTTCAAGCACATTGTTAGGGTCTTCATGGAGCTCAATATTAAGAAGAATTCTGAGACTGCATCCTTGCTCAGCAAGAAAAGTACCACTATCAGTTAATTATGTTTGCCATTAATAAAAGAGGGAAAACTGGCATCATGCTTTACAGGTATTTTTCATCTCTGACATGTTCAGAACAGTGCTTAATTATTTCATTTATTATTATATCGTGTGATAGTTTTTATCTTTCTCAGTAAATTGTGAGTTCCAAAAGAGTAGCTAATATGTAGCATAGTGCTAATTGCATAGTAAAGGTTTAACAAATAATTATTTCAAGTCAGATTCAAAACTTGAGTCTGTCAGGGTCTATTCTAGGAGAGAAAAGATAGGCTTATCCCATATATAATGTAATTTTTAATATTATGCTTATAGAAAGAACACCATTATTTAGATTTCTTCTTGGAATAAATTCAGAGCACTCAAGTGTGGAAAAGAGAAATAACATACAGATGGAGCATTTTGAGGTTTGCATATTACTGTATAGTAAGGTATCTTAAAACTTTACAGCCAGGAGGCTGTTCTTCTAAAATGTGGCTTGGAGCCCTTAGAAATATGAAACGAATTGTCAACAAGTGCATTTGTATTTGTCAGTTTATAAATGATACATTCTTCAGATAGAAAACAGGTACTCAGTGGGAAACTAGATTTGTTTTTAATTGAAGTATAATTTTCACACAGTAGAATGCACCAGTCTTAAGTATGCAGCTTTGACACATATGTAAAGTTATATGACCTACATTTCTATCAAGATAAAGAACATTTTCATTACATCAAAAAATTCCTTTCTGTACCATCCCTGTTATTCCTCGTGCCCTACCCTGCTTCCTACAGGCAACCAATTTTGTGGTTTCTACTGTCATAGATGAGTCTTGCCTCTTTATTTACAATAAAGCATACAGTATGTTATTCTGTGGTCTCAACATGTTTGAGGATTCATCCATGTTGTTGTGTATCACTGGTTCTTTTCCTTTCCATTGTTGAATTATGTTCTGTGGTGTAAACATGTCACAATGAGTTTATTCATTCCCCTGTTGGTGAACATTTGGTTTGTTTCCATTTTTTGACAGTTATGAATGAGGCTGCTATGATATTTTAAAGAATAGCTTTATCAAGGTATTATTTACCGGCACTATAAACATTCAGTTCAGTTCAGTCACTCAGTCGTGTCCGACTCTTTGCGACCCCATGAATAGCAGCACGCCAGACTTCCCTGTCCATCACCAACTCCTGGAGTTCACTCAGACTCACATCCATCGAGTCAGTGATACTATCCAGCCATCTCATCCTCTGTCATCCCCTTCTCCTCCTGCCCCCAATCCCTCCCAGCATCAGAATCTTTCCCAGTGAGTCAACTCTTCGCATGAGGTGGCCAAAGTACTGGAGTTTCAGCTTTAGCATCATTCCCTCGAAAGAAATCCCAGGGCTGATCTCCTTCAGAATGGACTGGTTGGATCTCCTTGCAGTCCAAGGGACTCTCAAGAGTCTTCTCCAACACCACAGTTCAAAAGCATCAATTCTTCGGCACTCAGCCTTCTTCACAGTCCAACTCTCACATCCATACATGACCACAGGAAAAACCATAGCCTTAACTAGACGGGCCTTGTTGGCAAAGTAATGTCTCTGCTTTTTAATATACTGTCTAGGTTGGTCATAGCCTTTCTTCCAAGGAGCAGGCATCTTTTAATTTCCTGGCTGCATCACCATCTGCAGTGATTTTGGAGTCCAAAAAAATAAAGTCTGTCACTGTTTCCATTGTTTCCCCATCTGTTTGCTATGAAGTGTTGGGACCAGATGCCATGATCTTAATTTTCTGAATGTGGAGTTTTAAGCCAACTTTTTCACTCTCCTCTTTGACTTTCATCAAGAGGCTCTTTAGTTCTTCTTTGCTTTCTGTCATAAGGGTGGTGTCATCTGCATATCTGAGGTTATTGATATTCCTCCCGGCAGTCTTGATTCCAACTTGTGCTTCATCCAGCCTGGCATTTCACATGATGTACTCTGCATATAAGTTAAATAAAGAGGGTGACAATATACAGCCTTGACATACTCCTTTACTATTTGGAACCAGTCTGTTGTTCCATGTGCAGTTCTAACTGTTGCTTCTTGACCTGCATACAGATTTCTCACGTGGAAGGTCAGGTGGTCTCGTGTTCCCATCTCTTTCAGAATTTTCCACAGTTTGTTATGATCCACACAGTCAAAGGTTTTGGTGTAATCAATAAAGCAGAAGTAGATGTTTTTATGGAACTGTCTTGCTTTTTTGATGATCCGTCAAATGTTGGCAATTTGATCTCTGGTTCCTCTGCCTTTTCTAAATCCAGCTTGAACATCTGGAAGTTCTTGGTTCACATACTGTTGAAGCCTGGCTTGGAGAATTTTGAGCATTACTTTGCTAGTGTGTGAGATGAGTGCAATTGTGCAGTAGTTTGAACATTCTTTGGCATTGCCTTTCTTTGGGATTGGAATGAACACTGACCTTTTCCTGTGGTCCTGTGGCCACTGCTGAGTTTTCCAAATTTGCTGGCGTATTGAATGCAGCACTTTGACAGCATCATCTTGTAGGATTTGAAAAAACTCAGGTGAAATGCCATCACCTCCACTAGCTTTGTTCGTTGTAATGCTTCTTCCTAAGGCTCACTTGACTTTGCATTCCAGAATGTCTGGCTCTAGGTGAGTGATTACACCATCGTGGTTATCTGGGTCATGAAGATCTTTTTTATATAGTTCTTCTGTGTATTCTTGCTACCTCTTCTTAATATCTTCTGTTTCTGTTAGATCCATGCCATTTCTGTCCTTTTTTGTACACATTGTTGCATGAAATGTTCCCTTGGAATCTCTAATTTTCTTGAAGAGATCTGTAGTCTTTCCCATTCTATTGTTGTCCTCTATTTCTTTGCATTGATCACTGAGGAAGGCTTTCTTATCTCTCCTTGCTCTTCTTTGAACTGTACTTTCACATGGGAATATCTTTCCTTTTCTCCTTGGGTTTAGCTTCTCTTCTTTACTCAGCTATTTGAAAGGCCTCAGACAACATTTTGCCTTTTGCATTTCATTTTCTTAGGGATGGTCTTGCTCAGTGCCTCTTGTATTATTGCCTCTTGATCACTGCCTTTAGTACAATGCACTTTTGAACTAAACTTTAAATGAAGAAACATTTTCAATTTTTATTTGTATTCCTCTATGCCAACAACATCAGGAAGTGTAATTAAAAGCAAAATGTTTTTTTAAAATAACAAGTTGTAATAGTTCTTATAAATCTAATAAATTATGTATAAAACCTATATTGGGAAAATTATGTAACTTTATTGAAAGATAGTAAAGACTTAAATGGAGACACCCGTGTTCATGGATTGGCTGACTTACTATAAAGGGGTCACTTTTCCTCAAATTTGTAAAATCAATGTAATCTTAATCAAAATCACAGGTTAGTTGTTAAACTAAAAATGAAATCACTTCTAAAATTAATGTGCAAGTGCAAAGAACCAAAAATAGCCAAAATGCTCTTGAGGAAGACAAAGATAGGCAGATTTTAAAAATCAGACATCCAAGATTTTTTTTTTAACTAATACAGTAAGGATTTGGCATAGTAAAGTAAGTAAGTAAAGTCCCTCAGTCATGTCCAACTCTTTGTGACCCCATGGACTGTGGCCTACCAGACTCTGAGGAGCTTCTCAGTCCATGGAATTTTCCAGGCAAGAGTACTGGAGTGGGTTGCCATTTCCTTCTCTAGGGGATCTTCCAACCCAGGGATCGAACCTAGGTCTCCCGCACTGCAGGCAGATGCTTTACCATCTGATCCACCAGGGAAGCCTGGATTTGGCATGCTGCTGTTGCTAAGTTGCTTCAGTCACGTCTGACTCTGTGCGACCCCACAGACGGTAGCCCACCAGGCTCCCCCATCCCTGGGATTTTCCAGGCAAGAACACTGGAATGGGTTGCCATTTCCTAGTGATAGACACGGAGAAGGCAATGGCAGTCCACTCAAGTACTCTTGCCTGGAAAATCCCATGGACGGAGGAGCCTGGAAGGCTGCAGTCCACGGGGTCACTGAGTGTCGGACACTACTGAGCGACTTCACTTTCACTTTTCACTTTCATGCATTGGAGAAGGAAATGGCAACCCACTCCAGTGTTCTTGCCTGGAGAATCCCAGGGACGGGGGAGCCTGGTGGCTGCAGTCTATGGGATCACACAGAGTCAGACACGACTGAAGCGACTTAGTAGTAGTGATAGACAAATAGACCTTTAGAACAAAATGGCCCATGAACAGAACAGCCATGTATGTCCCTTGATTGTAGCAAAGTGATGTGAATATTACTGGAAAAAGGATTTACTTTTTAGAATAAGTGGGGATTTGGAGACCAACTAAATATATGGGTAAAAAAGACGGAATTATTACTTCACATCAGTTTAGTTAAGTCGCTCAGTCCTGTTGGACTTTTTGCAACCCCGTGGCCTGCAGAATGCCAGGCTTCCCTGTCCATCACCAATGCCCAGAGTATACTCAAACTCATGTCCACTGAGTTGGTGATGCCATCCAACTATCTCATCCTCTGTCGTCCCCTTCTCCTCCTGCCTTCAGTCTTTCCCAGCATCAGGCTCTTTTCAAATCAGTCAGTTCTTTGCATCAGGTGGCCAAAGTATCGGAGTTTCAGCTTCAGAGTCAGTCCTTCCAATGAATATTCAGGACTGATTTCCTTTAGGATGGACTGGTTGGATCTCCTTGCAGTCCAAGGGACTCTCAAGAGTCTTCTCCAACACCACAATTCAAAAGCATCAATTCTTCAAGTGCTCAGCTTTCTTTATAGTCCAGTTCTCACATCCATACATGACTACCTGAAAAACCATAGTTCTTTTGACTTGAAACGCAACATTACTTCACATCATACACAAAAATTCATCCACAGTGGATCAGAGGCCTAAAAGTCAAAGGCAATGTTCCAAATAATTCAGGTGCAAATGCAGGAATAATATGTTCATTATTTTAGGGTAAGAAAAACACACAATGCACTAACTTTATTTTATTTTATTTTTAAACTATACAATATTGTATTGGTTCTGCCATATATCGAAATGAATCCGCCACAGACATACACGTGTTCCCCATCCTGAACCCTCCTCCCTCCTCCCTCCTCCCTCCCCATACCATCCCTCTGGGTTGTCCCAGTGCACCAGCCCCAAGCATCCAGTATCGTGCATCGAACCTGGACTGGCGACTCAATTCATATATGATATTATACATATTTCAGTGCCATTCTCCCAAATCATCTCACCCTCTCCCTCTCCCACAGAGTCCAAAAGACTGTTCTATACATCAGTGTCTCTTTTGCTGTCTCATATACAGGGTTATTGTTACCATCTTTCTAAATTCCATATATATGCATTAGCATACTGTATTGGTGTTTTTCTTTCTGGCTTACTTCACTCTGTATAATAGGCTCCAGTTTCATCCACCTCATTAGAACTGATTCAAATGTTTTCTTTTTAATGGCTGAGTAATACTCCATTGTGTATATGTACCACAGCTTTCTTATCCATTCATCTGCTGATGGACATCTAGGTTGCTTCCATGTCCTGGCTATTATAAACAGTGCTGCGATGAACATTGGGGTACATGTGTCTCTTTCAATTCTGGTTTCTTTGGTGTGTATGCCCAGCAGTGGGATTGCTGGATCATAAGGCAGTTCTATTTCCAGTTTTTTAAGGAATCTCCACACTGTTCTCCATAGTGGCTGTACTAGTTTGCATTCCCACCAGCAGTGTAAGAGGGTTCCCTTTTCTCCACACCCT
>NW_011494713.1:2703800-2708831 GCF_000754665.1 Bison bison bison
TAGTTT
This sequence comes from Bison bison bison, assembly GCF_000754665.1. Taxonomy (NCBI): domain Eukaryota; kingdom Metazoa; phylum Chordata; class Mammalia; order Artiodactyla; family Bovidae; genus Bison; species Bison bison. The sequence goes on from NW_011494713.1 coordinate 2,703,807, forward strand.
CCTTTGTTGTGCAGAAGCTTTTAAGTTTAATTAGGTCCCATTTGTTTATTTTTGCTTTTATTTCCAATATTCTGGGAGGTGGGTCGTAGAGGATCCTGCTGTGATGTATGTTGGAGAGTGTTTTGCCTATGTTCTCCTCTAGGAGTTTTATAGTTTCTGGTCTTACGTTTAGATCTTTAATCCATTTTGAGTTTATTTTTGTGTATGGTGTTAGAAAGTGGTCTAGTTTCATTCTTTTACAATTGGTTGACCAGTTTTCCCAGCACCACTTGTTAAAGAGATTGTCTTTAATCCATTGTATATTCTTGCCTCCTTTGTCAAAGATAAGGTGTCCATACGTGCGTGGATTTATCTCTAGGCTTTCTATTTTGTTCCATTGATCTATATTTCTGTCTTTGACACAATGCACTAACTTTAAACGTATACATTGAATCAAGGACTTTTTCCCATTGAAGTATATTAGAAGAATGAAATAATGGTCTTCACAGTAGGAGAAGATTTTTTCCAAAGAACTCAATTGAAGAATGGATGGAAAAGCAAGTACTCATGAAAGAGCATATTTACATGTGCTTAAAACATACAAAAAGATGTCCAGCTTCTTTCCTAATCAGGGACATGCAAATGAAAACCACAATGAGAATAGTATTTACCTTCTGTGTTGGCAGAAATCAGAATCTGATGATTTGAAGTGTTGCTGAGGATGTAGAATATGAATGTGTGTGCTAATTCACTTCAATCATGTCTGACTCTGCGACCATATGGACTGTAACCCCCTAGGCTCTTCTCTCCATGGGATTCTCTAAGCAAGAATACTGGAGTGGGTTGCCATGCCCTCCTCCAGGGGATCTTCCTGACCTAGGAATTGAACCTGTGTCTCTTGGCAGGCAGGTTCTTAACCACTGGTGCCACCTAGGAAGCCCCCAAGAATAAGGAATAGTACACTCCTTATGAAGAGGTAATCTGTTACAAACAGTTTGTCAACATAGTATTGGAAATCCTGATCAGGGCATTTAATTAGTCAAGAAGAAATATAAGGCATCCAAATTGGAAAGGAATTAGTAAAACTGTCACTGTTTACAGATGACTCTATTTGCAGTTGACTCTTGACTAGTGCAGGGGTCAGGGCTGCCAACCTTCCATGTAGTCAAAAATCCATGTGTAATTTATAGTTGGCTATGTGTATAGTCACTTCCTCTGTATTAGAGGTTCCTCTGTGTTTGAAGTTTTGCATTCACGGATTCAGCCAACCATAGCTAGTGCAGTACTATAGTATCTACTATTGAAAAAATCTGTATATACGTGGACCCATGTGGTTCAGATTCTTTATTGTTCAAAGGTCAGTTCTAACATAGAAAACTATAAAGACTTACCAAAAAACTATTATTATAACTAATAAGTGAACTTTGCAGGGTACAAAACCAGTATACAGAAATCTCTCTCATTTCTGTGTACTAACAGTGAACTATCAGAAAGAACAATTAGGAAAACAATCCCATTTGCAATTGTATCAGAAAAATAAAATACCTAGAAATAAATTTAACCAAGGAGGTGAACACTGAAAACTGGTGCACAGTGAAAACTACAGGAATATCCTAGGAGATATTTCAGATACCCTAAATTCAGTTCTAGACCACCGCAGTAAAGCAAATACAGCAGTAGAGTGCATCACACAAATTTTTAGTTTCCCAGTGCATATGTTATGTTTACAATATACTGTAGTCTGTTAATTGTACAATAGCTTTATGTCCTTTAAAATGTTCATATAGTAGTTAAAATACTTTATTGATAGAAAATGCTAATCATATGACAACATAGGATTGCTGTAAACCCTCAGTTTGTAAAAAACTCAGTAACTGTGAAGCACAGTAAAGCAGAGCATAATAAAACAGGGTATACCTGTATTCTCATCCACTGGTCCATTTATTCCTGTGCTAATACTGCAATGTGGTCATCACATCAAAATGTCTTGTATATGAAAGAGTGAGGGGCAGTTGTTAGTCATATTAAGAAAATCAAATTGGATCTCTACCTTCCATCATACATTAAAATCTATTCCACATAGATTAAATAGTTATATATGAAAGAAATTATACCACCCTTAGGACTATAAAATACAGGAGAATATATTTCTCACCGGGGGATAGGGAAAAACTTATCAAAAACACTATAAAATGAAAGGTTGATAAATTGGATGCTGTTCAAAACAAGTAACCTGTTTTCCACAGAAATACTAAACAGAATTTTAAAAGACAAGGTACAAATTGAGAGAAGCTATTTTCAATACATAGAACTGATAGTCAATTAGTGTCCACATATGTAAAGAACTATCACATGGTTAAAAAGAGATTGTTGTCTTATTTTTTTACTGGCTCATAGGATAAAAAATTTTTTAAATAGATGAGACATCAAACATTTTACAAAACGGGAATATTAATAGCAAAAAACATGAAAAAATGTCCAACTTTGCTACTATTGGGAGAAATGCAAATGATGACCACACTGAGAACTTTTTTCCCCCACTCAATACATAGGCAAAAATTATGAAGTTTGGAAATTCAGAGGTTATAAGTCAAAGGAGTTATGGATTGGTTTACATTGGTGGAAATGTAAATTAGTACAAATATTTTGCATAAGTTTGGTGTTCTTGGAAATACATTATAACCCAGGAGTCAGTAAGCTTCTGTAAAGGAATAGGCAGCAAATATTTTAGGCTTTGGGACATATCAAAATCTCTTTCACAAGTACTGAACTGTGCCACGGTAATATAAAAGCAGCCATAGGCAATACATTAAATGAGCATGGATGTGTTCCAATAAAATTTTATTTACAGAAAACTGTAATAGGCCCCTTTTGGGGCCTATCTATATGAGACCTGTCAGTTCTCATGTAGATATATGTGCCTAGAGAAACTTCCCCATGTATCCTGTAAACTGTGTGCTTGAATGTTTATAAATGTGTAACAGCCGAGCTAAAAACAAAAAATCTAAATGTAAATCTTCAGTGGAATGGATAAATTTTAATTATAATCACACAATGGTTTATGCAGTAGTGAAAATTAGTGTATAAATCCAGGCAACAGAATAGATGAATCCAAAAGGGAATGTTAGGCAACAAAATGGATGACTACAAAAGAGAATGTTAAGTGAAAAAATCTTAGAAGCATATCAAAGTGATACCAATTTTTTAAAACAAAATCAAGCAAAACTGAATACTCTTGCCAAAAATGTTTAAGCTACATGTAGATAAAGTCTTAAGGTCTTTCGGGCTTCCCTGATAGCTCAGTTGGTAAAGAATCTGCCTGCAATGCTGGAGACCCTGATTCGATTCCTGCGTTGGGAAGATCCGCTGGAGAAGGACTTTCATGGAAGGACAATCCATGGACCGTATAGTTTATGGGGTCGCAAAGAGTCGGACACAACTGAGCAACTTTCACTAAGGTCTGACTTCCATTTTACAGGATAAATAGGGATTAGAAGCACAAGTTAAATCATACCTAATGGAATCAATGAGGCAAATCTAGAAGATGGACACTTTGTAGGACAGTTGGCCTGGTCTCTTCAGCAAAGTGTTATGGAGAAGGAAAGGTGGAGTGTGGAGAGGGGATGTTCTGGATTAAAGGAGATGTGAGAAATGATCAGTAAAAGACAGTTTTGTACAATTGAGGAAATTTAAATATGAGTAGGTATTATAGTGTTTTTGTTAGGTGTGATGATGTTATAGTTAAATTATAAAATTTATTTTTTTGTAGGTAACTCCATGTGAAGTTTGAGATGAAATGTCATGTTAATACTATAAAATAGTTAAGTGAAAAAGGGGATGGGATAAATTGTTACGAAATTATAATGATTGTTAAAGTAGTTGTAGAGTATACAGGTGAAATTTTTCATAATAAAAAGTAAAACAAGCAAAATGAAAATATATTGTTTTCTGATGCATCTATAAAATAATAGTAAAAGATGAAAATGATCAACACTAAATTTGTTTCTCTTGTAGAGGGCACCATAGTATAGGTAGTAGTCTAGTTTTTAAGTAAAATAGTGGAATCATGGATGTCCTTTTTTAAAAAAAGCTTTTTTATTCAGTTATAATTTACATAGTGTAACATTCACCTATTGTAAGGATATAATCCAATAATTTATAATAAATTTAAAGAACTATGCAACCACAACCATAGTTTAAGACATTTCTGTCATCCCCCAAAGTTCCCTTATATCCATTTGTAGTCAATCTCAAGTCCATCTTCAGCCCCTGGCAAGTTCTGATCTGCTTTGTGTTCCTATAGATTTGCATTTTCTGGTAATCTAATGTAAATGGCTTCCTAGGTGGCGCTAGTGGTAAATAATCTGCCAGCTAGTGCAGGAGACACAAGAGATGTGGGTTCGATGCCTGAGTTGGAAAGATCCCCTGGAGAAGGAAATGGCAGCCCGCTTCAGTATTCTTGCCTGGGAAATCCCATGGACAGAGGAGCCTGCTACAGTCCATGGGGTTGCAAAAAGAGTCAGACACAACTGAGTGTGTGAGTGCGTGTGCACACACACACACACATTGTGAATGGACTCATGTATTCTTTTACATCTGACTTTTTTCACTTAGCATGTTTATTTTGTTTGTTTGCTTGGCTGTGCCACATGGCATGTGGGATCTTAATTCCCCAATTAGGGATTCATCTCACATCCTCTGTATTGGAAACCTAAAGTCTTAAAACACTGAACTGCCAGGGAAGTCCCTAGCATAATGTTTTTGAGGTTTTTCTATGTTACAGCATGTGTCAATAATTCATCTTACTTTATTGTTGAGTAGCATTCCATTGCATCAATTCAGTTCAGTCGCTCAGTCATGTCCAACTCTTTGCGACCCCATGAATCGCAGCACGCCAGGCCTCCCTGTCCATCACCAACTCCCAGAGTTCACTCAGACTCACGTCCATCGAGTCAGTGATGCCATCCAGCTATCTCATCTTCTGTCATCCCCTTCTCCTCCTGCCCCCAATCCCTCCCAGCATCAGAGTCTTTTCCAATGAGTCAA
>NW_011494713.1:2709020-2720265 GCF_000754665.1 Bison bison bison
ACTGGAAAAACCATAGCCCTGACTAGACAGACCTTTGTTGGCAAAGTAATGTCTCTGCTTTTGAATGTGCTATCTAGGTTGGACATAACTTTGCTTCCAAGGAGTAAGTGTCTTAATTTCATGGCTGCAGTCACCATCTGCAGTGATTTTGGAGCCCCCCAAAATAAAGTCTGACACTGTTTCCACTGTTTCCCCATCTATTTCCCATGAAGTGATGGGACCGGATGCCATGATCTTCATTTTCTGAATGTTGAGCTTTAAGCCAACTTTTTCACTCTCCACTTGCACTTTCATCACTTTCCATTGCATACATGTTGTTTATTCCCTAGTTGATGGACATTTGCTATGAACATCTGATGCATGTCTTTGTGTGGAGGTGTTTTCATTTCTCTTAGGTGTATACTTAGGAGTGAAATTGCTGGGTTGTATGGAAATTTATGTTTGACTTTTATTTAAGTGTCTTGTCAAGCTGTTTTCCAAAGTAACTGTACTGTTTATCATTCCCACCAGCAATGTATGAGGGTCCCAGTTTCTCCACCTCCCTGCCAACACTTGATATTGTCTCTTGTTTTGATTATAGCCAGTGGCTATATGAGTGGCTGTCTCATTTTAACTTGCATTTCCCTAATGACTAGTGATTTTGAACATCTTTTTATTTACTTATCGGCTATTCTTGCATCTTATTTGAGGAAATATTTATTCATATCTTCTGCCCATTTTAAAGTGTGTTGTCTTATTATTGTTTTCTAAAGTTCCTTTAGATATTCTTGTTACAGAACCTTTATTAAATATATGACTTGCAAATGTTCTCTCATAGACCATGACTTGCCTTCTTAGGTTCTTAACGTTCTTTTGAAAAACAAAGAATATTGCAGTCTAGTTTATTGATTTTTCTTTTATAAGTCATGCTTTTGGTGTTCATTTAATAACTCTTTACCTAACCCAAGGCCACAATGAATTATTTTATGGTTTTAATTCTCATTGAAAGTCTATGATCCATTTTTTCCATTATAGTAAAATACACATAAAATTTACTATTTTAGCCATTTTAAAGTATACAGTTTAGTGGTATTATGTTCACGTTGTTGTGTGCCCGTCACCACCATTCGTCCCAATAGCTCTATTCATCTTAAAACTTAAAATCTGTACCTATTAAACAATAACTCCTCATTTTCCCTCGCTAGCACTGGCAGCTACCATTCTACTTTCTGACTTTGACTACTGTATGTAGCCAATAGAAGTGGAATCATACATAAATATTTGTCTTATTGTGACTGACTTATTTTACTTATTGTAATATCCTCAAGTTTTCATCTGCGTTATAGCATATTGCAGAATTTCCTTTGTTTTTAAGGTTAATAGTCCAGTTGATGAATATACCACATTTTGTTTATTCATTTGGTGCTGGTCACTTGGGTTGCTTCCATGTTTTAGCTGTTGGGAATAATGCTGCTGTGAACATGGGTGTACAAATAACTCTTTGATACTCTGCCTTCGGTTCCTTTGGGAATATGCCCTGAAGTAGAATTTCTGGATCATATGGTAATTATCTTTTTAATTTTTTGAGATACTTACTGCTTTTATACAGCAGCGATACCACCAACAGTGTGCAAGGGTTCCAGTTTCTCTACTTCATTGCAAACCCTTGTTTTATTTTTTCTGGCAGTACCCATCCTAATGGGTCTGAGGTAGTATCTCATTGTAATTTTGATTTGCACTTCCCTAATGAAGTGATGTTGAGGATCTTTTCATGTGCTTATTGGCCATTCATTTATCTTCTTTGGGGAACTGTCTGTTGTAGTTGTTTATCCATTTTTATTTTATTTTTTAAATTAAATTTATTTATTTTAATTAGAGGCTAATTACTTTAAAATATTGTATTGGTTTTGCCATACATCAACATGAATCCACCATGGGTGTACATGTGTTCCCAATCCTGAACCCCCCACCCATCTCCCTCCCCATACCATCCCTCTGGGTCATCCCAGTGCACCAGCCCCAAGCTTCCTGTATCCTGCATCGAACCTGGACTGGCGATTTGCTTCTTATATAATATTATACATGTTTCAATGCCATTCTCCCAAATCATCCCTGCTCCCTTTCCCACAGAGTCTAAAAGACTTCTATACATCTGTGTCTCTTTTGCTGTCTCGCACACAGGGTTATCATTACCATCTTTCTAAATTCCATATATATGCGTTAGTATACTGTATTGGTATTTTTCTTTCTGGCTTCACTCTGTATAATCGGCTCCAGTTTCATCCACCTCATTAGGACTGATTCAAATGTATTCTTTTTAATGGCTGAGTAATATTCCATTGTGTATATGTACCACAGCTTTCTTATCCATTCATCTGCTGATGGACATCTAGGTTGTTTCCATGTCCTGGCTATTATAAACAGTGCTTTGATGAACATTGGGGTACACGTGTCTCTTTCAGTTCTGGTTTCCTTGGTGTGTATACCCAGCAGTGGGATTGCTGGGTCGTATGGCAGTTCTATTTCCAGTTTTTTAAGGAATCGCCACACTGTTCTCCATAGTGGCTGTACTTGTTTGCATTCCCACCAACAGTGTCCATTTTTAAAATTTAGTTGTTTGGTTGTTGTTACTGAGTTTTAGAAGTTCTCTGTATATTCTGGATATTAATCACTTATCAGATACATGATTTGAAGACATTTTCCTGCATTCTGTGGGTTGACTTGTATTCTTGTATTCAAGCAGTATACAGGATAGTGCTGAATCCTGTTTCTTGGTATTTTGTTGAGGATTTTTGTTTGATGTTTCATAAGGGACATTAGTCTGTAATTTTCTTTTCATGTAGTGTCTTTATCTAATTTCAATATCAAGGTTATGCTGGCCTCATGAAATGATTTAGGAAGTGTTATCTTCTCTTCAGAGTTTTGGAAAAATTTTGAGAAGGATTGATTTAGTTCTTGTTTTTATTTTTCTTTTTTAATTGGTAGAAAATTGCCTTACAATGTTGTGTTGGTTTCTGCTATACAACAGTGTGAATCAGTCATCATTTTATATATGTATATATATCCCCTTTCTCTTGATCCTCCCTCCTCTCCCCCCATCCCACCCCTGATTTAGTTCTTTAAATGGTGGAATTCACCAGTGACACCATCTTGTCCAGGGCTTTTCTTTGCTGGGAGATTTTTGATTACTGATTCAGGCTCTTTACTGTAATAGTATAGGTCTGTTACAGTTTTCTATTATTGGTGATTTAGTCTTTAAAGGTTTTGTGTGTCTAGGAATTTTTCCACTTCATCTAGGTTATCCAGTTTATTTCACATATATGTGTTCATAATGCTCTCTCATAATCATTTCTGTGTAATGAGTAGTAATGTCCCCATTTTTATTTCTGATTTTAATAATTTGAGTCTTCTCTCTTTTCTTTCTAAACCCATCTAACTGAAGATATGTCAATTTAAAAAATTTTTTTGAAGAACCAACTCTTGCTTTCATTTATTTTTTTTCCTCTATTTTTCTTTTCTCTACTTTGTGCTAATCTTCGTTTCCTTCTGTTGACGAAAAAAGATGCACAATATGAGAGTTGTGAGTTAAGTTTTCTTCCAGGGAAAATGAGGACTGTAGTCTGGGAGACAGCACCTCAGATAGCTCTGAGAAATTGCTTCAAAGAGGAAGTGGAGGAAGGTCAACATATAAGATTGTGGTGAAGAGGGAGTTCAGTGCAATCAGGTACTTATTTTACAAAAGATTTTCTGCCAGTCACAAGGAGCTGATGTCATCTTGAAGGAATTTAGTGCTTTTCTAGATATGAGGAGATGCAAGGATTAGGATCATGAAATCAGTTCCTGAAAATATCTGTCTAAAACCCTGCTCCACCAGTTTCCCTGGAGCACAGAGTTCCACCCTGAATTCTTCTCAGGGCATGTCAGAGGTCAACAGCTACAGCAGCACAGGGTTCAAACTCTGCAGAGGCAGATGGCAAATGCCTTTGACAAGTGCCAATTTGTAGTTGACAGGGCCCCATCATAGTTATAAATTTGACCATATTGGGAGCTGTGAGGGAAGCCTCAAGAAACTTAGTGTCCTTAAAATTCAGTTAAATTTTACATTAACATAACATAACAGCGGAGAAGGCAATGGCACCCCACTCCAGTACTCTTGCCTGGAAAATCCCATGGATGGATGAGCCTGGAAGGCTGCAGTCCATGGGGTCACTGAGGGTCGGACACGACTGAGCGACTTCACTTTCACTTTTCACTTTCACGCATTGGAGAAGGAAATGGCAACCCACTCCAGTGTTCTTGCCTGGAGAATCCCAGGGACGGGGGAGCGTGGTGGGCTGCCGTCTGTGGGGTCGCACAGAGTCAGACACGACTGAAGTGACTTAGCAGTAGCAACATAACAGCAAAGAACTATTCAGGAAATGAGTTTTGTAGATATAGACCTCCATTAACAAGGTCTTCCCTGATAGCTCATTTGGTAAAGAATCATCGGCCTGCAATGCAGGAGACTCCGGTTCGATTCCTGGGTCAGGAAGATGCGCTGAAGAAGGGATAGGCTACACACTCCAGTACTCTTGGGCTTCCCTTATGGCTCAGCTGGTAAAGAATCTGTCTGCAGTGTGGGAGACCTGGGATCAATCCCTGGGTTGGGAAGATCCCCTGGAGGAGGGAAAGGCTACCCACTCCAGTGTTTTGGCCTGGAGAATTCCATGGGCTGTATAGTCCATGGGCTGCAAAGAGTTGGACACGACTGAGCGACTTTCACTTTTCTATTAACAAACCAGCATTTAATATTCATTGAAACATCTTTTCTTCCCAAAATTACCCTCATTTTTACCAAATATAACCAAATTAAGACTAGTTTCTTTGCAGAATAACTCTGGTTACAATAAACTTGGCCTGACAATCTATATAACCATAATTGATCTTAGACTTTTTAGCTTTGCTGAAACTTTTATGAAGAGTTTTGGACTGAACTTTTAAAAAAACCTCTCAGGGCTAGGAGAGTCATGCCAAAAGCTTATCACAGATTTCACCTAACAGATCTACATGAATTCCTCCCTTGTTAAGGTCTCCAAAATTTCTTGAGATTTCTGTTATCTGTTAGTGAGATAGCCTTCCTAAATTGTCTGATAAAGCTACTGGAAACCTGAGAGTTTCCAATCTTTGGAGGGATCAGATAGAAAAAGTAAATGTTTCAGCTTTGCTTACAAAAGTATAATTTATCAAATTACTGTAAATAATTAGTCATTAGTTTGAGGGGAAAGGTTTTCCTTACACCTGGAAATCACAGGTTCAAACCAGTAGTTTTTCAGATAGAAACCATGTAAGTTATAAGCATATTCACCAGTTCTTTCAGTCCTTTTGTTAATCTTGGTAAAGCCATCAGGCTTCTCATTAGAATCCTTTCATTTCTTACCTAGTTCAGCATTATGGTCTGAAAATAAGAAACTTGTATTTATCCAAAAGTCCTTTCTGTAAATCTTCTTGAAGAGGAAGCATTTTTGCAAAAGCATCAGAATAAAACCATAACTGTCTATAATGGTAAAAGACTTAAAAAGGCACTTTTAAAATCTGATTACAGTGCAGTTAACAGAGGAACTTGGTTATGGCTGTGACAACACTTTAAGAGAACTGATAACATTTATCAGAATTTTAGGCACTCCATTTAATTTCTGGGATATCTATATTAGTAACATTTATCATACTGTATAACCTAAGGAGATTTATTACTTATTCAACAATACCTCCCATGCAATTCAGCATACCAAATGAACCTTATTAGTTCAGTATCTCTCTCTAGGATGTTTGAGAAGCCTCCTAAAGCATCCCAAAGTTAGCTAGTGGTCAAAAGTGCTTCATTAGAATTTGATTTAAGAAGTTTTGTCAATAAATATCAAAGGGATTTAGGATACTCAGGACCATAAGTCACTGTGAAACAGTAGTTACTTAGCCAAAGTAACAATTAAATACTTCAAGGACAAATGTAGAACAGATCATTTAAGAGGTAAAGAAACTTGAAAATCAGTTATCAAAGGCAATTTAACATCTTCAGAAAACTTGTCTCTTTTTTAACAGAAAAGCCAAATTTAAGTTTTATACCAGCTTACTTTTAAAGTTCATTTACTCAACTAAATTTACCACCTAATTTATTTTAGCACAGTTTTAACTTTCAAGTTGTTGAATATCTGGAGAGATCCTAAAATATAATCATTTCTGAAAGTTCACCTAAAGCTCTTTATCTCATTTGTATTTTGTTTCCTTAAAACTTTTTCCACATTGAGTTAGTTTTCTTATCAGCAAATTTGTAACAGAACAAGATCTTATTTGACCTCTAGTAAACCTAGGTACAGGGCTTTCCTGGTGACTCAGATGGTAAAGAACCTGCCTGCAATGCAGGAGACCCGGGTTTGACCCCTGGATTGGGAAGATCCCCTGGAGAAGGGAACAGCAAGCCACTCCATTATTCTTGCCTGGAGAATTCCATGCACAGAGGAGCCTGGTGGGCTACAGTCCATGGAGTCACAGAGAGTCTGATGTGACTGAACAGCTATCACACACACAAACCTAGGTACAACAGGAATATTAACATTGATAAGCCTAGACATATCTATATTAATCAAACCAACAAGCTTAAGCCACCTTCAGTAACAGATATCAATTCAGTACTGAATATTTCCCAGATCATGGATCCTAAAATTTATCTTGGCCGGTTTTTTGTATATTTAGATTTAATTTGTAAGCTCTTACTTTCAAGTCAACTAAAATAATTTATTTACAAGTTAACTTTTACACAAAGATGGCACCAAAAATCTAAGTTTTTTTCCACTTGAGTTCAAAAGGCTTTTTCCCCACTCCCCACTTTCTTTTTTTTTTTTTTTCCTGAGGGCCTGGGCACAGGAGACTGTGTCCCCACTCAGTTGTTTGGCATGAAGCTTCGCAGCACTGTAGCCTGCAGGCCAGGTCTTGGAGCTAGTAAGCACAGATGTCAGCTACCACATCAGCAATATTCACATCACTGAATTTTTCCCAGTATGTCTGTCACCAGTGTGTGTTCCCAGGGTGAACCGCAACCACCCCTCACCTTTGCAGGAAACTCTGAGATGAGCAGATAGATACAGTTCAGGTTTCTATCAAATTACTGCTTTTTCCCTTGGCCTTGGTGTGTGTAGGGTTTTGTGTTCATTCTTTAAGAGTGAGATCTCTATTTCCCCCAGTCCTGTGGGGCTCCTTCAATTAGGTAAGCCCCACTAACCTTCAAAGCCAAATGCTCTGGGGGCTCATCTGCACCTGTGGGTTAAGGGGTCTGACTTGGGGCTCAGAACTTTCATTCCTTTGGGAGAACCTCTGAAATATAATTACTCTCCAATTTGTGGGTCACGCACCTGGGGAGTTTGGGATTTGACTATATCATAAGTCCACCCCTTCCACTCATCTCATTGTTTTTTTCTTTTTTGTCTTTAGTTGTAGAAAATCTTTTCTGATAGGTTCTAGTTTTCTTCATAGTTTTTTTTGTTTGTTTGTTTGGTTTTGTTTTTTTAAACATGTTAGTCTCTTAAATCATGTAGAAAACAAAAAGTATAGTCACATACCATTGTTACAGTAATACTGGCTTTTATAATTACCCATTTATTGTAATGTTTGTTTCCCCATGTGGCTTTGAGTTACTGTCTAATTTTCTTTATACCTTCCCAGCACTATCTTGAGCACTAATGGCAATTCTGGTGGTCACTAACTCCTTTGGATTTTGTTTTTCTGGGAATGTCATGATTTTTAACTCACTTTTAAAGGAGAGTTTTGCCACTTAAAAGATTCTTGGTTGAAAGTTTTTTTTATTCTTTAGTATTTTTAATATTTCAGCCCACCATCTTCTGGCCTTCAAGTTTCTGCTCATGATTTTATTGAGGATCCTTGTATATGATGACTTGCTTCCTCTTGCTGCTTTTATGATTTTCTCTTTGTCATTGTCTTTTGAAAATTTGTTATAATGTGGCTTGCTGTAAGTCTTTCTTGAATCCATCTTACCTGGAATTCTTTAAGCCTCTTGGACGTTTATAGTCATATCTTTCATCAGATTTGGGAAGTTTTTAGTTACTATTTCCTCATATAGTCTGTCACTTCCTCTTTCTTTTCTCCTCCTAAGACTCCTGCAATGTGTCTGTTGTCCTGCTTGATGGTGTCCCACAGGTTCCTTAGGCTCTGTTTGCATTTCTTTAATGTTTTTCCTTCTGTTTCTCAGCCTAGATAATTTCTGTTTTCCTATCTTTAAGTTTATTGATTCTTTCTTCTGCATGCACATCTCTGCCTTTCAGTCTTAAAGAATGTGTTGTTTCAGTTATTGTACTTTCTTAGCTCCAGAATTTCTTTTTGGTATCTTTTAGGTTTTTTAATCTCTATTTATATTTCCATTTTGTTCACACATTGTTTTAAAGTCTTTGTCAAACATAACTGCCATAAATAAGTCTTTTCCAGGAACAGTTTCTATTGATTTTTTTTCCCTTTCAGTGGTTTATACATTCCTGTTTCTTTTATGCCTTGTGATTTTTTTGTGGAATATGAATCTAGTACTGAGTCTAACATTTGAGTGTAGTAATAATGTGGTAACTCTGGAAATCAGATTCTCCCCCTTCCGGGGATTGGTGTTTTCTTATTACTATTTTGGTGTTTTTTTGATCGTTATCAGCTGTCTGTTTCACAGAACAACATAACATGTAAACTTAGTGTCTTAGGTAGTGAGCCTTTCCTTAGGCATTTGTAGTCACTTTCTAATTTTCCCCTTATAGGCAGTTGTTTTTTAGTGGCCTGTTTTTTAATGTCTGGTTCTCAAAAATGGAAAAGCAAAAAATGAAGTGGGTGTGGGGAGAGGACTAGCCTTTTAAATCCACTGGAAGTCACTTCAGCTGGAGGGGGAGGGTCTTACAACAATGAGGGGGAAGTACAGCAGCAGTGGCTGCCTATCTGTCTGTCTCTTGGTCTGCATCTCTGTGATGAGAAACAATAACCAGTGACCAGAGCATAGATCCCCATTATTTGGAGAAGTTCCTTTCTGCCCACGCTGGCTCCCATAAGTTGTGTCCAAGCTACTCCAGGAATATGCACACAGCTCTCTGCCACATCACTTAAGGGTGGTGGATGGGTAGTTGCTACTGTCCTGAGATATAAAACTGACTAAACTTTACTGCAGTATACCACCCAAGTGTTCCCCTGAAATTTGCAAGCCTTCAGCAGACTTCAGAGTTCCAAAATAGTTGTTTCAAAATCAGACAGATTCTGCCAGTGCAATTATTGTCTATGTGAGGACTCAGGTTTCTGGTGCTTCCTACTCTGCCATCTTCACAGAATCTTCTCCATTATCTAATTTTGAGTTAATTTTTATGTGTAATGTGAACAGTTCACATTCAGTTTTTGCAAGTCTGTATCCAGTTTTCCCAGAACCATTTGTTTAAAAAAATTTTATTTCTTTAATGAAGTGCCTTAACGTTTTCATAAAAAATTAATTAACCATAAATGTGAAGGTTTCTGTCCTGTCTCTCAATTTTGTTCCAATGATCTATATAGCTATACTTGCACAAATAACATACTGTCTTTTTAATTATATTCTTGACACATAATAGGTGCTCAAAATTTTAGTTAAATTGAAATTGACTCTGCCAAGAAAATGTTGCGGGGAAGAGAACACTTACTCTGCTGCAGTGGGTGAATCACTGGAGTTATCTGGTAGCACTGAGGGCAGCTGCCTGAGGTTCCTTGTGGGCTGTGCGGCAATCATAAGTGTGGATGACAGAAGACATATGTATATATACATAGGCATATAGATACAGGGATGTGTTATATGTGTATATATATATTAAAGGTTCTGATGTCCCCTTGTATTTTTGATTCCATCTAAAACTTTTAACCAAAAGAATTAAGTTTTAGCTGATTCCTCAAGAGAAAGAGAAGGACCCCAAAGGGAGGAAATTACTTTACCTTATATATATCACAAACAAACCAAAATATAACACTCTCATTTTCTTCTAAATCCTTGTATTATATCACTCTGAAACTATTCTAAACATTTAGTGGAAATTACCAGTGTTTATGCTTTTAACCTTCATTTCTGGATTCCAGCCTGTACATAAGTCTTTGTTGGGGAGGAGTAACTTTGACAATACGACTTTTAAATTTGCATATTCTGAGGTAAATCATGCAGTTTCTAATCAAAAATAACTTTTCCAGAGGTTTTGAACTTAAAGCCGGTTATTCTCTTATTTTTCATGTTTCTCATACATACATAACTCAGTTATCTTTAGTGGCTTGAATAGATGTTTTCATATTTTGTGTTTGCCAGTCTTTTTCTCTTCTGACTTACTGTTAGTGTTTAATAATTGGGGGCTTATAAAATTAAATGAAAACTTCTAATTTTGATTATTTGGACAGAAAATTGACATTGAATTGGCTAGACTTATTAAAGAATGTGTGTTCTTACACTTGCTGCATTTTTGTCTTTTTTCTTTTGAGGTGTGCATGTTGTGGGAGGTGGGGTGGTATGTGGTTTATTTATTTTTGTTTCATTTCTATAGTTTCCTATCAAGGTGTCTTTTGAGAACTTCTGTCCTTAGGCTGAAAAGAAAGTTTATGCCTCACTAAAGAAAAAACATCGAGGACAAAATTTGGGATAGGCGTGCTGGTAATGGTTCAGTTCAGTTCAGTCACTCAGTCATGTCCGACTCTTTGCGACCCCATGAATCACAGCACACCAGGCCTCACTGTCCATCACCAGCTCCCAGAGTTCACCCACGTGAATCAAGTGTAATCATGTGCATCGAGTCGGTGATGCCATCCAGCCATCTCATCCTCTGTCGTCCTCTTCTCCTCCTGCCCCCAAACCCTTCCAGCATCAGGGTCTTTTCAAATGAGTCAACTGTTTACATGAGGTGGCCAAAGTATTGGAGTTTCAGCTTTAGCATCATTCCTTCCAAAGAACACCCAGGACTGATCTCCTTTAGAATGGACTGGTTGGATCTCCTTGCAGTCCAAGGGACTCTCAAGAGTCTTCTCCAACACCACAGTTCAAAAGCATCAATTCTTCGGCACTCAGCCTTCTTCACAGTCCAACTTTCACATCCATACATGACCACTGGAAAAACCATAGCCTTGACTAGATGGACCTTTGTTGGCAAAGTAATCTCTCTGCTTTTTAATATGCTATCTAGGTTGGTCATAACTTTCCTTCCAGGGAGTAAGCGTCTTTTAATTTCATGGCTGCAGTCACCATCTGCAGTGATTT
>NW_011494713.1:2720609-2720940 GCF_000754665.1 Bison bison bison
CTGTTTCTCCATCTATTTGCCATGAAGTGATGGGACTAGATGCCATGATCTTCGTTTTCTGAATGTTGAGCTTTAAGCCAACTCTTTCACTCTCCTCTTTCACTTTCATCAAGAGGCTTTTTAGTTCCTCTTCACTTTCTGCCATAAGGGTGGTGTCATCTGCATATTTGAGGTTGTTGATATTTCTCCCAGCAATCTTGATTCCAGCTTGTGCTTCATCCAGCCCAGTGTTTCTCATATGTACTCTGCATCTAAGTTAAATAAGCAGGGTGACAATATACAGCCTTGATGTACTCCTTTTCCTATTTGGAACCAGTCTGTTGTTCCATGT
>NW_011494713.1:2721293-2724397 GCF_000754665.1 Bison bison bison
TGTTCGTAGTGATCCTTTCTAAGGCCCACTTGACTTCACATTCCAGGATGTCTGGCTCTAGGTGAGTGATCACACCATTGTGATTATCTGGGTCGTGAAGATCTTTTTTGTACAGTTCTTCTGTGTATTCTTGCCACCTCTTCTTAATCAGTAGCCATCAAAAAATAGAAGACAAAAAGACTGGAGCTGCAGTCTTTAAAGTAGTGAAATCCAGAAGCTGATTAGTTACCATCATTATGCTATACCTGACTTTCCCAGTGGCTCAGCAGTAAAGAAACTGCTTGCAGTGTGGGAGAGGCAGTTCGATCCCTGGGTCAGGAAGATCCTCTGGAGTAGGAAATGGCAACTCACTCCAGTATTCTTGCCTAAAAATCCCATGGTCAGAGGAGCCTGGCATGCTAAAGTCCTTGGGGTCACAAAAAAGTTAGACACCACTTAGCAACAACAACAAAGGCCAGAATACTGGAGTGGGCTGCCATTTCCTTCTCCAGGGGATCTTCCCAACCCAGGGATCAAACCCGGGTCTCCTGCATTGCAGACAGATGCTTTACCATCTGAGCCACTAGGGAAGCCTGCATAGAAGCTCAACGTGTTTTAAGCATTGTTGTATTCATTGCTTTAAAGTGAAATGTTATCAGAATATACTGGAAGTATTTTATGAAGCAGATTTAGAGTTCTATCTATACCACTTAGCAGGAGAATCACTAATGGGTAAGTTAAACTTCTTGTGACTGTGATTATTTTCTGGGGAAATGATTCTTCCTATATCAGTTTCTTAATGATGTTACTGAGATTCAAATAAAGGGATGTTTCTGTAAGTGTTTTGAAATATAAAGTGCTCTACAAGCATTTTAAATATCATTTGTATATATTAAGCACTGATACATAAGTTTTTTTTCTTTCAGACTCTTTCTAAGATATTGTGAAAGGAAGAGGATGGACAGTCATAGAACTGTTGGGTTATTTGCTCACAAATATAATTGAAATGGGTAAAATAGAGAGTATTAAAGCTCAAGAATGTGGGACATAGGGAAAACCTATAAAAGAGAAAGGAGCATTTTCTTTAGTCTGTCTTATGACAGGAAAGGAAATGATACTTTTCTTGGAGAATATACAAAATCTGTAATTTTACATAGTTGAGTAGATTGTGATAAAATCATCTCTTTATCATTCATGTGTAAAATATATGTAAAAATTGTTTTCAAATATACTGTAAAACTGAGTAATACAAGGCTAGAGTAGTTAAGGCAGTGTGGTATGGCATAAGGGTAGACATGTAGGTTGACAGAATAAAGTTGAGTCTAGAAAGAAGCTTTAATATTTATGTTGAATTAATTTTGAACAAGAATGTCAGGACAAGTTCAATGGGAAAATAATCTTCTTAACAAATAATGCTAGGTAGCCACATGCAAAAGAATGAATTTGGACCCCTTGTTCATATCATACACAAAAAATAACTCAGAAACTTAAATGTAAGAGCTAAAATTATAAAGCTCTTAGAAGAAAGTGTAGAAGTAAATCTTGGTGAGTTAGGCGGTGATTTCTTGGATAAATTAGACTTTGTCAAAAGTAAAACTTTTGTGATACCAAGGATACTTTTCGCATCAAGAATGTGAAAAGACAAGCCACAGAATGGGAGAAAATATGCTCAAGTCATGTTGTTTTTAGAATATATAAAGAACTCCTGCAACTCAGAAATAAAAAGTAACCCAATTAAAACTTGGGCAAAATATCTGAATAAACATTTTTCCAAAAAGATATACAAATGTCCAGTAAGCACATGAAAAGATACTTAGCATGATTAGCCATCAGAGAAATATAATTCAGAACCACAATGAATCTCATTCACACATACTTCACACTCACTGGAGTATTTATAATTTAAAGAGATGCATAATAACAAGTGTTGATGAGAATGTGGTGAAATTAGAACCCTCATACACTAGTACACTGATAGGCTGTAAAATAGTACAGTCACTTTGGAAAACTATTTGGCAGTTTTTCAAATGGTTACACAGAGTTACCATATGTCCCAGAAAATCTACTTCGAGATATATACCTGGATATGTAAGAGATCTGAAAACATGTCCACACAAAAACTTGTTGCATGAATGTTTATAGCAGCAATATTCACAGTAGCCAAAAGAAGGAACAATTCAAACGTCCATCAACTGATGAATAGAGAAATAAAATATGGTGTATCCATTAATGGGATATTATTTGGCAGTAAGGAATGAAGTGCTGATAGATGCTATAATATGGATGAACCTTGATATGGATGAACCTTGAAAACATTTTGCTAAGTGAAAGAAGTCAGTCACAAAAGACCTTATACTGTATGATTCCATTTATATCAGATACCCAGAATAGCCAAATCTATACAGACAGAAAGTAGACCAGTGTTGCCTAGAGAACAATTGAGGGAGGCAGGGATTAGGAGAGAATGGGAGATGATGCTAGTAAATTGTGGGTTTCTTTTTGGGCTGATGAAACTTTTTTGAATGGGTTATGGCTGTACAACTCTATGAGTATATTAAAAACTAATTGTGCAAGTACAACTTTCCAAAACTCGACCAGGAAGAAATAGAAAATCTTAACAGACCCATCACAAGCATGGAAATTGAAACTGTAATCAAAAATCTTCCAGCAAACAAAAGCCCGGGTCCAGACAGCTTCACAGCTGAATTCTACCAAAAATTTAGAGAAGAGCTAACACCTATCCTGCTCAAACTCTTCCAGAAAATTGCAGAGGAAGGTAAACTTCCAAACTCATTGTATGAAGCCACCATCACCCTAATACCAAAACCTGACAAAGATCCCACAAAAAAAGAAAACTATAGGCCAATATCACTGATGAACATAGATGCAAAAATCCTTAACAAAATTCTAGCAATCAGAATCCAACAACACATTAAAAAGATCATACACCATGACCAAGTGGGCCTTATCCCAGGGATGCAAGGATTCTTCAATATCTGCAAATCAATGTAATACACCACATTAACAAACTGAAAAATAAAAACCATATGATTATCTCAATAGATGCAGAGAAAGCCTTTGACAAAATTCAACATCCATTTATGATAAAAACTCTCCAGAAAGCA
>NW_011494713.1:2724567-2724938 GCF_000754665.1 Bison bison bison
TATATATAGAAAACTATAAAACACTGGTGAAAGAAATCAAAGAGGACACTAATAGATGGAGAAATATACCATGTTCATGGATTGGAAGAATCAATATAGTGAAAATGAGTATACTACCCAAAGCAATTTATAGATTCAATGCAATCCCTATCAAGCTACCAACAGTATCCTTCACAGAGCTAGAACAAATAATTTCACAATTTGTATGGAAATACAAAAAACCTCGAATAGCCAAAGCGATCTTGAGAAAGAAGAATGGAACTGGAGGAATCAACCTACCTGACTTCAGGCTCTACTACAAAGCCACAGTCATCAAGACAGTATGGTACTGGCACAAAGACAGAAAGATTGATCAATGGAACAAAATAGAA
>NW_011494713.1:2725671-2730910 GCF_000754665.1 Bison bison bison
TGAGGTACCATTTCACGCCAGTCAGAATGGCTGTGATCCAAAAGTCTACAAGCAATAAATGCTGGAGAGGGTGTGGAGAAAAGGGAACCCTCTTACACTGTTGGTGGGAATGCAAACTAGTACAGCCACTATGGAGAACAGTGTGGAGATTCCTTAAAAACTGGAAATAGAACTGCCTTATGATCCAGCGATCCCACTGCTGGGCATACACACTGAGGAAACCAGAAGGGAAAGAGACCTGTGTACCCCAATGTTCATCGCAGCACTGTTTATAATAGCCAGGACATGGAAGCAACCTAGATGTCCATCAGCAGATGAATGGATAAGAAAGCTGTGGTACATACACACAGTGGAGTATTACTCAGCCATTAAAAAGAAAACATTTGAATCAGTTCTAATGAGGTGGATGAAACTGGAGCCTATTATACAGAGTGAAGTAAGCCAGAAAGAAAAACACCAATATAGTATACTAACGCATATATATGGAATTTAGAAAGATGGTAACAATAACCCTGTGTACAGACAGCAAAAGAGACACTGATATATAGAACAGTCTTATGGACTCTGTGGGAGAGGGAGAGGGTGGGAACATTTGGGAGAATGGCATTGAAACATGTAAAATATCATGTATGAAACGAGTCGCCAGTCCAGGTTCGATGCACGATTCTGGATGCTTGGGGCTAGTGCACTGGGACGACCCAGAGGAATGGTATGGGGAGGGAGGAGGGAGGAGGGTTCAGGATGGGGAACACGTGTATGCCTGTGGCGGATTCATTTTGATATTTGGCAAAACTAATACAATTATGTAAAGTGTAAAAATAAAATTAAAAAAAAAATAAAGAAAATGTGAAAAACAAAACAAAACAAAAAAATAATTGTGCAAATTAATTAAATGGATAAATTGTATGGTACATGTATAAAAATAATTTAAAAATAAAGAAATACCCAACTCAAAAAATATAAAGAAAAGGACATTTGCATATGTGTTTCTGCTGATTATCACCTGAAGATAGAGAAGAATCAGATGGTTGATTGTCTCTTAATTATAATTTTTCTTTCATCTTCCATGCTTCTAGTGGCCAACTAGGTTTATTAAATGTGTGCACTTTTGTATTGATTGATAATGAATCTTAATTCATTTTTGACAGGAATTGAGTTCTCAGATTTTGTCACACGATGGAGGATTCTTCAATAGACTGGAAGATGATGTTCATAAAATTCTTACTAGAGAAAAAAGAAGAGAACAGCTTACAGAATATAATGGAACAGATAATTACACAGCTCATGAACACAACCAGGCATGTAAAATAGAAAATTCTGTTAAAATCAAAGTGCTATTATTTTTCATTTTTTAAAAATGTAAACAGTGGAATTCAATTATGATTGTATAAAACTATAGTTTTAGTGTATTAGTCATTATTACACATAGATATTTATATTAAAAAGTGTGAGGTACTTCATTAATGGTTAATATTTATTGAGCATGTGCTATAGTGCTCAGTATTGTTAGGCATCTGTATCGGGGTGTGGGAATATCAAGATGGTTAAGACCATCCTTGACTTGGACACTCAGGGTAGTTGGGGATATTAAGTAGACTGTAAAGAGAATATCACTCAGCATGATGAAGAATTTAAGAGAGAGAGGAACAATTTAAAAAAAAAGTTTTTAAATAGAAAAGGTAATAGACCACTCCTTGGGTAATTGGGAAAGGTATATAAAGAAGTGACATTTGCAATGGATTTTGAATGCAAATAACTGTATAAACTGAGAAACAGAGAAAAACCTAAGGGAACTGCAAGAGCAATGGCCCAGAGCAATGAAAAGCATTTAGACTGAATATTCAGGAAACTGAAAAACTATGCATCTAAGAAGTAAAGACTTAAGTGAGTGTGGGATAACATGATTAGAGAAATAGATTGGAATTAGGTTATAAATGTCTTTTAATGTGAAAATAAGTTAGAATTTTGTCCTGCAGACCAGGGGCTACAAACTATAGTTGGTCTGCAGTCTATTTTTGTAAGGCTCACAAGCTAAGAATGGTACTGACATTTTAAAATACTGTTTGGAAAAATACAGAAAAAAACCCAAAAGATACTATCATATAGAGACCTCTGAGTTTGCATTTATTTTTCCCACCATAAACCACCAGTCTTCTGTTTTACTTCCTCTTAAACTATGAATCTGTTTTTTACCTTCTGTTGACCTCTAGTCTATCAATAACTGTCTTCTCAGCCTGGAGCTTGTAATAAATAATTTGAGTCATGTCCCCATGAACGCTTTCCCTTACTTCCTTGATTTTCTGGCATTCCCTTCATGTCAGTATGCAGCATTTGCTTTCACAGTACTGTCTGCCTTCTCTATTACCATTTAATTTCTGTCTAACCAGGTATTGCTGGACAATACTCTTTCCTGTTTATATTCTCTTCTGAAAATCAGTGTTGTGTAACTTGCCATATCCTCATTTCTACTTAATGGTGGTTTGATTCATTTTTTTCTGACTTTAATAAATTCCTTCCAGTGGCTATTTCAAATTGAAAAGCCCATTTTCCATCCTTTTACTGTCTTCAGTGGATGTTAGTTTTTTGTTTCTTCTGATAGATTCAGTCATTGAACAAATTAAACACTTACACTGTGTTGTTATATAGGACACACAAATGGAACCAGACTGTTAAGAATTTTTTATTCCAATGCAACAATAATATCACTTTATAAAAATAATATCACTTTATAAAAACACTGTATCACATGAAAATTTATTTTCAGCTTAGTATGGGACATCCTTGCCTGCCCTCAGGTACTTGTGAGCTTCTTCCTTTCTAGCACTGAATTAAATTTGGTGTTTTCCTGAGTTGTCTTGACTGTCAAATTTTGTGTACAATGCAAGCAACCATGTTAACATTTACAGGTAGTGCGTTTGTTTCCTCTTTTTATGTTGATTTTGATTTTCCCCTTTGTGGTTTATATCTTATTCTTTAAGCCATCTCAGATCATTGTAAGAATGATATTAATATACTCGAGCAAGTAATTAGGTGTTTCAGATCTTTATAGAGCAAAATTGGGTACACATAAGTTAAATTATTAATGATATTTTAAAGTCAAAGTGACAGTGTAGTAGAAAGAGAATAGTCTCTGAAATCAAACAAGTCTAATAACACAAAATATAGCACTGCAGCTTGTCAGCTCTGTTACGTTGGAATGAAATTACCTGCCTTTCATGCACTGTTATTATGAAAGTTGGCAATTATGGTGTAAAATATTAGAGCATTTGTACACAACATGTGTTTAATAGATCATTGTTTTTGTACAAGGTAGGAAAAGTGGAAAGTCCAAAAAAAGGTAATTCATAGGAATAGAGATGAGAGATGGCTTTCTTAGGAGAAAATAATTTTTGAATTGGAATTTAAAGGACAGTAGAATTTGAACATGCGGAGGTGAGGGAGGAGAAGCTGGAATGCCATGAGTAAAAGGATGGAGGCAGTAAAGTATAAACCAGTTTAAGACAAGATTCATTGAGGAGTGTAGTATAAGTTTGACACAATGGGTTTGGAAGGATTGTGGAGGACTTAAAAGCCTGATTTAAGATTAAGTCAGGAGATAGAAAAGAATTTTTTAAAGTTTTTGATCAGAAGACAAAGTTCTACATGGTAATATTAATTTCACTGCAGTGCCTAGGAATAACTGAAGGAAGGTGAAGACTAGTGATGGAAATCAGACAATAGGCAGTATGGTGAGGATGTAGAAGAGCAAGAAGAGATTACTAGTAGTAATGTCACTTGGTGTAGCCATTTTGGAGAACAATGTGGCATTAACTTTTACAGTTGAAGATGATGAGTGGACTGTGTGTTCTAGAAATTCTGCCTTAGATTAAACCCTGGAGACATCTTCAAGAAGAATGATTCAAGCTCAGTTGTTTGTGACAACAAAGTCAGTAGAAGAAATGAATGAATTGTAGCAATACATAACAACATGGATGAATACTAAAAACATAATCTTTAATGAAATAAGTCACCAAATAGTAATAGTTTGATGCAGTTTATATAAATTTCAAAAAATAGAAAGTTTAACTGATTGCTCAGGGATACATCTGTATGTTGTAAAAGACTATTAATAATGAAGAGAGTGACAAACACAAATTCATAATAGTGGATATTCTCAGCAGTGGGGGAAAAGGATACGATTGGGGAGAGAAATGTGGGGGATGCCAAAATATTGGTAATGTTCACATAATCTGCATATTGGTTTATTTTTCTTTTTACTTGCCATGTCAATTTATATATTCTTTTGCACATGTAAATTTTTTCATAAGTAAAAATGTTGAGTATTTTGTCATGTCATTCAGTATAGTGGGGGAAAAAGGAATATTGAGGCCATTAAAAAATACTCTCTTTTTATCTACCTCCATCCTCTCCTCCTCACACTCCTTTTTCAGGGAAAACCTTTTTGCAAATGTTAAAATCATTTTAAACTGTGTATTAGTGTACCAGAAATTTTTAAAGGTGGAAAATACATCCACGCTAATTCAATCAGTCTTTAACATTTGGTTTCATTTTTGTATAGTACTTTTCCAGGGAAACACTACATGCTTAGGTATTTTAAAAATCACTAACAATAAGGAATATAGTTTTTGTAGCCCCTTTTCTAAACTGTAGTTATATTCTGTCAAGTCAACATTCTGTAATTGTTCATTACTCAGTATTTTTTTAAACTATTTTCTGTAAGTTTTTTTTAAGGTTTATTGTTTTATTTATTTTGGCTCTGCTGGGTCTTTGTTACTGCACACATGGGCTTTCTCTAGTTGGAATGAGCAGGGGTTACTCTTTGTAACCCCTATGGTGTGCAGGCTTCTCATTGTGGTGGCTTTTCTTCTGCAGGGCACAGGCTCTAGGTACTTGGGCTTGGTAGTTGTACCAAGGACCTAGGGCACAGGCTCAATAGTTATGGTACACTGGTTTAGTTGTTCCAAGGCATATGAGATCTTCCCAGACCAGGGATCAAACGCATGTGCCCTGCATTGGCAGGCAGATTCTTAATCACTGGACCACCAGGGAAGCCCTGTTACTGTATTTTTGAACATCTAGGTTGTTTAGAACTGGTCACCTGGTATTCATCTATTTACTTTTTTTATGAATTTGTCCTCGGAGTAAATACATTCTTAAAAATAGTTGCATCAAAGCGTGTAAACACCTGTATTGCTCTTGATATGTATCAACATTGTCTTCTGGCAGCAGGATGTGAAGT
>NW_011494713.1:2731010-2732873 GCF_000754665.1 Bison bison bison
TGTGTGTGTTTGTGTGCGCGCGTGTATGTGTGCACACATGCATGCATGCTGAGTCACTTCAGTCGTGTCCAACTTTGTGACACCATGGACTGTAGCCCATCAGGCTCCTCTGTCCATGGGATTCTCCAGGCAAGAATACTCAAGTGGGTAGCCAATCCCTTCTCCAGGGGATCTCCCCGACCCAGGGATCGAACCCAGGTCTCCTGCATTGCAGGTGGGCCCTTTACCATCTGAGCCACCGGGGAAGCCCACAGCTTCACTGGCCTTCCCTCTCAATGGTCTTTAGGGCTCTGTTTTATTAACTGCCTTTGTAGCGTATTTCACTCTGTTGTTCTATGAATACCTTAGCCTCACTATGCTGAAACTTGAGGTCATCATTTACTTTCCAAACCAAGCATTCAACTTGACCTCATCATTTCTGTTTGGGCTTTTGTCATTTTATCCAGATATTCTGACTGTGAATCTCCCTTTTCACTTTTCTGTTTCTCAAAGTTTGGGAATTTTTAATCTCTGAAATAGTTCTCAGATATATCTTCTCTTCCACTTTAACATTTTTCTAATTTAGAATCTCATTATCTCTTACTGGTATTATTTCAGTAACCTAATAAGACTTCCTGCCTCCTGCCTTCTAATTCTAGGTAATTTATCTTATACACTGTTAATAGATGACTTTTTAAAGAGTAAGACTTCCATCCTGCCACACCATGTCCTTAAGCTTCAGTGTCTGTTGAATCATTACTAAAGCCCTCAAGCTTTTCAAATGAAGAGTCCCAATCCATTTAACCAGTCCTAAAATAAATTTAGTAGGTTGCTACCAGCACTCTCAAAAAAAAGTCATCAGCATATATGACATCTTTTCATATTTTATGAAATTTGTTCCAGTATACATATGTTTATATACATAAATACAAATATGTATACATACACTGACATGTTTATGTATTGAGTCATGATGTAAAACATTCCTTAACGTGGATCACTGTCAAACAAGTTTGAAAGCATTGTTCTACAGTGTAGCTTCAGCCTAAATAACTTTAGTCATACTCTTTCCAGTTTTTTCTTCTAGCCAGACCAGAGCACTCCTGTCACAATGTTAAATCTTTCCCAGCTTTGCTCAAAGTTCATTTCACATGTCATCTACCCTGATGCTTTCTCACATTTCCCTGTTCCAGCCCCAAACACAGAAAACCTGGATATGATCTTTCCTTTTTTCTCTATACCCTATAGCATTTTGGTTTTCTTATGGCACATTTCACACAGCACATTTTTATTTGTTGTTTGTAGACTACAGATCCCTTGTGGACATAGATTTATACACCTTTTTATTTTCATTTTAGTATAATCTACTTAGAAGATAATTTTAAATTTTAATGAAATATAACATTTCATAAAAAATGAGTGTACCTTATAACAGTAAGATTTTCTATTTTAAAAACTGTTGTAAAAATTGTTGTAAAAATTCTAGAAATAACTGCTAAGTTAAGAACTTATAATGCAAAAATAAATATTTGAGGGCTTAATATATATTTGCTAGATATTATATTAAGTACTTAAATTTATTATTTCATCTAATTCTCACAGTTAACTGTGAAGATAACAGGTATCTTTATGATCGCCAGTTTGCAGATACAGTAGGAGAAAAACTGACCCTAATCTCATTCAATTTAAGTCTGAATTTGGCAATAAGGAGTTCATGATCTGAGCCACAGTTAGCTCCCGGTCTTGTTTTTGCTGACTGTATAGAGCTTCTCCATCTTTGGCTGCAAAGAATATAATCAATCTGATTTCGGTGTTGACCATTTGGTGATGTCCATGTGTAGAGTCTTCTCTTGTGTTGTTGGAAGAGGGTGTTTGCTATGACCA
>NW_011494713.1:2733297-2733818 GCF_000754665.1 Bison bison bison
ACTTCCAATTTGCCTTGATTCATGGACCTAACATTCCAGGTTCCTATGCAATATTGTTCTTTACAGCATTAGACCTTGCTTCTATCACCAGTCACATCCACAACTGGGTATTGTTTTTGCTTTGGCTCCATCCCTTCATTCTTTCTGGAGTTATTTCTCCACTGATCTCCTGTAGCATATTGGGCACCTGCTAACCTGGGAATTCCTCTTTCAGTATCTTGTCATTTTGCCTTTTCATACTGTTCATGGGGTTCTCAAGGCAAGAACACTGAAGTGGTTTGCCATTCCCTTCTTCAGTGGACCACATTCTGTTAGACCTCTCCACCATGACCTGTCTGCCAGAGCCAGCCGGCAAAGTCGATCAGGTCCCGAGAACGTGCACGGCGGGGCTAAGAAAGAAACTAAAGCAAGAGACTACAAAGATGGGGTCGAGAGGTTCAGACACGTCACCACGAAGGGACGCAGTCTGACACCAACTTTATTCAACATCTCATATTTATACAGAAAAGCGTGAGAAAGAC
>NW_011494713.1:2733918-2734880 GCF_000754665.1 Bison bison bison
TTACACCAGATAACATTTCTCTGTGCGTGAGAAGTTTGCACAGAACTCCAGGTGCCTGCAGTAAATAAGCGCCTAATCTCTGGGGTGGTGGGACAGAGAGCTATGTTTGCAAGCAAACCCTCAAGGACTGAGGCAGCTCCCAGAGCTGTGTCCTTCGGACAAAGGACCCCGTTCTCACGGGCAGCTCCCTGCACCTGTCCATCTTGGGTGCCCCACAGGGCATGGCTTAGTTTTACTGAGTTAGACCAGGCATGGTCCATGTGATTAGATTGACTAGTTTTCTGTGATTATGGTTTCAGTGTGTCTGCCTTGCATCAGATGTCCTCTTGCATTCAGGTATGACCTAAATCAAATCCCTTATGATTATACAGTGGAAGTGAGAAATAGATTTAAGGGACTAGATCTGATAGATAGAGTGCCTGATAAACTATGGACCGAGGCTTGTGACATTGTACAGGAGACAGGGATCAAGACCATCCCCATGGAAAAGAAATGCAAAAAAGCAAAATGGCTGTCTGGGGAGAAAGAGAAGCAAAAAGCAAAGGAAAAAAGGAAAGATATAAGCATCTGAATGCAGAGTTCCAAAGAATAACAAGAAAAGAAAGCCTTCCTCAGCGATCAGTGCAAAGAAATAGAGGAAAACAACAGAATGGGAAAGACTAGAGATCTCTTCAAGAAAATTAGAGATACCAAGGGAACATTTCATGCAAAGATGGGCTCAATAAAGGACAGAAATGGTATGGACCTAACAGAAGCAGAAGATATTAAGAAGAGGTAGCAAGAATACACAGAAGAACTGTACAAAAAAGATCTTCACGACCCAGATAATCACGATGGTGTGATCACTGACCTAGAGCCAGACATCCTGGAATGTGAAGTCAAGTGGGCCTTAGAAAACATCACTACGAACAAAGCTAGTGGAGGTGACGGAATTCCAGTTGAGCTATTTCCAATCCTAAAAG
>NW_011494713.1:2734980-2735497 GCF_000754665.1 Bison bison bison
AGAGACTACAAAGATGGGGTCGAGAGGTTCAGACACGTCACCACGAAGGGACGCAGTCTGACACCAACTTTATTCAACATCTCATATTTATACAGAAAAGCGTGAGAAAGACAAGACAGTTGACATTTTTTCTTGGTTGGCCTATACATCTTACAAACAGTCACAAGAAATCTTGAGAGCATGGGAATGGCTCCCTGTTATTACTTCTTACACCAGATAACATTTCTCTGTGCGTGAGAAGTTTGCACAGAACTCCAGGTGCCTGCAGTAAATAAGCGCCTAATCTCTGGGGTGGCGAGACAGAGAGCTATGTTTGCAAGCAAACCCTCAAGGACTGAGGCAGCTCCCAGAGCTGTGTCCTTTGGACAAAGGACCCCGTTCTCACGGGCAGCTCCCTGCAGAAATACACCTGGATTTACTTGAAAAAGAGGGAAGTTATTAGAATATTTTAATGTAAATGTCATTTCACCGAGAAACTACAAATGGGATGAATGCTTGCTAATTTTCACTTTAATTT
>NW_011494713.1:2735749-2792480 GCF_000754665.1 Bison bison bison
ATACTCTGCTTATTTAACTTAGATGCAGAGTACATATGAGAAACACTGGGCTGGATGAAGCACAAGCTGGAATCAAGATTGCTGGGAGAAATATCAATAACCTCAGATATGCAGATGATACCACCCTTATGGCAGAAAGTGAAGAACTAAAAAGCCTCTTAATGAAAGTGAAAGAGGAGAATGAAAGAGTTGGCTTAAAGCTCAACATTCAGAAAACGAAGATCATGGCATCCGGTCCCATCGCTTCATGTCAAAACAGATAGGGAAACAGCGGCTGACTTTATTTTTGGGGGGCTCCAAAATCACTGCAGATGGTGATTGCAACCATGAAATTAAAAGACACTTACTTCTTGGAAGGAAAGTTATGACCAACCTAGTCAGCATATTGAAAAGCAGAGACATTACTTTGTCAACGAAGGTCTATCTAGTCAAGGCTATGGTTTTTCCAGTGGTCATGTATGGATGTGAGAGTTGGACTATAAAGAAAGCTGAGCGCCGAAGAATTGATGCTTCTGAACTGTGGTGTTGGAGAAGACTCTTGAGAGTCCCTTGGACTGCAAGGAGATCCATCCAGTCCATCCTAAAGGAGATCAGTCCATCCTAAAGGAGATCAGTCCTGGATGTTCATTGGAAGGACTGATGTTGAAGCTGAAACTCCCATACTTTGGCCACCTGATGTGAAGAGCTGACTCGTTTAAGAAGACCCTGATGCTGGGAAAGATTGAGGGCAGAAGGAGAAGGGGACAACAAAGAAGAAGGTGGTTGGATGGCATCACCGACTCAATGGACATGGGTTTGGGTGAACTCTGGGAGTTGGTGATGGACAGGGAGGCCTAGCGTGCTGTGGTTCATGGGATCTCTAAGAGTCAGACACGACTGAGTGACTGGACTAAACTGGTGGCTCAGTGGTAAAGAATCCACCTGCAATGCAGAAAACATGGGTTTGATCCCTGAGTCAGGAAGATTCCTTGAAGAGGAAAGTGACAATGCACACCAGTATTCTTACCTGGGAAATCCCATGGACAGAGGTGCCTGGTGTGTACAGTTCATGGGTACACAGAAGAGTAGGACACTACTTCACAACTAAATAACAAAACATAATTTTTGGTGATTTCCACCCTTATTGTTGGGCATTTAAATTTATTTCCATTTTTTTGTTGTAATCTTCCGTGAACACTTTCATAGATACTCCCCCCTCATTTACCTATTTAGATGAATTCCTAGAAGTAAGATTCCTGGGCCTCGCTTATCTATTTAGATAAATTCCTAGAAATGAGTTTCCTGGGCCATTATAATAGTATGTATATTGCTAATTTTGATCCAAATTTTTTTTCTAAAATCATATACTGTCATCTTTTTCTCTAGGCTTCAGCTATGCTTGCCTCTTTACTAGCCTTCAAACGCTCTAGCTCTTTTCTGCCTCAGGGCCTTTGTATTAATACATGCTCTTCTTTCTACACGGAAGGCTCTTACCTCCCTCCACTTTTTACTTAGGCAGTTCCAACCCAGTCACTCTAGGTTCATCTTACAAGTGTCAGGACCTCAGAGAAAGCTTCTCTGATCCACTAGGGAATAACCCACATTATTTCCTACTGTTTCTTTTCTTCATTGCTTAAACCCCATTTCTAATTGCAGCGTTTCAAAATGTAATATCTGCCTTCTCCACCAGACAAATCCCATGACGGCAAGAATCTTTTCAGTTCTGTTCACTGTTGTATACCCAGCACCTAGCAGCTAGGTGCTCAGTGAGCATTTTGTTTTAATTTATTTATTTTTTACAGAATCATTGAGTATTTTTGGAATAAAATTATGTTGCCATGTTACTCATTAGATAAAGAGAACCAATATATATTCTTATGAAGTATGACTTTTGGGTTTTGTTTTTTTTTTTGCATTTAAATTAAGATGGCAGGGATTTAATTTGATTTTTCCCAGTTAGCCATTTGTCCCATATCCTACCATTATTCTGTAATTCAGTCTTTTCTCACTTTAAAATATAGTTAGTTATAATAAATTCTTAAACCTCTTTCTGGACTTGCTTTTCGGGTACATTGCTTTGTCAACCTAGGTACCATGACATGCTGTTTTAATCATTTTTGCTATATAATATATAATTACTTGATAGGCAGATTCTACTGCATTAACTTTTGTTTCTATCCTGTGTTCTCTCAGATAAAATTTTGACTATCTTGCTAAGTTCCAAAGAAGAAAACTCTATTGAAATTGTGTTGAATGTACAAACTAATATTTAGTATTGCCATCTACAAACATGCTTTGTTCTATCCTTTTCAATATTTTATCATTCATTGATCCTGAAAATTACTAAATTTTATTCTTTGGGATTTTCTTTTATTGCTGTCAGGATAAAATGTTTTTTTCTTATATCTTATATGTGTTAATTGATGATATAGTAAAAAAACTAATTTGGGGTTTTGTATTGTTATTTGTTTTTTACTTTTCTCATAAGTTTTCAGTTCTTTTAGGTTTTTAAGATAAACTAATAACAACTTGTCACAAACCACTTTTAGTATGTTTATTCCAGATGGAAATATCTCAAAGCTCTCATATTGTTCTAGGTTACATTTGTAGTTTGAGATTAGGCATAAATATCTTATTTGCTTGTACTGTCCACAGTTACAGTTGTAAAATTGAGTACAAGTTGAAATGTAGTTAACAGTTTAGGTTGCTTTAGAAAATGAATTAAAATTGGGATTTTTTCCTCTTAAACCTTTAGTAAAGGATATTGTAAATCAGACATGACAAAACTGTCTTATTTCTAAAATGGTGTTTTCCCTATTTAGGAAGTAGTTCTGAAAGATGGAAGAATTGAAAGATTAAAGTTGGAACTTGAAAGAAAAGATGCTGAAATCCAGAAGCTGAAAAATGTGATTGCTCAGTGGGAGGTTTGTATATATTTAGCGTTGTAAACTAAAAAATTCTATAAATTTGTACATTTTCTGTTTTTATTATATGCAAATATATTTAATGTTTGATAGAAACAATATCTGCTATTTAGGTTTCTAGCTCATTGATTATATATAATCTGAATGATAATGTATTTTTATCATAGTAAAATAGGTATAACATTAAATTTGCCATTTTGACCATTTTTAAGCGTATAATTCAGTGGCATTAAGTGTTGTATAACCATCACCACTGTCTGTTTCCAGAACGTTTTCATCATCCCAAACAGAAACTCTGTACCCATTGAACTCCCATATTTTTCCTTGTACTGCAGTCCTTGACCTCTAATCTCTGTGACTTTGCCTGTTCTAGGTACTTCATATAAGTGGAATCATATGATATTTGTCCTTTTGTGGTCTGACTTACTTCACTTGCCATGTTTTCAACATGTATATCCATGTTATAGCATATATCAGAACTTCATTCCTTTTTATGGCTGAATAATACTTCACTGTGTGTTTATACCACTCTTTTTCATTCATCTGTTGATGGACACTCATATTGTTTCTACCTTTTGGCTATTGTGAATAATGTAGCCATGAACATTGATGTCAAGTATCTGAGTCCTTGCTTTCCTTTCTTTTGGTATATACATAAGAGTGGAATTGTTGGATCATATGGTAATTCTGTGTTTAACTTTTAAAAAAAATTTTAATGTTTTTAATTGGATTATAATTGCTTTACAATGTTGCGTTAGTTTCTACTGTACAACAACGTGAATTAGCTATATGTGTACATACATACCCTCCCTCTTGAGCATGCCCCCATTCCACCCTTCTTGGTCATCACAGAGCACCAAGCTGTGCTCCCTATGCTAAGTAACAGCTTCCCACTAGATATCTGTTTTACACAAGATAGTGTATATAATGTCAGTGCTACTGTCTCAACTCGTGGTAATTGTTTAACTTTTTAAGGAACCATCAGACTTTCCATAGCAGTTGCACCATGTTGCTTTTCCCCCAGCAATGCATAAGGTTACCAGTTTCTTCATATCCTCACCAACACATGTTATTTATACAGTTTATTTTAACCACAGAACTATTACTCTTCTCCTTTCTCAGGCTTTAAAAAAAATTTATTCATCTCAAGTAGCATTCTTTTTTTGAACTAATATTGATTCACTCAACGATTATTTGTTGAATGCCTGTAATATGCCAAGTGCTTTTCTGGGTCCTGTATGAAGAAAAATATGTCAGGTTCCAGCTCTGAAGGTTCTTACATTTCCCTTCCTCTTGTACTTGTGCCTTTAAGAATCATCCCTGTTAAAAACCCTCCTGAACTTCAACCACTTCTCCCTTTTCTTACACAGTGAATGCAAAGGTGAATTAGTAAGAAGGTCATACTCTAATGGAGAAGATAAATCATGTAAATAATTGCGGTACAATGTAGAATTTGTGACAGATTTGACAGAGGGTTCTAGAAACAGGAATAAATCTGTTGCTATTGAAAATTGCTAAGGATTTCATCCCAAAAAAAAAAGATAGTTTTCCCACATTGAACAGTGCATACAAAGGGAAGAGAATGGGAGGAAATGCATTGTTGCTGACATTTAGAGAAATGGGAAGCTGTAGGAGAGATTAGAGATGTTAGTTGAGGTGAGAATATGAAGGTATTTGCATTTTAGACAAGGAGAGGGCAGTAAAGGTTTTAGAAAGAAAGTGACCTGAGAGTTGTTTAGTGGAAGGTAATGCACATAGCTGAGGCCTGGAATGAAGACAAATCTGGTAACATAATTAACAGGTATTGAATGTTAAGAGGAAGAACACGTTTTTAACTGGTTTGGGAAATGGGAACTAACAGATGGTATTTAGACATGTTGAGTTTGAAATGGCTGTGGATGTGGGCGTAGATGTTCAGGATGTTGATCATCTGTGTTGGACACTGTGGAGTCACAACATATATGTATTTGTGTTCTCTTTTTCATGAAGTTAAAAGTACTAATGAGGACACTATATTCCATGTGTTCTTTGTTATAAATTGCATAGTACCAGGATTTTATACTTTTAAGGTTTTCATGGACATTAATACATTTCCTGTTCAGGATTATATATGCAAAACTATGTTATTTTTATGAGCAGTATAAAGAATTTTCACAGGTAATTTTGATCATTTACAATCTTTCCTTTATGAACTGGCTTTAGACCTTGACGAGTAACTAAAGATATGCCTCCCTGTATACACTGATCTGAACCTTGGACAAAGGCTTGAGCTCAAGAAACAGTTTGATGAGATATTAATGTTGATTGAAGCCCTGAGAGTGAGAATTTCATAATGGATACAGTTCTATATTCCCAGTAGATATATTTCTATATTCATAATGAGTATAGTTGTAATTGATTATATATGTTTTCCCCTTCATATTTTGGTGTTTCCAGTGGACTTATCTCCCTCCTTCATTTCCTAGCTTCTCAAAAGTCCAAAAGTCCTACTACCTTTTATGTTCACTATGCTTGCTTCTTTCATTCAGTGTATTGTCTGCAGTATCACTGAATAACATTATTGCTTTATCCTCACCAATTTACTGGACATAGTATTTAGTAAAAGTCATCTGCTGGACTTAATTTAAAATACATCAAATTTGTTTTATAAGGAAGATTTTTGAATCTGGTAACTTCTGTATATATCTGTGTACCTGTTGAGAGAAGAAATGACAAGTTTCTTATATTAATCTATTTTCTTTTACGTCCTCTATTTCTATAATTATTAAATATATTATTTTCTCTAATGTATTAATTTATTAAATATAAATAGTTCAGTGTGTGCTTTATGTTGAATAAAGGTACTATAGGGGGAAAATTCTCTGGAATCTGATGTTAATGTGGGAATACAATTCCTAAATTGTTTATAATGTATAATTGTGTCATTTGTGTAGTTTGAAAAGAAATTAAGCCATTTTTTAAAAGTTGAAAATAACTGAAAAATATTTCAGTAGATTACTCATTTCAGCCAAAAATTATTTTAACAGTATTTAGTTAATGAAATAACAAAAGATTAGTAAAGCCTTAACTGATCAAATATAGAACTGTACTGTACAGTAACCACTACACATGGTATAAAATTAATATGCTACATGAATTTTAAACAAAATAAAAATTTTAATTTGTATAAGTAGAGGTTGAATAAATTAAAATTTTAATTTAATAAAACTAAAAACAAGTAAAAGTCATTTTCTCAGTAACACTGGCTACGTTTCTAGTAGTTAGTAGTCACATATTGAACAGTAGCAGTTATAGAAAAGATACAGAGAGTTCTAGTATAGTACTGTATAGAACTGTGCATCGTTTTTATTTTTGTTTTCATGTAATTATTTGAATTGTATAAGGATTTTATTCAAGGAGGAAAAGTGACTCTTCAGAAAAATTTAGTTTTATTCTCTTTTCTCCACTTTTATCCTACTCTATTTATTCAGTCACCTATAATGTTGATATATATATTATTATACCAGGGATTTAAATAATATTTCTGAATACATTTTCCTTCATCTTGTTTCTTTCAGAAGTAATTTATGTCTTTGAGCAAGTCTAGGATTCATAGCTCCATGAATTGGTAGTAAGGCATTTATCACATCATATACTTTTTAAAAAATTAAATCTTTTTATTTGATTATTAGGCAAAGTATAAAGAAGTAAAGGCAAGAAATGCACAGTTATTGAAAATGCTTCAGGAAGGTGAAAGTAAGTGATTTCTGTTTTTAGAATTAATCTTAAAAATATTTGAAGATAACTTTCCAAGATGTATGATTTATTAACTCAACAAAATAAAAAGGTTTCCCAAAATGGTATAAACTGGATTGTTTTTGATAATTTTATGATTACAAGTCTCTCTTACAGCACCTTAGTATTACACAAGTTTACAACTATTGAGGTAAGAAACTCTTGAAATTTCAATTCTTATAAATTATTGGACTACATTTAGAGGGAAAACAGGAATAACATTTTCTTAAGATTCTATTTATTAATAGAGAAGGCCTATCATCATTTCAGCTTTTCCTTCTCCCCTGTCTCTCTGCCCCCACTCTTCATCCTTTTGTGGACACTCTAAACTTTTGGCTATAGATCACCAGTAGGAAGCCAAGGAACTCAATCAAAAATGACTAGAGATAATAACATTAGTAAAGTTGATGTTATATGAAACTCCCCACATCAGCTGCATTTCTGAATATGTATACCGAATGGCATTGATCTTGAAAGCTCTGTGAAAAATTTACATTAAGAACAAGTGTGTATTAAATTTGTAAAAGAAAATGATGAACCATATAAGACATAAAGACATGAATAGATGAGAAAATCTTTTATATAGATGAAATTAAGTATAACAATTTACAAATGTTTACAATGTTTACAAATGTTTACAAATGTTAATGAAATCCCAAATATAGCTCCTGTGAGTACTGTATAGCACTTAAGAAATTAAGAATTTATGAAGCACACCTTAAAAGATAGGTAAACAAGGTACCTAAAATTGTTTCAGATAATGAAGATACTGGGAGTGGAATTGTCCAACCAAAATTTAAACTATATTAAATAGCAGTTATTAAAACAATATGAGTAAAAACCAGAAATCTGTCCAATTGAATAGAATCAGTTCAGTTCAGTTCAGTTCAGTCGCTCAGTCGTGTCCAACTCTTTGCGACCCCATGAATCGCAGCACGCCAGGCCTCCCTGTCCATCACCAACTCCTGGAGTTCACTCAAACTCACGTCCATCGCGTCGGTGATGCCATCCAGCCATCTCATCCTCTGTCGTCCCCTTCTCCTTCTGCCCCCAATCCCTCCCAGTATCAGAGTCTTTTCCATTGAGTCAGCCCTTCACATGAGGTGGCTAAAGTATTGGAGTTTCAGCTTTAGCATCATTCCTTCCAAAGAACACCCAGGACTGATCTCCTTTAGGATGGACTGGTTGGATCTCCTTGCAGTCCAAGGGACTCTCAAGAGTCTTCTCCAACACCACAGTTCAAAAGCATCAATTCTTCGGCGCTCAGCCTTCTTCACAGTCCAACTCTCACATCCATACATGACCACTGGAAAAACCATAGCCTTTACTAGACAGACCTTTGTTGGCAAAGTAATATCTCTGCTTTTCAATATGCTATCTAGGTTGGTCATAACTTTTCTTCCAAGGAGTAAGCGTCTTTTAATTTCATTGCTGCAGTCACCATCTGCAGTGATTTTGGAGCCCCAAAAAATAAAGTCTGACACTGTTTCCCCATCTATTTCCCATGAATTGAATAGAATAGTCTTAAAGTAGAGTCAAACATTTTTTATAATTTTACTATTTTTATAATGTAACTTAACTGTTACACAGCTTAACTGTGATAAAATAGAAGTTAAATAATAATGGGAAATGACATTATTTGAACAGTTATCAACATCCTGAGATGAATTTAAATTTATGCATGTCACTGAGCTCCATGTGGATCATTTAATGAATAACGTTATGAATATAAAATAATGTTTACAAGATACATTTCTAATTGAAGAAATTAAGGATATCATTGAATACTGGATGTATGATTTTTAAATATGTAAAAATAAAGTAATATTCCTTAGGGAAAAAGTTGTGAAAAATGAGAAGGTTAACTGATAAAAACTTATTCTCAAAAATAGACTAAAATGGCTACCATAGTAATACTGGTGTCCATACTCCATACTGTAAGTCATCCAAGTAGAATAATTTTATATAGAACTACTACACGAAAAATACAGTATATTAGAGTATACAGACATTAGCATTTATAATATAAATATAAATGTAAATATAGTCAGTTCTATTATAATACAATATGTGTTCCTAAAAATCACGAAATCATACAGTTAAAGACCACAAAATTTATAGAGAAAATGGAATTAGCATACAACATTTAAAGGTTTTGTTGGTGACACATGAAAAAAATTGGGAACTTAATTAAAAAGGTAACAGTTTTATTCATGTTAAAATGGTTAAACACATAAATACTATAATAAATATGGCACTTTACTTTGAAGACACCCTAAAGTTTGCTGTAGAAGTTGGTTTCAGAAGGGTTGCAGCTTGTGTTTGTTACTATTAAGTGATGGAATGATGGAAAGTAGGTGTGGTTCTTGACATAGTGAACTGAAATAGCTGGTAGTTAATTTCAGGTGTGTGCATGGCTGCAGTTTTCTGTGTTCATGGAATTGTGCTTAAAACAAGTATACAGTTCATGTTATGTTCAAGTTGTTCTCTGATGTATCAGTCTCTTTGAAACACAAAACAGCATCACAGAAAAACTGTAGTTAATATATGACATGATTGTTAAAAATCACTTATTTCTCAATGAGTATGCTTAATTCTGAGGATGAAGGAGTAGAAAGTGTAATTTGTAAATGTTCCCAGTTTGAGTTTTGAGAGACTGTGATTTGTTTCTTAACACAGCATCTCACCTTAGTGCATATCAAACTGGGAAAAATTTGAATGACAGTGTTACATTGGAAGAGCTGTGGTGATAGAGATTTCTTGCTTTCCTAAAGAGGGAAAAACCTTTAGACAAGTGAATAGTTCTGAAACTATAGATATTACATGATTGACTGTGCTCATATGAGCTACATTTATTTGATAGTGCTTTAATGGTATGAATTGGGTGGTGGCTCAGAGGTTAAAGTGCCTGCAATGTGGGAGACCCGGGTTCAATCTTTGGGTTAGGAAGATCCCCCTGGAGAAGGAAATGGCAATCCACTCCAGTATTCTTGCCTGGGAAATCCCATGGACAGAGGAGGCTGGTAGCCTACAGTCCACGGGGTCACAAAGAGTTGGACACGACTGAGCAACTTTACTCACTTCACTTTAATGGTATGAAAAGTCAGATGGAAATAATTTTTGTGGGCCTTAGAGTATGCACAATTGACAATTTTAACAACAACAACAAAAAACACAGTATGTTGTTTTTAAGTTTGACTAGTCTAGGTATTTAAAAGTTTTTTTCTCTACGTGAAATGTTTTATTTACTCCGTCCATATTCTTTTAGTATAGATGGAAAAAATTAATCTTTTATCATATCTGCACAATTACTATTTTACCACCACAGAAAATGTAAATTTTCCAATGAAAACTGCTGTGGTGATAATAATGATCAGAATTTACCAGTGGAAATAAAGAGGTATATATAGGTTCAGGAATACAGTCATTAAGTATGAGGACAATTTAATCTTTGCCTGACTGCGCTGCTATCTTGGTTCACCGAAAGTATTATTAAAGTATCTGAGTGATTGGAAAGATTATACTGCTGTTTTTCCTTTTTTGTCAGTGAAAGATAAAGCAGAAATACTTCTGCAAGTTGATGAATCACAAAGTATCAAGAATGAGCTAACAATACAGGTAAGGAAAACTATTTATTCTTTTGTCCTGAATTAGGAAACTTGACTAAACAAAAAGACAGCCCTTCAGCACTGCAAAAAAATGTTTTAAACCATACTTCATTATCACTGTGCCATGCTGTAACAAATGAATGAAGATTCTGTTTACTCTGCTAAGAGAGGTGTATGTGTCCTAAAGAATAGGGGAAGATAAGGTTGTATTTTAGTTGATGTGGACTATGAATATAGACATAGAAAGGGCAGATAGAATTTACCATGTTCATATACTTGATTTTCTCCCCTTCCCATCCTTATCTTGTGGTCTTGTCTTAGAACAGTGAACTGGTCCTGCCTATCTTTATAATATACAGCTGAGCAAAATGCCTAATTGAAGTTGTATGTGGGGAGAGAGGTTCTCTTCTGATGCTCATTAATCTAGTAATCAAAAATCATCATTGCGAGTAAGTGTTAAGAAATAAAGAGTATTGATCAAAAAAGTCTCTTTTAATTGAATATTTGGTTATAGGTAACTTCACTTCATGCTGCATTAGAACAAGAAAGATCTAAAGTGAAAGTGTTACAAGCAGAATTAGCCAAATATCAGGTATGCTTTTATAAGTGTTTTCATCACAAATAATACATTTAGAATAGGTATATACATATGAGGATAAATGTACTATTTTATTCTTAGGCCATAATTTATTCACCAAATTTGTTATTACTGGTTATCTAGTTTACATATTAGAAAATGTTAATTCTAGATATTGGTATATACAGTAATATCTAAAGTAGTTCAACATGGTCTTTGGTGCTACATAGATGATGTGGTGTATGTGCCAGTGCATCCTATTGAGGGAAGGTACATAATGATGTTTATCCCGTTACATTGTAAGTTTGACCACTTGGGTACAGCAATATCTTTTAGATATCTTATGATAAAGATATCTTCCCCCTTTGTAATCAATAAATAATATGTGATATTATAGTTTGAGATTGTGTGAATATTCTTTTCTTTTTACTCAATGGTTTTAGCATCCATTGATGATATTTATAACAGTTATTATTTTGGTAGTTGCAAAAGAGTGATTTTTCTAATTCTATCGTTTCTTCTGCATTTACAAGCTGGCATTGAGTATTTTTTTCTGGATGAAGCCATAAATAATGTCATGGCTTTCTTTCAGTATATGTGTACATGTGTGAATATATACAAACACATATATATTTGTGTATACATATGTATGTGTGTCTATGTCATGATATAAAATGAGTTAATTAGTGTGGAGTCATAGTCAAAAAAGTTTGAAAGCCACTACTGGTGGACTAGAGAACATAACAGTTGTTTAGCTCCAGCTTTTGACATCTCATCAGTCCAGGAAGGAAGATTCCCTTTGTCTGGGAAGCTCTGAAAAGGATTGTTGAATTATTATTATTTTTAAAAAACTCTTGTTTAGAAGTGAAGTTAGAGTTTTAAGTTGTATAACATTGGTAAATATATATAGTGAATATCTACCTTGTAGAAAGTTTTTTAGTAACTTTATTTTTTATTTCCCTGCTGTCAGGAAATAAATCTTGTTCTTAATACCTGTCATTATACATCTCAAGTTTTACATAATCTCTTCAGATTTTTTCCTGTGGATAAATCTTTTCAAAACTTTTATTTGTTTAGGAGTGAATAATAGAATTGTTTATTTGATTTTTTTTTTAAAGAAGGTTGGTATAGATATGTTTTTGAACTCTGGGAGGGAAGTTATAGGCAGAAAAAGGATGGAACAAGAGAAGCTGCCAGCATTATTAAATGGGTCTGGGTTCCTTGTGCCCCTCATATAACCACCACTCTGAGAAATGTACTTTCACAGGCAAATCATTCCCAAAGTTGGCTGATCATCAGAATCTCTTGGGAACTTTTTGAATTACAGATTGTTCAGCCCACTCCTAATTATCATAAATAAATAGGTTGGGACAAAGTCTGGGCATCAGAATTTTTAAAATATTACTACTTAGGTGATTCTAGTGATTAAGTTTAGGTATCTTTGCCATAGTTTATAAAAATGAAAAATTATTAAATTATTATAAATGCCTTTACTATTAATGTTAGTCACTCAGTCATGTCTGATTCTTTGTGAGCCCATGGACTGTAGCCTGCCAGGCTCCTCTGTCCATGGAATTCTCCAGGCAAGAATACTAGAGTGGGTAGCCATTCCCTTCTCCAGGGGTTCTTCCCAACACAGGGATCAAACCCAGATCTCCCACTTCAGGCAGATTCTTTACCAACTGAGCCACCAGGGAAGCCCCCATCAAAGCATTATTTATGGTTAAAATGGAGGGTAGAATAGTTATGGATGATTAAATTCTCTTTTTTGTACCTTTGTGCTTTTCATATTTTTAAAATAAATATTTGCTTTTTGAATCAGAGTAAGGCAGAAAATGTTACATTAAAAGTAATTAATGAAAAATTACTTTCTGTCTTTTAAGCTACCTTTCTCTTTCTTTGGCTCAAGTTAAGTACCATTGATAGAGTTTCATTTGGGGCAAATTAAATAGATTTTTATATGTCACTGAACAATATGAAAAGTGTAATATCTTTTCAAGCCATTGATGAACAAAATCAGATTTCTAATGCTGTCTTACATGAACAGAACTATACAACACTTGAATTGGAAATTGAATTACCAGAAGCAATTCCCCAAATTTGCTGACCATGTGGAGCAAGTTGTTTATTTTAGCATTGATCAAAATTTTTATTTTTTAAAAAGATCTTGGACAGTGCAGATGAACTCTAAAAGATAAGATACTGGTAATCATAGTAAATCCAGACTAATTCAAATAGATAGCTGTTTTCTACCACCTACTTTAACCATTGATATCTGATAATTCAAATTTGCAACAAACTCAAAAAGAAGTTCCTTTCTTTTCATAGTCAAAAATGCCTTTGATCTCATTTATTCTTAAAAGGAAAATTCCCTCCAAAATGTTACTTTCTAAATAATTTACCCTATTTCTCTTTGCAGGGTGGCAGAAAAGGGAAAAGAAACTCTGAATCCGACCAGTGTAGGTGATTCCATTAGCCTTTGAGGTCAACACAAAAGGAAAACTTTCAGGGTTTTGCAAAAATGTATATATTTAATGCTGTGCAACTGCTGAACTATGCAGTTTTTGTTGAAATTTAAAATGATTAGCTCACTAACAGTCTATAATTTTATGTCCTTTTGGCTTAAAGTGAAAATAATAAAAATAGAATTCCAGCAAAACTCACTGATTATTGTATACTATTCATACTTCTTATCACTCTAGTTTTTCATCAGTCAATAAAATTTACTCTTCCATTAATATGTTTGGTTTTTTAAATTTCAGAAACAATGTGAAAGTGTGGTTTTTGTTCATAGCACAATCAGTTACTTGGATTTCACTGAATATTTGCTTGGCACTTTGTCCATCCTGAACCTTATAAGCTAAGCTAAGCTAAGTCACTTCAGTCGTGTCCGACTCTGTGCGACCCCATAGACAGCAGCCCACCAGGCTCTCCCGTCCCTGGGATTCTCCAGGCAAGAACACTGGAGTGGGTTGCCATTTCCTTCTCCAATGCATGAAA
This sequence comes from Bison bison bison, assembly GCF_000754665.1. Classification (NCBI taxonomy): domain Eukaryota; kingdom Metazoa; phylum Chordata; class Mammalia; order Artiodactyla; family Bovidae; genus Bison; species Bison bison. Next base: position 2,749,612 of record NW_011494713.1, read on the forward strand.
GTGAAAAGTGAAAGTGAAGTCGCTCAGTTGTGTCCAACTCGTAGCGACCCCATGGACTGCAGCCTACCAGGCTCCTCTGTCCATGGGATTTTCCAGGCAAGAGTACTGGAGTGGGGTGCCATTGCCTTCTCCAATAGGACATACAATATATTGCCAAATGGCCTATGTTCAGGCAAAACAGAAGATGGGGGTAGGAATGATTACCAAAAATAATTACCATACATATTAGAGTGTGATTTCACATTGTTTGGAAATTGAGAAAACTTGCATGAGACGGTTTTTGGAGGGTGGATACCTTTTCTATAAATTTTTTGAGAAGCATCCCAGGCAGAAGAAGCAAAATCTGGGCGGAAATATTTATGTAAAGAATAGTCTGACTTGAGGACCAAAATGTGACACACTGAGAATAGGAAGGGTGTTGATTGGGGGGGAGTGAAGATAGACTTTTCATTGGTATAATCAATTAGTAGTTTATGGGATTGAATTTTTTTTTAGTGTAGTCAGTGAAATACAAATATGATTCATTAAAATATAGAGAGTTTTTTTGTTTTATAACAAAGATAAACATGTAAATACTGGTACTGGCCTCCAAAACCAGCATTATAAGAAAGACTCCACTTCATGACAGTCTTCAGGAAAAATACTTTATGTCATCATTATTTATATGTCTGGCTTCTTCCATCAGGTTACATGAACCTTGCAAAGAACTGTGACTTACTGTTCTCAATGTGGCACAGAGTAGATGTTAAATAATTATTTATTTAATAATTAATTGGTAAAGTAGATGTTAAATAATTATTTAATAATTAATTGGTAAAGTAGTAAAGATTTCGAAGATAATTTCCCTCTAATTTACCTTTGATTAAGAATAGGTACCATCACAACCTAATTAATTAATTATATTTGGTAATCCATGATACCATATTTTTCTACCCAGTGATGAATAAAATCAAATTTCTCATGTTGACTTGTATAAACAAGCTATTCAATAGAACTTGAATAGTTTCCATTATAATTGAATTACCAGCGCCCATCATATTCTCATCTGCTTTTGATTATCTACCTGTACACTATCCATTTGGCACATTATCTAACATCTAGCACAGTGCCTGGCACATATTTCAATAAATATGCCGTTTTCTACTAGTGTGAATATCAGACTTCACTGGTGGCTCAACAGTAAAGAATCTGCCTGCAGCACGAGATGTGGGTTCAGTCTCTGGGTTGGGAAGATGCCCTGGAGAAAGAAATGGCAACCCACTCCAGTATTCTTACCTGGATTCCATGGTCAGAGGAGCCTGGCTACCATCCATGGATTTGCAAAGAGTCGGACATGACTTGGCGACTAAAAGACGACAACTAGTGTGTATATAGTTTAAAATCACCTGGGCACGTAGAAAATTTCATTTATTCTCAGGAGAACTGCATTCATGACTTTGTTTTTCCCCCTGAATTTTTTTTCCTTGACTTATGTATCCACTCCTATGGATAATCTATTACTTCCAGGCCAGTGTATCAACAGAAAAAGCTTTATCTAGTAAGAGATAGAAAAGACAGTCAGTGATCGGTTAATGAATTCTTCTGTTTGATTTATCAGGCATTCTGTGTAATTAAATACCATTCCTCAGATTCTTTTCTATTTTCTGAATGTTCAGTGAAATTATTGATAGCTTATTATGTGCTAGGCACTGTGCTAAGTACTAGAGATATAAATATGTCCACAATGAATTGGAAGAAAATAGAAATATGAAGAAATATTCATAAAATATTCCAGTAAATAATGATATATTCAAATTGTTATTGGGGTACAGAAGAAAATACATGTTATTATTTTAAATATTTTAGATACCTTCTATGGGATCTTTTACATTTTCTATAGTGTGTTAGTAATAGCCAACACTCATGAACTACAGCTGTGTTCAAGCCCCTGTATAGCTGTATGGCCTTGGCTCATACTAAATATACATGAAATTGCAGCATGAAATTTGGTATCAAATGAGAACAGCTAGTGAAAGTATTGGGTAAAAACTGTGTAAGATGTCATTTTTACCTTCAAATTATTTTCTGTCTAATATGAATAAAAGCATAACACATAAATAACTAAAATTCAAGATAGAATACAGTAGATTGCATAACAATTATATGGAAGTAAGAGAGTATCTTTGTTCAGTGTATTTTATATTCTTATTAAAACAATAATGTTTTAACTGGTTAATAGGTAGCTTTCCCAAAGAGTTTTAAAGGGCAGAGGTTGTTTGATGAGAAAGGAAAATTTTAAAAGTGGGGTAAAGGAAAAGCAATGTATGTGTTCAGGGAATAGAAAGATAGCAAGGCATGTGTTGAGAAAATTGAGTGTCTTCATTTTCCCTGGAGCATAGGAAAGTAATGAGATAGCCAGAAAGGTTGTTTGGGGATAGCTACCCTTCATCTGAAATTTTAGATTAAGAAATCTATGCATAATTTGGCAGGCATGTGGAAACCATTAAAAGTTTATATACAGCGAAGTGATGTAATCAAAGTTGTCCTTTAAGAAGATTGAAAAGGCAATGATGTAATAGGAATTATTGAAGAATAAATTTGGAAATATCAAGGAAGCTTTTATAATAGTAGAAACAGGAGGTAAAGAGGATCTGATCTAGGGAGGTGGCGGTGGGATTCAGAAAATGAGATAAAAAACATTCTCAGGGTGGAATCTAACAAACTGGGGTAGAGGAAAAGAACAAGGGCATCAGAGGTGAAAACAAGACCTCAAGCCTAAATGAGAGTAAGAGTGCGAGTGCCATTGGTAGGGTACACTGATAGCTGGCTTTGCCTACACAGTAGCTGAAAGTAGAGAGTCCAAGAAGTTGGAAATACAGATCTGGTCCTTTGAAGGAAGGCTGGAGTTACAGATTTGGGATCCATCTACAATTAAGTTGTATAAATAGTTGATACGCCCAAAGGAAGAAGGTTTTGAAGAGAAATATTGCTGAGAGCAGACTGGAAGGAAACAGGTGAGAAGGGTGGGACATGTGGTAATGAACGTTGCATAGAGGTCTCAAGTTATGACTGAGGATAACTATTCAATTTAACAACTAAAGAATATGACCTTCAGAATAGCTTTTTCAGTGGCACAGAGCAAGGCATTGAGGAAAAAAACTGTAACACTTTTTGGCAGTTACAAGACAGGGGCTCCAGGGTGCTTTGAAGGGACTACAGAACTGAGTGAGGGTTGGTCAGTTTAAATTTAAGACTGAGTAGACTTTTATGACAATATGTTCATGAAACAAAAGGAGCCAGTTAAGAAAAGAATGAGACTAGGGGAATGGTCAGAGAAGGCAATGGCAACCCAGTCCAGTACTCTTGCCTGGAAAATCCCATGGGCGGAGGAGCCTGGTGAGCTGCAGTCCATGGGGTCGCTACAAGTCGGACACGACTGAGCGACTTCACTTTCACTTTTCACTTTCATGCATTGGAGAAGGAAATGGCAACCCACTCCAGTGTTCTTGCCTGGAGAATCCCAGGGACGGAGGAGCCTGGTGGGCTGCCGTCTGTGGGGTCGCACAGAGTCAGACACGACTTAGCAGCAGCAGCAGCAGCAGGGGAATAGTGGGCTTGCTTCAGAGCTCATCAATTAAGTATTTACTTTGTTGTTGTTGTTTAGTCACTAAGTTGTGTCTGACTCTTTTGCATCCCCATACCCTGTAGCCTGCCAGGCTCCTCCGTCCATGAGCTTTCCCAGGAAAGAATTCTGGAGTGGGTTGCCATCTCCTTCTCCAGGGGATCTTCCCAACCCAAGGATACAACCCACATCTCCTGCATTGCAGGTGGATTCTTTACCACTGAGCCACCAGAGAAGCCCTAAAATCACCTGGGAGATTTATAAAATAAAAAGTACCAACACCTGTGCCTCATCCAATACTAATTCATCAGAATCAGTGAAAAGTGGGGTCCAGAAATAAATATTTCTTAAACTCCCAAGGTGATTCTAATTGTGTAGCATCCAACTTGGATACCAACTACCACTTGAGCAGAGAAACTCAATACATACGTCAAACAAATGCATTTTGGTTGTTTTGAGTGGGACATTTTATAAAGTACACGGCAATTTGTCTTTAAGACAACATTCTGGCAAAATTTTTGCAGGATTGCTATCAGTTATGGAGTGTTTCCATCATTAAATTTATCACAAGTGATAGTGTATACTTCTGTACTATTTTACAATAAACATTATTTTTGTAACTTTTAATAAAATATAAAAACATTCAATAATTACATTTTATAAGATAAATTTGCATTGCAGGCAGATTCTTTACCACTAAGCCACTTGGGAAGCTCTAGGTATTTATTTGCCATTGTGTAATTTGGTTTCCTTATCAACACTGTTTGATTCATAGTTTAATTCTAAATTAAGCTGGTTTCTATTAATGGAGTTATTGCCTTTTCCATATAACAGTTTAAGAATGGTTAAGCAGAACTCAAGGGCTTAAAAAAGAAATATAAAATGATTTTGTGATCAGACATTAGTAAACTTCAATGAAGAAATAATTCCTGAAGCAACAGACAGAAAGTGAACGATCCTCCAAAGTCTGTAAATTACTGAGGGATTGTCCTGGGGTAAATTTTTAATTGAATTTAAAATGTTATTTACTTAAAGTTAACACTTCGAGTATGGTTTTTATGAAGTAGATGCCCATATGTACTACTAGCAACCTTGTACTTAGATTTCTGCCTTTTGGAAAAGCACTATAGTAATATGTTTCAGGAGCCAGAAAAATGTTTATACCCACTGCTTCCCAATATGGGATAATTTATCCTAAGAAAACAGTTTGAGAGAAGAATAAACTTTAAAAGATCTATACAGGTAGAACAGTAAGTATAACAGGGAACCATGGAGTAACCCAGATGCATAGTTTCAGTGCCTAATATAAATTAATGATAACACATCAATGGGATTACTATGTAGCCTTTTAAAAAGGTATAATTTGAATAACTGTAAAAACATTGAATATCTTGAAGAAAGTTTAAGTACAAAGACAAAATAAAAATTTGTACACTCATTATAGCTAATGTGAAAATATATATATGTATATGGATAAATTAGAAAGTAGTAATTCCCAAATAAAACTGCTTGTGTTGGGATGGGGGAATATGGAGAAGTATGGATGGGTTTTCCCCCTAAATTTTATCTAACATACCATTTTTTTATAATTAAAAAAAGGAAAAAATACTACTGCTTGGATTTGTGTTAAATAATTTCCTGTTATGGAAGTAGGTTATAATAACATTTATTTTTTTGACATGTTCAACTGAATTGTGTTAATATACAACATCTCCTGGACATGGAGGTTTTGTTTTTTAATTTAGGACTCTTCACTATAATAGAACTGAACCAGGGAAGGCGGCTTTGTGAATCAAAATGACTGTGAGGCTGCAACAAAACTTGTAAAATTGTAATCAATTTTGATGATTTTTCCTTGCTTGATGATTTCCTTTCCTTTTGATGATTTTCCTAGCTTGATGTTTCCCTTGTTATACTTCTCATTCAAAAAATTTCAGAACTTTAGAAGTTTATTAGTGACATCTATTCAAAAATTAGTTTTTTGATATGCATATTAAAAACTAAAATGTGAATTATTTTATTGTATAAATTGTGGTATGCTCCCTACTCTGAACTGGTTAAGGAAGACATAATTTTCTCCTTGATACCTCACTGTACGTAATACGTAGTGATTATACCATTTTATATAAAATTAATTTTTATAAGTTTGAGATACAATTAGCATACAACTGCACATGATATATGGAATAAGTAAACATAATCTGATTTTAGTACTTTGAAATTTGTTAAGATATGCTTCACGCACCAATATATCATCTAACTAGTATATGTTATTTGTGGGCTCAAAAAGGATATGTATTATGCAGTTGTTGGGTGCAGTATTCTACAATGTACAATTAGATTGACTTTCTTCAAATCTTCTATATCCTTAATTATTCTCTGTGCTTTTTTCTATCAGTTATTGAGACACATATGCTGAAATCTGACAGTGATTGTGGATTTGTCTACTTTTTAAAAATGTTTGTCAGTTCTACTTTTGAGGTACATACAAATTTAAAATTGCTTTCTATTCTTGGTGATTTTATTTTTACAAAGTGACTGTCACTAATATGTTTTTTTGCCTTAAAAGTATTTCATCCAGTATTATATCCACATTAGTTTTTAAATAGATGTTTTCTAAACAGCATAGTACGCTGTTTTTAAAAATCCCAGTCTGACAAACTTTATTTCGGATTATTTTTCTCATTTTCTTTCAGTGACTGACTTCCTGACCTCTTCCTTTGTTTGGCCTTCAGTGCTTTTAAGAAGTCCGTCAACCTTTTAGCTTTTCAAACAGAAAAGTTTGTCTAAATAAGCTGGTTTATCATATCCCTGGAAAAGGAAAAATAAAAATTCTATTTTTTCTATTTCCTTAATGGACTTATAATTACTGTTTATAGTACAAAAAGTTGATTTCAGATACAGAGTTGCTATTTTTTAAAATTTCTTTTTCCAATTTGTTAGTAAAATTTGTTCTTTAAAAAAATTTGTTTTTAATTGGTGAAAAATTTCTTTCCAATTTTGTGTTGGTTTCTGCTGTACAGTGGGGCTTCCCCAATTGCTCAGTATCTGCCTGCTAATGCAGGAGTGTGAAGTGTGAAAGTTGCTCAGTTGTGTCTGACTCTTTGCCCACCCCATGGACTCCATGGAATACTCCAGGCCAGAATACTGGAGTCGATAGCCTTTCCCTTCTCCAGGGGATCTTCCCAACCCAGGGATTGAACCCAGGTCTCCCCCAGTGCTTTTGAACTGTGGTGTTAGAGAAGACTCTTGAGAGTCCCTTGGACTGCAAGGAGATCCAGCCAGTCCATCCTAAAGCAGATCAGTCCTGGGTGTTCATTGGAAGGACTGATGTTGAAGCTGAAACTCCAGTACTTTGGCCACCTAATGTGAAGAGCTGACTCATTGGAAAAGACCCTGATGCTAGGTAAGATTGAGGGCAGGAGGAGAAGGAGATGACAGAGGATGAGATGGTTGGATGGCATCACCGACTCAATGGACTTGGGTTTGGGTAGACTCTGGCAGTTGGTGATGGACAGGGAGGCCTGGCGTGCTGCGATTCTTGGGGTTGCAAAGAGCTGGACACAACTGAGCGACTGAACTGAACTGAACTCCCCCATTGCAGGCGGCTTCTTTACCAGCTGAGCCACAAGGGAAGCACAAGAATACTGGAGTGTGTAGCCTATCCCTCCTCCAGGGGATCTTTCCTACCCAGGAATCAAACCGGGGTCTCTTGCATTGCGGGTGGATTCCTTACCAGGTGAGATATTAGGGAAGTGTGGGTTCAATCCCTGGGTCAGGAAGATCCCCTGGAGAAGGAAATGGCAACCCACTCCAGTCTTCTTTCCTGGAATATCCCATGGACAGATGAGCCTGGTGGCCTATAGTCCATGTGGCTGCAAGGAATCGGACAGGGCTGAGCATGCACGCTGCTCTACAACACTAATCACTCATGATTATATGTATCCCTTCCCTCCTGAGCCGCCTCCACTCCCCCCATCCCATCCCTCTAGGTCATCACAGAGCACCAGGCTGGGCTCCCTGTGTTATTTAGCAACTTCTCAGTAGCTATTTTACGCATGATAGTGTATATATGTCATTGCTACTTTCTCAATCTGTCCCATCCTCAGCTTTCCTACTGTGTTCACAAGTCCCTTCTCTACTAGTTCATCAGTAACATTTTTCTTGACTGCATATATATGGCTTAATACACAATACTTGTTTTCTCTTTCTGACTTACTTCACTGTTGAAGAGGCTCTAGGTTCATCTACCTCACTACCACTGACTCAAATTCGTTCCTTTTTATGGCTGAGTAATATTCCATTGTATAAATGTACCACAACTTCTTTATCCATTCATCTGTTGATGGCATCTAGGTTGCTTCCATGTCCTGGCTATTGTAAATACTGCTGCAGTGAACTTTGGGGTACATGTGTCTTTCAGAATTGTGGTTTTTCTCAGTGTATGTGCTGAGTAGTGGGATTGCTGGGTCATATGGTAGATTTATTCCTAGTTTTTAAAGGAATCTCCATACTGTTTTCCATAATGGCTATATCAGTTTACATTCCCACTAACAGTGCAGGAGGTTTCCCTTCTCTCTGCATCCTTTCCAGCATTTATTATTTGTATATTTTTTGATGATGGCCATTCTGATTGGTGTGAGGTCATGCCTCACTGTAGGTTTGATTTGCATTTCTCTAAGGACTGATGCTAAAGCTTAAACTCCAACACTTTGGCCACCTCATGCAAAGAGTTGACTCATTGGAAGAGACTCTGATGCTGGAAGGGATTGGGGGCAGGAGGAGAAGGGGACGACAGAGGATGAGATGGCTGGATGGCATCACCAGCTCGATAGACATGAGTTTGAGTAAACTCCGAGAGTTGGTGATGGACAGGGACGCCTAGCGTGCTGTGATGCAAGGGGTCGTAAAGAGTCGACTGAGTGACTGAACTGAACTGAATAATGAGCAATGTTAAGCTGCGATTCATCAGGTTGCAAAGAGTCGGACACGACTGAGCAACTGAACTGAAGCATCTCCTCATGTGTTTATTGACCACATGTATGTAAGTTGACATTTTTAAATAACTCATTTAAGGGCCTGTCATTAAAGCAGGTATTGCTGGAGAAAAAAATAGCCAACAAATATAGTTGAGGTTAGTCTTCTTTAACAGTGTGGTTCGTTTTGAGCCGGTGATTCTAATGTTACCAAACATAATGTTGTCTAGTTGCCTGATATTGAGACATCTTTGGTTTCTATGAAGAATTGTGCTACTTATACTATTTAACATCTAGACTTATGTAAGAGAAAAGGGATTTTTGTTAATATTGTTTGGTCAGAATAGCAGGTTTTTTTCCTGCTTATTTCTAAATGTTATAGTATCAGCCTTTTATGCCTATATGATAACAAACAATATTACCATGGGATATTATGGTGAGTCAATTCTCCAATGACTTGAGAACTGCAGCCAGTCATGTTCACTATTCGGCTAAAAAGCAGAACAAAAACAGACTTAGGGGAAGAGTGTGTGTGTGTGTGTGTAATCATCACACACAAATATTCTTAGCAGCCCCTTCCTCTCATTTGCCCATGAAGTCTGTGCTCTATCTTTTATCAAGAAGTTGTATCTACAGTCTCCCAAGTCAAAAGAAATAGAAGTAAAAATTAAAAATGAGACCTAATCAAACATAAGCTTTTGTACAGCAAAAAAAATAAAGTAGGGAAATGAAAAGATAACCTATGAACTGGGAGAAAATATTTGTGAATGATGCAGCCAACAAGGGATTAATTTCAAAAACATATGGACAGCTCATATCAGTTCAGTTGCTCAGTCGTATCCGACTCTTTGTGACCCCATGGACTGCAGCACTCCAGGCTTACCTGTCCATCACCAACTCCTGAAGCTTACTCAAACTCATGTCCACTGAGTCAGTGATGCCATCCAACCAACTCATCCTCTATCGTCCCTTTCTCCCGCTTTCAATCTTTCCCAGCATCAGGGTCTTTTCCAATGAGCCAGTTCTTTGCATCAGGTGGCCAAAGTATTGGAGTTTCAGCTTCAACCATCTCATCCTCTGTCATCCCCTTCTCCTCCTGCCCTCAATCTTTCCCAGCATCAGGGTCTTTTCCAGGAGTCACTTCTTCGCATCAGGTGGCCAAAGTATTGGAGTTTCAGCTTCAACCACAGTCCCTCCAATGAATATTCAGGACTGATTTCCTTTAGAATGGACTGGTTGGATCTCCTTGCAGTCCAAGGGACTCTCAAGAGTCTTCTCCAACACACCACAGTTTAAAAGCATCAATTCTTCAGTGCAAGCTTTCTTTATAGTCCAACTCTCACATCTATACATGACTACTGGAAAAACCATAGCTTTGACTAGATGGACTTTTGTTGGCAAAGTAATGTCTCTGCTTTTTAATATGCTGTCTAGGTTGGTCATAACTTTTCTTCCAAGGAGCAAGCGTCTTTTAATTTCATGACTTCAATCACCATCTGCAGTGATTTTGGAGCCCCCCAAAATAAAGTTTGTCACTGTTTCCATTGTTTCCCCATCTATTTGCCATGAAGTGATGGGACCAGATGCCATGATCTTAGTTTTCTGAATGTTGAGCTTTAAGCCAACTTTTTCACTCTCCTCTTTATTTTCATCAAGAGTCTCTTTAGTTCTTCGCTTTCTGCCCTAAGGGTGGTGTAATCTGCATATCTGACATTATTGATATTTCTCCCAGCAATCTTGATTCCAGCTTGTGCTTCATCCATTCCAGCGTTTCTCATAATGTACTCTGCATATGTTAAATAAGGAGGGTGACAATATACAGCCTTGACATCCTCCTTTCCCGATTTGGAACCAGTCTGTTGTTCCATGTCCAGTTCTAACTGTTGCTTTTTGACCTGTGTACAGATTTCTCAGGAGGCAGGTCAGATGGTCTGGTATTCCCTTCTCTTTAAGAATTTTCCACAGTTTATTGTGATCCACACAGTCAAAGGCTTTGGCATAGTCACTAAAGTGAAGTAGATGTTTTTCTGAAACTCTCTTGCTCTTTTGATGATCCAACGGATGTTGGCAGTTTGATTACTGGCTCCTCTGCTTTTTCTAAATCCAGCTTGAACATCTGGAAGCTCACGGTTCATGTACTTCTGAAGCCTGGCTTGGAGAATTTGAGCATTACTTTACTAGCGTGTGAGATGAATGCAATTGTGTGGTAGTTTGAACATTCTTTGGCATTGCCTTTCTTTGAGATTGGAATGAACACTGACCTTTTCCAGTCGCGTGGCCACTGCTGAGTTTTCCAAATTTGGTGGCATATTGAGTGCAGCACATTCACAACATCATCTCTTAGGATTTGAAATAGCTCAACTGGAATCTATCACCTCCACTAGCTTTGTTGGTAGTGATGCTTCGTAAGGCCCACTTGACTTCACATTCCAGGATGTCTGGCTCTAGGTGAGTGATCACACCATCGTGATCATCTGGGTCATGAAGATCTTTTTTGTATAGTTCTTCTGTGTATTCTTGCCATGTCGTCTTAATATCTCCTGCGTCTGTTAGGTCCATACCATTTCTGTTTTTTATTGTGCCCGTCTTTGCATGAAATGTTCCCTTGGTATCTCTGATTTTCTCAAAGAGATCTCTAGTCTTTCCCATTCTGTTGTTTTCCTCTATTTCTTTGCACTGATCACTGAGAAAGGCTTTCTTATCTCCCTTTGCTGTTCTTTGGAAGTGTCCGTTCAAATGGGTATATCTTTCCTTTTCTCCTTTGCCTTTTGCATTTTCTTTTCTCAGGTATTTGTAAGGCCTCCTCAAACAGCCATTTTGCCTTTTTGCATTTCTTTTTCTTGGGGATGGTCTTGATGGATGGTCTCCTGTACAGTGTCACACACTTGCATCCATAGTTCTTCAGGCACACTATCAGATCTAATCCTTTGAATCTATTTGTCACTTCTGCTGTATAATTGTAAGGGATTTGATTTAGGTCACATCTGAATGGTCTAGTGGTTTTCCCTACTTTCTTCAATTTAAGTCTGAATTTGGCAATAAGGAGTTCATGATCTGAGCCACAGTCAGCTCCCAGTCTTATTTTTGCTGACTGTATAGAGCTTCTCCATCTTTGGCTGCAAAGAATATAATCACTCTGATTTTGGTATTGACCATCTGGTGATGTCCATGTGTAGAGTCTTCTATTGTGTTGATGGAAGAGGGTGTTTGCTATGACCAGTGCATTTCTTGGGCAAAACTCTTAGCCTTTGACCTACTTTGTTTTGTATTACAAGGTGAAATTTGCCTGTAACTCCAGGTATCTCTTGACTTCTTTTTTTTTTTTTGCATTCCAGTCCCCTATAATGAAAAGGACATCTACCTCAAACAAAAATGGTCAGAAGACCTAAATACATTTTCCCAAAGAAGACATACAGATGGCCACCAGGCACATGAACAGATGTTCAACATCACTAATTATTAGAGAATTGAAAATCAAAACTGCAATGAGGTATCACCTCACACCAGTGACAAAGGGCCACCATAAAAAAGTCAACAAATAATAAATACTGGAGAAGGTATGGAGAAAAGGGAACCCTCTTATACTGTTGGTGGGAATGTAAATTGGTGTGGCCATTATGGAGAACAATATGGAGATTTCTCAAAAAAACTAAAAATAGAGCTATTATATAGACCAACAATCTCAATCTTAGAGACATACTTAGAAAAGGTGAAAACTCTAATGTGAAAAGGAACATGCACCCTGATATTCATAATAGTCAAGACATGGAAGCAACTTTTAAGTGTCATTCACATGAATGGATAAAGATGTGTACACACACACACACACATATATACAATATGAACTATTATTCTTCCATAAAAAATGAAGTAATGCTATTTATAGCAACATGGATGGACCTATTATTGTTCAGTCTCTCAGTCAAGTCTTACTCTTTGTGGCCCTGTAGACTACAGTACATCAGGCTTCCCTGTCCTTCACTATCTCCTGGAGTTTACTCAAATTCTTAGAGTCAATGATGCTATCCAACCATCTCATCCTCTGTTGCCCTCTTCTCCTCCTGCCCTCAATCTTTCCCAGCATCAGGGTCTTTTCCAGTGGATCAGCCCTTTGCATCAGGTGGCCAAAATATTGGAGTTTCGGCTTCAGCATCAGTCCTTCCAATGAACATTGATTTCCTTTAGGATTGACTGGTTTAATCTTGCTATCCAAGGGACTCTCCTGAGTCTTCTCCAGCATCACAGTTCAAAAAGAAACAATATTCCAATACTTAAAACTGCTTTAGCCGTAATTTCCATTTTGTCATCAACTGCTGACTTATAAATAATCAATGAATGTCTTGAAATTGCAGTAACACTATGGCTATAGTACTTTTTAAACCACTTTCTTGACCTGTGCTATATGGAAAAAACATTTCCCTAATTTAGGATGATGTTAAATTGCAAGGTTCTTAAATTCAGATAGTTAATATCTGGGTTTTTGTTGTTTAGAATTTTTTGAATTGTTGATTCATTGGACTAGCTGACCTTTCACTTTATTTCTACATGAATGACATTCATGACAGTTTTATAAATGAAACATTGAAAAAGAGGGCTACTTCTACATAGGGCAAGAAGATTTATGGCATAATATGATTTTTATCTTTCAAATGCTGGTACAAGCCCGTTTTTCTGCTGTAGTACTTACTGTGATATAAGTTTAGTATACATAAGCCGCACTCTACCACAAATCTCATCTTACTTGAAGCTTGGATATCCCAAGAACACAGGTAACCCTTGACATCTTGTTGAATAGCAGATATTTCGTCTTACACATCCCATGGATCTCAGAATTTGGAGGTGACTTTTATTCTTTGCTGCCCAAGCAATTTTTTCCTAACCTTTGTAAGCCAAAGCTCTTTTGAAGCTTATACCATAAGTATAATTTTTCCAAAAATTAAAAAAATTAAAACTCACTTATCTAAGAGCTCAACAAAGCTCAAGCCTAAGAAAATGAAGGAAATGACACCAAAGCACATCATACTCAAGTTAGTCTAATCTAGTGCCAGAAAATTTTATAAGCAGCCAGAAAAAAAAAAGACTCATTGCTTACAGAGAAAATAAGATGAGGTTGAAAGCAGATGTCTCATTATAAACAAAAGACGTAAGAAGACAGTAGAGCTACATCTTAACTGAAAGAACAAAATGAATTGTCAATCTAGAATTCTACACTTAGCAAAAATTACTTTTAAAACTGAAGAAAAAACAACATTTCAGAGAGAAAAAGGGTGAAACAATTCATCACTAGAAGACATACTACAAGAAATGCTGAAGGAAGTTCTTTTATGCAGAAAGAAAATGATAGCCAATAGAAATATGGATATATATAAAGGAATTAAAAGCATAGAGTAATAAACTCCATGGGTAAATATATCTTATTTTTTTCTTTTTTATATAAATCTCTATAAATGACATTGGTAAGTAATTTGTGGAACTTATTAAAAAGTATGACAACAAAAGTTAGCAATGGATAAATGGAAATACACTTTTATAAGTTTCTTATACTTTATATTAACATATGAAATCATTTGAAGATAAACTGTGATAAATACTATATCCCCAAAGCAACTAATAAAATAACAAAAAAAGATGTGGCTAATACAATCAACACAAGAGATAAAATCCTAAAAATATTCAGTTTATCCAAAATAAAGCAAAAGAAACAAAGGACAGATGGGACAAGGTTTTTTTAAAAAATAGAAAAAGATGGCAGACTTAAACCTAACAATATAGGCAATCACATGCAAATGACCTAAATACCACAATGAAAAGACGGATCATATTTAATTCTTTCAAAAGGCAAAATCCAGCTATATGCTTCCTATAAGAAACGTACTTAAAAAGATACAAAGAGAAATGGTACTACTTTGTACTAGCAGTACAAAGTATTTTGTACTAGTGCTAGTACTTTGTACTAGCAGTGAACAAATGGAAATTGAAATAAAAGGATACAAACTCCATGGGGATTTTAACTACCTTTTATTACCTGCTTCGTGGGTTTTTAGTACCGATAACCTTTCTTATTGAAACACTTTCTACTTACCAGAGATCAACAGAGAAAACAGAAACCATTCTAGGATTTCAAATAGAAAGAAATACAGGAATTGGGTACTTAGAAAATCATTGGAATGATTAAAGAGTGGACTTCAGGGAGCTAGTGGTATACCTTCAGTTCTGAAAGCTACTACCCCAGGTCTCACAAAGCTACAGGAAATCCCTACCAAAGTTACATCTGTTTCATAGCCCAAAAGTGAATCATACACTAACAAACACAATTGTAGGAAACATAGCCTGTGCTTTTCAAGCCTCCGTGCAAGCCTTCTGAGTCTCACAATGGAGGAACCTAAATTATACCCAGAACCCTTGTAGAAAGGGCCTCTTGAATACATGATCTCTAGTTTCCATCTTCTGAGTAACATATTTGAGCATAGAGGGGCTTGAGAATAGATGCTGATCACAAACTGACAATATGCTGTAGCAGGTTGACTTGTGTCCTTCCTAAAGATATTTTCAAGTCGTAACCCCCAATACTTGTGAATGTGGCCTTATTTGGAGTAAGGATCTTTGCAGATGTGATCAAATTAAGATGACTCATACTAGATTAGAGTGGGCCCTAAATCCAATGACGTGTTTATGAGAGAAAACAGAGGGAAATGAACATATACGGAAGAAGGCCACATGGCAATAGAGACAAGAGATTGGGATGATGCCAGGTATAAGCCAAGGAACACCAAGGATTGCCAGGAAAAAACCAGAAGCTGGAAGAGGCAAAGAAGGATTCTTCCCAAGAGCCTCCATGGAAGCATGACTCCACCAACACTTTGATTTCAGACTTCTAGCATCCAGAACTGTGAATACATGTATGTTACTTTAAGCCACCAATTTGTAGCAACTTGTTATGACAGCCTTAGGAAATTAATACATCAACTTCTACATCATCAAACTCCTAATTTTCTTCCTACTTTACTTGCTACTCCTATGGTCTCCTTTGTAGGATCTTCCTTTCTGACCTGTAAATATTGTAGTGCTCCATGACTTAGTTCTGGCTGTCTACCTCTCTCACTCTACATTATCACCCTAGGTGAGTTCATTCACTGTTGTTTAGTCATTAAATTGTGTCCAACTCTTTTGTGACCCCATGGATTGTAGCCCGCCAAGCTCCTCTGTCCATGGGATATTCCAGGCAAGAATACTGGAGTGGGTTGCCATTTCCTTCTCCAGGGGATCTTCCTGACCCAGGGATTGAACCTGTGTATCCTGCATTGGCAGGTGGATTCTTTACCACTGAGTCACCTGGGAAGCCCCAAGTTAATCCATTCACTTCAGTTCAGTCGCTCAGTCGTGTCTGACTCTTTGAAACTCCATGAATTGCAGCATGCCAGGCCTCCCATTACCATGCTTAAAATACTAGCAATATGTTGATAATCTCTCAAATTTATATTTCCAAACCTGGTTTCCCCCAGGTTGGATATAGGTTACATATCCAACTGCTTTATCCTCACTTGGATATTTAAGAGACATCTCAAAACTCATTTTATTCCCTCCCCTCCCAACTTTTCCTCTCTCAATAAATGATACTAATATCCCCATGCAGCTGCTTAAGTCAAAAATCTATCATCATTGGATCTTTCCCTCTTTGTCATTCCATCCCTTAGGAAGTCCTCTCAAGTTTTCCTCCAAATGTATCTCAGGTTTGCTCCTATCTCTTCAGCTCCATTGCCAACATCCTGTTTCAAGTCATTGTTATCTCTATGTTGGGCTAGGGTTATCCTTCTAATTGGTCTTCTTGCTTTTGCTCATTACCCACACTATTCATTTACATACAACCAGGGCAAATTTTTAAAAAAATATAAATCAGGCCATGTCACTCTGCATAAAGTCATTCATTGACTGTGCATTGCCTGGAAAATAAAATTCAAACCTACCTCTGTGGCATATAAGATCCTGTATGCATGGGCTGCCCTCCATCTACTTCTCCCATCTTCTTCTCCCATCTTCTTGGACTATAATGCTCCAGCTACACTGGCTTCTTTTTTTTTTTTTTTTTTGATGCCTGAACACACTAAGCTCTTCCATACTTCAGGCAGGCCTTTGCATTTTACTGTGGACCGAGAGTTTGTCTCTCCCATCCTGCCAGATTTATATTTTGAAACCTAATCCCCAGTGTGATGGTATTTGGGGGTGGGACCTTTGGGTAGTGATTAGGTCATAAGGTTGGAGCCCTCATGAATAGGATTAGTGCCCTTAAAAGAGTCACAAGAGAGTTTGCTTCCCCTCTGTGCTGCCATGTAGGACACAGTGAGAAGGCCGTCTTTGAACCAGAAAGTCTTCACCAGGTGCTGAATCTACCAGCACATTAATCTTGGACTTCTTAGTCTCTAGTACTATAAGAAATAAATTTCTGTTGTTAAGTCACCCAATCTATGATATTTTTCTCATAACAGCCCAAATAGACTAAGACACACTTGACGCGCTCTCTCCTTACAATACTCTTTCCTCAATTCTTAATAGATAACTCCTTCTCATACTTCAGGTCTCAGTTCAAATGTCATCTCCTTCGAGGGGGCTTTTCTTCACTATTCTGTTCTAAGTTACTTATTAGTTACTCTCTACTACATCTTCACTAAAGAAATTTTGGCACTTATTTAAAATTATCTTATTTATAGGTTCTTAATTGTGTTACTAGAATGTAAGTTCTATGAGAGCTAAGATCATGTCTTTTGGTAATACTGTATGCACAGTACTTTGCATGTGGCATGTTGTGGATTCTTGATGGAAATATCTTAATAAATGATGAATGAATCCAGCAAATCTTTAGGCCATGAAATGTTCTAGATTTTCACAGTGAGAAATGAGTGAACTTTGAGGCTAATTTAAAATCTTTGTCATTTAAAAAAGAAACCATCATAGCCAAGTGTTCATAGTCTAGCATCCAGTGGAACCAGAGAATATTAAAGGGTGAATAAATCTTAAGAATATATGCAATCTACTCAATTTACAGCTGAGGAAATTGAGACCCAAAGTTATATCATGTGTATTGATATAAATATCTGGAATATTCCCCCTTTGGAGGACCTCTTTCTGTGCAAACAAATGCCATTTTTAACAAAGACTATCTTTCCCTCTGGGCTTACCTGGTAACTCAGTGACAAAGAACCTGCCTGCCAATGCAGGAGATGTGGGTTCCATCCCTGGGTCAGGAAGATCCCTTGGAGAAGGAAATGGCAACCCACTCCAGTATGCTTGCCTGGAAAAATCCCATGGACAGAGGAACATGGTAGGCTACAGTCTATGGGGTTGCAGAAGAGTTGGACATGACTTAGCGACCAAAAAACAACAATTTGTTGCTTTGCTCACTATGTTAGCCCCCAAAATGCTGTATGCTTTAATAATTTAATAAGCAAGAAAATGCTTAAATTAAAAGTGGTTTGAATTCAGGAAAACATGCTGTCTTAGGTGCATAAAAGTTTGAGTGGCCAACTACACAGACACTGTCAAGCCCATAAATACAGTGTCTGTCACTATGAGTTCTTAATACAGTACATCCAGTTAGCCTGAAATAGAGGAGTCTATGGCCCTCTTCTGGGCGACTTGAATTAATAAAGTCACATAGTTTGGTACATATTAAATATGCTCTAACTCAGTGATTAAACTGTCCTTCCTTGACTTCCTCAGATACTCCTTCCTTACCCCTAAGTTGATGGAATATTACCTTTCCTCCAGCATATCCCACCATCAGAGTGTACTATATCTGCCTAGAGTGGTGAGAGCTTTCCTTCCCTTTACCCTGGGCTAGGGACCTTCATCTTGACTCCCCACTGAGAAGACAGAATACAAGTTTGTTGCTTAGGGATAAGTTTATATTCTCTATGAAATGACTCACCAGAAGAATGAAAAGGATCTGCTCTCATCTGTGGAACAACAATATTATTAGTTTTTAATTAGAATAAACTGTGACTTACAGAAGATCTTTCAGTGACCAAATAATGGAGCTAGGTACTAGAATTCTGAATGCAGTTCCATTCCATTATATCTTTCTCAAACTGGTTTGCAGATCAGCTGCATTAGACTTAATCGGTGGTACTTGTAAAATGTGTCATTTTGATCTTGATGATGAACCAACACTTTCGGGTCTGGATATCTAAACATTTTATTTTTTATTTTTATTTATTTATTTTTTTTAATTTAATTTTATTTTTAAACTTTACATAATTGTATTAGTTTAAAAACTTCCTTGAGAAATGTTTATGCATGTTAAAATGTGATAATCACTACACTACTACTGTTTTTTATGATATCTACATTAAAATAATCACTTCCATTGGCAGTTTTCAAAGTACTTCTCAAGTATCATTAAGTTCACAAAACTTCAATTTCCCCTGTAAAATTCACCTTGATTTTTTATCTTTAAATTAAAAGTTTTATTAGATAATGTTTTAAGTTCTAAGGTTAAATGTTGTTCTTCCCAGAACTCTGGAAACTACAGAATGCACATTTAGTATTCAAACAATGACTATCGAGATTTACTTATATTAAATGATTGGAATTACCATCATCACATGATTGAAAGTCATGTCAAAGTTTAAAGAATAAACTATTTACAAAACTGTCAGCTGTCTGCAGATGTATCAGCTTCACATAACACTTCCTTGGATGAAGTAAACTACTGTCACAAATAGCACCATTTGTTGTAACACCTCTGGAGTAATGAGCTTCATGTAGAACCTATTTCAAAGGACTCTCATTTGAGCTAGAATTGCTGTCAATGGGATGGGGCACTGTGAATAAGATGAACTCCGACTGAAGAACGACATTCCTAATATACAAAGGAGAAGAAAGATTTAAAATTACATAAAGGAAATATTTCAAAAATAAGTTATCACAAATACTGTCTTGTAATAACTGCCTTTTTTTTTTTTTTTTTTTGCTTTCAGAAATTGACCTATTGTACCTTGTGGGAAAAACTGTCAAGTAGCTCTAGTCTGACTTTTTAAAAGTGATATTTATCACATAAAAATAAAGCACTTTACTAATGTCACCAAGATTATCTGAGAGAACATCGGGTACTGAATTTCCAGCAGTCACAGCAACTCAAAACAGAAAAGTGTGGTTGATCTAGATCAAAAGAGCAAAATGAAATTCAAGTGCAGGAGTATTTGTACTAATTTTCAAGCAAATTTAACCTCCTACAGCAAGGAGAACAAAGCTGGATATAATCTGTCAGTTCTTTTAAATGTCCTACAAACCTGTCAGTTTATTTAATGATAAATATATATTAGATCATGAAAATTTTTTCTTCTCACTTCTAAGTAACAGTTGTAATTCAAAACTCATGTGAACTAATCAGCATTAACAACATCCAACATCCAATAAAAAATCACTAGTCATGCTTAGGAAGCAGCAAAATGTTACCCATAATTAAGTGGAAAATCCGTCAACAGAAGCAGATTCAGAATTGCAGTTAATGGCAACAAGGATGTTAAAAAAAGCTATGATAAATAAGATAAAAGAGAAACATCTTAATAGTAGTTGCAGGGTAAAAGAAATTACTTAACAGCTGAGTAAAGTTAAGAATTTACACAGACTTCTTGTCAGAAATATACAAGCCAGAAGACAATAGCATGATATCTTTGAAATGTGAAAGGAGAAAAGAAACTGTCAATCCAGAATTCTACAACCAATGAAATATCATTCAAAGATAGTTGAGATACAGGAACAAAAGCTCAGGTAATTCATCACCAACAGGTGTGCACTACAAAGTAATGTGAACAAAATCCCCTCTGCAGAAAGGAAATACCACCAGATAGAAACCTGGTACACAAAGGAATGATGAGCAGCACCAAAATGGAAATATTGGGTAAATAAAAAAATATTTTTCTTGATGTTCTGGTTTTTTAAAAAAGATAATTCACTAAGTATAAATCTGATAAAGCATTGTAGGGCTTATTATACATATAACATAGAACAGCATTGCCTGGCACAAAGGACAAGAGAGGAGAATGCAGTAAACACTCCCAAGGTTCCTACATCCTGTATGAAGTGGCATATACTTGAAGTTAGACCATGATAAATTAAAATTCAGGGTTTCTTAATCTTGGCACTACTTACTTTGGAGACTGGATAATCATTTCTTGTTGGGGGAGAGGGGCACTATCCCATGCATGGTAGGAGTTTCAGCAGCATCCTTGGTCTCTAATTATTAGCTGCTAATAGCAGCCCTACCCGCATCCACACCCCAATTGTAATAACCAAAAACTTCTTTGGACATTGCCCAAATGTCCCCTGAGGGGCAAAAATCACCCCTGAGGTTGAAAAAACAATGCCTTATAGCAACCACAAAAAGAGGGGAAAATTATACATATATGAAGCCAGGGTGGAGATCAAATAGATACTAAAAAATACTCCAAAAGAAGGCAGGAAAAGAGGATAAAAGCAACAAAGAACAGATGAAACAAACAGAAAACGATATAAAATGGAAGATTTAAAACCTAAACCAACCAACCAAAAAAAAAACAAAACTCTAAACATTGATAAGTGCATTAAATGCAAATATTAAATACTCCAAATGACAGGCAGAGATTGTCAGACTAGATTGAAAAAAGCAATAGCAATAGCATGTTTAAAAAAACACTCTAGCTACAAGAACTCTCACTTTAAAGACACAGATAAACTAAAAGAACAGAGTAAGATATAATATGTAAACAATCATCCTAATAAAGCTTAAACACCTAATAGTAACATATATGATGCAGTCATATCCATTCTATCTACTCCTAGGTAGAAAAACTTGCCAACACAAAGATATGTACATAAGTTCATAGCAGCTTTATTCAGAATAGCCACAGGCCGGAAGCTACAATACATAAAAGTCTATCAAGAGTTGAATGGAAACACAAATTGGAGTATATCCATACGATGGAATACTGAAAGAAACCACTAATATGTACAATACAGAAGAACTATAAAATAATTTTCCTGAATAAAACAAACCAGACACAAAAGAATACACACTGATTCAATTTATACGAAATTCTAGAAAAGATTAATCTTATAATGACAATCAAGACATCAGTATTTTCCTGGGGCCATGGTTGGAGGTATGGATTGACTGGGAAATGATAAAAGGGAATTTTCAGACCGCTAGAATGCTTTGTATCTTGATTGTGATAGTGGTAACATAGATGAATACATTATTATGGTTCATGGAATTGTGCACTTAAAATAGAGTGTGCTTTATAAATGTGTAATTATATCTCCAAAAAATGGATTTAAAAAATTCTTGCCACACATTTTGTTTAGTCACTAAGTCATGTCCAACTCTTTGCGATGCCGTAGACTGCAGCATGCCAGGCTCTCCGTCCTCCGTTACTGGAGTTTGCTTAAATTCATGTCCATTGAGTCAATGATGCTATCTAACTATCTCATCCTCTGCTGCCCCCTTCTTTTGCCTTCAATCTTTCCCAGCATCAGGGTCTTTTCCATTGAGTTGGCTCTTCGCATCAGGTAGCCAAATTACCGGAGCTTCAGCTTCAGCATCAATCCTTCCAATGAATACTCATTGTTGATTTCCTTTAGGATTGACTGGTTTGACCTCGTTGATTCCAAGTGACTCTCAAGAGTCTTCTCCAGCATCACAATTTGAAAGTATCAGTTCTTTAGCACCCAGCCTTCTTTATGGTCCAACTCTCACATCTGTACATGACTACTGGAAAAACCATAGATAGCTTTGACTACATGGACCTTTGTGAGCAAACTGATGTCTCTGCTTTTTTGACATGCTGTCTAGGTGTGTCATAGCTTTCCTTCCAAGGAACAAGCATCTTTCAATTTCATGGCGACAATCACCATCCACAGTGATTTTGGAGCCCAAGAAAATACAATCTGTTACTGCTTCCACTTTTTCTCCTTTTATTTGCCATGAAGTGATGGGCTGGATGCCATGATCTTAGGGGTTTTTTTCATGTTGAATTTCAAGACATCTTTTTTACTCTCCTTTTTGACCCTCATCAGGAGATTCTTTAGTTCCCTTCATTTTCTGCCATTAGAGTGGTATCAGCTGCATATCTGAGGTTGTTGATATTTCTCTTGGAAATCTTGATCCCAGCTTGTGATTCATCCAGCCCAGCATTTTGCATGATGTACTTATTCTGCAAAGAAAAATAAGCAGGGTGACAATCACAGCCTTGCCATACTCCTTTCCCAATTTAGAATCAATCAGTTGTTCCATGACCAGTTCTAATTGTTGCTTCTTGACCCACATACAAGTTTCTCAGGAGACAGGTAGGGTGGTCTGGTATTCTTTCTCTTTAAGAATTTTCCAGTTTGTTGCGATCCACACAGTCAAAGGCTTTAGTGTAGTCGATGAAGTAGAAGTAGATGTTTTTCTGGAACTCTCTTTCTTTCTCTATCATCTAATCAATGTTGGCAATTTGATCTCTGGTTTCTCTGCCTTTTCTAAACACAGATTGTGCATCTGGTTCATGTACTGCTGAAGCCTAGGATTTTGAGTATAATCCTGCTAGCATGTGAAATAAGTGCAATTGTATGGTAGTTTGAACATTCTTTGGCATTGCCCTTCCATACATATTCCATGTTATAAAAAGATCGAGTCAAGCAAAGAAAACAACTAAAAGTCATCTTTAGTCAAACATAAAACAATTTGTATTTTATTCTTATACATCCCATTAAATAATTAAAATTTAAAAGATAGTCCATAAGATAACATAAAACTTTAAAAATATCATTTAAGATAATATAGCACTAATCCCAAAACAGGTGTGCAATACTATTGTTAACGAGAAAAGTATAAAAGTTTACTGAGAGACAGTAATGATCTAAATAGACAGATAAGCAATGTTCCTGGAGTAGGAGGTCTAATGTTTTAAATATTTTAATTCTCTCCAAATGGACTTATAGATTTAAAGCAACCTCAGTTATCCTCAACAGAATATTTACTTTGTTCTGTGGTACTTGACCAGCTGAAGGAAAGGGCCAAGAAAAGCCAAGACACTCTTGAAGATGAAAAGTTATTTTGGAAGATTTGTTCTTGCAGCTACCAAGAACTCTTACAACATTACATAACTATAACAATGACACTGCCTCAGAAGTAGACAGACAGGTAAACTGATAGAATGAAAAGTTTATTTAGAGGACACTTGTATCAATATTTGGTTTAGGGGAAGAGTGGCACTATGGCTCAGTTGGGAAAGGACTATCTTTTCAGTATGTTGTCCTGGTACAATTGTACAAAAAATGTTTACCTCATACCATGCAAAAAATTAATTACAGACAGACTGAAGAGCTACTTGTGAACAGCAAACCCTAAAGCTTTTAGGAAATAACAGTCATGAGTTGCATAGTGGCCCTCCAAAAGATATATTCATCTGAAACCCCACAATGTAAATTTACTTTGAAAAAGTCTTTGTAGATGTTTTTAAAATAAAGCTCTTGAGATGAGATTATCCTGGATTAGGTGGGTCTGAAATCCAATGATGAGTATCTTCATAACAGAAAACAAACAAACAAGACATACAGGAGAAACAAAGAGAGAAGGCCATGTGACTAGAGACGGAGACTGGGGTCATGCAACTACAGCCCAGGAAGGCCCAGAGTTGCTGGCAGCCAGCAGAACTCTCAGCAGGAGAGGCAGAGCCTCCAGAAGGAAGTGACATTCCTGATACCTCAATTTCAGACTGCTGGCCCCAAGAATGGTAGTGGAACACATTTCTGTTGTTTTAAGCCATGAGGTCTGTGGTAACTTGTTGTGGCAGCTCTAGGAACTAATAACATAAGAGAATATCTTCCTGAAAAAGCACTAACTATAAAGGAAAAGATTAACTATCTTAAAACTAAAAGAACCTCTTTTCATGAACATATTCTATGAAAGAATAAAAAGGCAAGCAACAGAGGGGGGAAATCTTTTTGAATATATAGCTGACAAAAGAACAAAGCTGAAAAATGGGCAAAAAACTTAAACAGACATTTTACAAAGGAGGAAATCCAAATGGCTGGTAAACATAAATAAAGGTGATCAGCTTTATTAATAAAGGAAATAAACATTGAGACCAAAACAAAATACCATTACACACCCAGCAGACTGTTAAAATCAGACAGAAACTCCCATATCAGGCTCTTTACAAAAAGAGAAATCCAAAATGGCCAATAAAAATATGAAAATGGGTTGTCTCATTTAAATTCAAACCACAATGAGAAAATATCCCTGTAACCAAAATAGCAAAAATTTAGCGACTTAGCAGCAGCAGCAGCAGCAATGAGACCAAAAGTTGGTAAAATTTTGAGTTAATCAAAATTCTCTTATAGAATTGATGGAGTATAAAGTGTTACAACCATTTTGGACAACATTTTAGCATTATCTTGCAAAGCTTTGACATTTGGACATTTCGCTTTGTCTTGGTGCCCTCAAACTGTTTAATAAAGCCCCCTAAAAGTTTATTGCTCTTATATTAAGCAGAGAGTGAGAAGTATAATTTATTCAGCCTTTCTACTAGATGGAAAACAGTAACTTTTCTAAGGTGAGATGTAGATACTGGTGAGATGCAGCACCCTTCAGTAAGCAAGTGTTTAATAAGAAGGTACCTGTGATGAGAACCAAGAAAAGCAGACTGTGCACTTTGTCTGCGTTGACCGTTTACCTAATGATAATTGTTTAGTTGTTCATTGCCTTAGTCTCTCCTTTCTAAGTCTTAGATTTTAAATATTGGTCATATAATTCATAAGGGTTGGAATTTATCCTTTGGAGTATTCTGGAATAAAGACAATGTTGAAAAATAAAGTGGTAAAACAGATGTAATAGTCCAACTGTAAACAAAAAGAATACCTTTTAGTTTTCAGCAAAGCCTATATTCTCTTCCTTTTTACTGCAATTATAACCCATTTCTTTTCTTGTGCAGTTAGTACACTAGATCCAATAGATTCAGTTTCTACTTTGAAGAGAAGCTACTCCTTTTGAAATACTAGTTTTTTCCCCCATAGCCAGCAGCCTACAAGGGCTCCCCTGGTGGCTCAGACGGTAAGGAATCCACCTGCAATGCGGGAGACCTGGGTTCGACCCCTGGGCTGGGAAGATTCCCTGGAGGAGGGCATGGCAACCCACTACAGTATTCCTGCCTGGAGAATCCCCATGGACAGAAGAGCCTGGCAGGTGGGCTACAGTTCATGGATCGCAAAGAGTGGGACACGACTGAGCAACTAAGCACACAGCACAGCACAGCAGCCTACAAAGCAGGCTTCCCCTCCTCCATCTCTCTCTCTCCTTCCATACCGTCTCTCCCTCCAGTCCCTCCTTCCCTCCCTTTCTCCCTCTCTCCCTTTACCTCTCCTTCCCTTTCCCCTCCCTCTCTCTAATGCTTCCTCCCTCCTTGTACTAGTTTGTATAGGTGATTTTAAAGTTATAGCATTCTAGGCCATCATTTAAAAAAATCTGCAGATAACAAATGCTGGACAGTGTGTGGAGAAAAGGGAACCCTCCTACACTGTTGGTGGGAAAGTTAATTGGTGCAGCCACTATGGAAAACAGTATGGAGGCTCCTCAAAAAAATAAAAATAAGAGTTGCCATATGATCCAGCAATCCCATTCCTGGGCATATACCTGGACAAAACTATAATTTGAAAAGATACATGTACAATTATATTCATAGTAGCACTATTCACAACAGCCAAGACATGGAAAAAAACTAAATGTCCATCAATAAATGAATGGATAAAAAAGATGTGGTATATATATACAATGGAATACATATACACTGTACATTGTATACAACTGTATATGAATTGTCTAATTGTATACAATTGTATATGAATACATTGTATATAATGTGATATATATACACACACAATAGGATGAAATAATGCCATTTGCAGCAACATAGATGAACCTAGAAATTATCATATCAAGTGAAGTAAGTCCAAAAGAGAAAGACAAATATCACATGAATCACATATATGTGGAATCTAAAATATAACACAAATGAGCTTAGGTACAAAACAGAAATAGAACAGACTTGTGGTTACCAGTAGAAGGGTGGGAGAGAAGGACTGGGAGTTTGGGATGAACAGAGGCAAACTGTTATATATATGATGGACTAACAGCAAGATCCTCCTGCGTAGCACAGGGAACTGGATTCAGTGTCCTGCGATAAGCCACAATGGAAAAGAATGTGAAAAAGAATATATTATATATGTATAACTGAACCACTTTGGTGTATAGCAGAAATTAACACAACATTATAAATCAGCTATACTTCAATAAAATAAAATTTTAAAATAAACATAGCATCCTCAAAAGCAGCCAGGTATTACATATTTTATAGACTCTAAACTCCTACAAAAATAGGTCTAGATTCAATCTACCTATCCTGTAAAATTTAATTATCAAATTCAGCTTGTATGTACAATAAAAATCTAATTACGTTGTTTCTTTAGATATATTTTTACACTGTCTTTCTTTTTTTTAATTCACAAAAACTTCCAGATACTAGGAATAGATACTACGCAGACACTAGGGCACAACTCAGCCTCTTTGGAAGTTGAAAATCAGTATTTGTACTGAAAATTCTTAGCTGTTTTTTCCTCCACTGAATTTTAAAGTGAAAAGTATATTACTTTGGCTGGTTACCTAGCCCAGCCAAAGCAGGACTCCTTCTGTAACATCTGTGATACCAGGTTTTCTCTTGCCCTCTACACGAACATTCACAAGTCAATTTTGGTCAACTCTGCTGCTGCTGCTGCTGCTGCTAAGTCGCCCATTTCCTTCTCCAACGCATGAAAGTGAAAAGTGAAAGGGAAGTCGCTCAGTCGTGTCCGACTCTTAGAGACCCGTGGACTACAGCCTACCAGGCTCCTCCATCCATGGGATTTGCCAGGCAAGAGTACTGGAGTAGGGTGCCATTGCCTTCTCCAGTGGTGAACTCTAAGCACCTCTACTTATTAAAGACTCTTCCTTTAGGATGTACTGAATCTGCCTCCTTTTCATTTCTCCTTACTGGTCTTAATTTTATGCACGGACCACATGACTGCTTAACATTTATTTGAAACAGCTATCATGCTCACACTGAAACTTTTTTCTCCTCTACTTATTAAAGACTCTTCCTTTAGGATGTACTGAATCCACCTCCTTTTCATTTCTCCTTACTGGTCTTAATTTTGTGCACGGACCACATGACTGCTTAACATCTATTTGAAAACAGCTATCATGCTCACACTGAAACTTTTTTCTCACCCAGGTAGAACTTTTCCAGGGTTTTCAAGGTTTTTATACATGTATCTGTTATATATTTTTAAACTCTCCTCACCTGTCATTGCAGATATTTTTAATGATTCTGTCATTCATTGTATTGCTAGTCTCCTAAGTACTATCTTCTGCACATTTGCTAAAGATGACTCTTGTCTCCCATGATGACAAAAATGTTGAACAGAATAGGACCAAGTACAAAGTCCTGTGGACTTCCCAGGTGGCTCAGTGGTAAAGAATCGACCTCCAATGCAGTAGACAAAAGAGATACAGGTTCAATCCCTGGGTCGGGAAGATCCCCCGGAGTAGAAAATGGCAACTCACTCCAATATTCTTGCCTGCAAAATTCCACGGACAGAGGAGCCTGTGGACTACAGTCCATGGAAGTGCAAAGAGTCAGACATGACTGAGAATATGAGCCACAGTCCTGTGGCAAGCTGCTAGAAACTTTCTTTCAGGTGGACATTTTTTTAAGGCATTTTTGGGGTATAAATATTAGACAAGCTTTGAACCCACTTAACTTTTCTATTTTCCAGCACACATTTCCCCATTTTATTTATAGAGATGTTGTTTAAGGTTTTTGTCAAAATATCTTGCTGAAGTTAGGGTTATTATGCCTGATTATCATCCCAGTAATGCTATCAAAACCTATCAATAAAGTTACTGTGGCACAATCTTCTCACAAAACTCATTTTGCCTTCTAGTGCACGCATGCTCCATTGTTTTAGTCATGTCCAACTCTTTGTGACTCTATGTAGCCCGCCAGGCTCTCTGTCCATGGGATTCTCCAGGCAAGAATACTGGAGTGGGTTGCCGTCCCCTACTCCAGGGGATCTTCCCAACCCAGGGATCAAACCTATGTCTCCTGTGTCTCCTGCATTGCAGGTGGATTCTTTACCACTGAGCCACCTGCACACTATTTAATTTTGTCTAATTTTAATGGTTAAAAAAATTTGGAGGGAAAAGTTACAACCTAATACATAATCTATACATACAAAAAAATTTCTTTGCCCATGATCATTTGAGATAGTCTAGAATACTTTGTCTGTTTTGTAAAAACAAGAACAGTCTCTTATATAACCACAATACAACCATCAAAATAACGAAATCAACACTGCTATATTACTACCATTCAATTCTTAGCCCCCGTTTAAGTTTCTGAAACTGACCAAACAATATCCTCTAGAGCAAAAGCACTCAGCTCAGAACCACAGGTTGCATTTCGTTGGCCTGTCTTCTTCCTCGTCTCCAGTGTGGAACAGTTCCATAGCTCTGCTTGATTTTGATAACTTTGACCCTCTTTGAGTATTACAGACCAGTTATTTAATAAAATATCTCTCAATTTGGGTTTACATATTTCCTCATGATTGGATTTAAATGATGCATTTTAGACTGGAAAATCACAGAAGTGGGGCCGTGTTCCTCTCAGTGTATCCTATCAAGTGATGCATGATACAGGTTTGTCCCATTTCTGAAGACATTTCTTTTGATTGCTGAATTGAGATGGTCTTCTAGATTTACCCAGAATAAAGTTACTCTTGTCCCCTCTGTAATTAATAATTTATGTTTGTTGGGGGGAGGTACTTTATGTAAATGTACTAATCTTTATCAAAATTTCAATTTATTCATTCACTTACGTCTTATGGACTTGTGGTTTCCTAAGTGGCACTAGTGGTGAGGAGCCCCCCTGCCAATGCAAGAGACATAAGAGACATAGTTTTGATCCCTGGGTCGGGCAAATTCCCTGGAGCAGGAAATGGCAACCAACTCCATTATTCTTGCCCGGAGAATCCCATGGACAGAGAGCCTGGTGGGCTACAATCCACAGGGTCGCAGAGAGTCAGGCACAACTGAAGCGACTTAGCATGCATGCATTCTATTCAGTGAGTTGTAACCATTATTTTCTTCTCCAATTGTCTCCAACTTAGTTATAGGGAGCCTCTTCAAGCTGACTTTTGTGTACTTTGAGTGTGCATCTGTTTGTGTACTTTTGACACATCCCAACATTCTTAGCAGTATTTTTTGTTTGCTCTCTGGGACAAAAAAATGTACTTTTCCTACTACAGCCCTCTGAGTCAGGTATTTTCCAGGGAACTGGAAGGTGATTCAGTACCTTTTGTAAGGAGGGGAAAAGCCAAGACCTGTGTGCTTGGTGTTCTGTCTTCCTGAAAGACTCCTAACGTTATTAGGTGAGTAGAGAGTAGGGAGAAGAGGCTAGGTGGGAGGTTAGGACTCTTTCAGGAAGACAGAGAGAAAGGAGACTACTTTGTTTTAAAGGGTTTAAAAACATCTCTCTAAGTTAATGAGATATTTCAGAGGTACAAAAGATCAGAGAAAGATGCAACAAACATTTGTGTATCGATGTGCTTAAAGAATAAAACAATGCAGATAAAAGGAAGCACCTCCCCCATATCCTTCCCCAATGTCATTCCTTTCCCTACAGCCCTGAGGTAGTTACTACCCTGATGCTTCTGTTGTTGTTTCTATGCACACTTTTACATTTTAACATTGTTTTGCGTGTTTAAAACTTGATATAAATGATAAACTATAGATCATGATGTGCAACTTGCAGTTTTTGGTCAATGTTTTTATTACACAGCAGGTAAAATGAGAAAGCCAGATATATATATATATATATATATATATCTCAATTCAATGATTTTAAGATTCATTTTGTATTTTCCATATAAACTAATGAGGTAGCATTTCCATTTGAGTCAGATGTCCATTCTTTTTAGGTATCTGTTTCTTGTCCATATACAGGCATTTTTTATATTTTCTGGATACTACTTCTTTATTGGTTATAATTTTCCCATATTTATTTTTTAGCAGACAACTCGTCTTTTCATTTTGTTTTGAAGTTTTTGATGTACATAAATTTTTTATTTTAATATAATTAACCTATGTCAGTGTTTTATGATTTGTGCTTTTTTGTGTTTTTTTTTTTTTTTTTAAGAAATCCTTTCTTAGGTGTTAAAAGCTATGAAGTTTTGCTTTCCACATTTGAGTCACCAATTCCATACAACTCCCTCCCTACCCAACCCAAGCTATGATACCATCTGCTGACGTGCATATTAATACTCTTCAGGGGTTACACCTTGGTTATCCACAATTGAAACTGAGTCTTTAATCTTCTAAAAAAGCTAAAACTTTATCTTGTAAAGTATTTCCCCTTAACTTTGTGAAGAATATTAGGACGGTCTTATATAACTAGTCAATATAACTCATACAACCTATATATGTTATGTACTATATATTATAAGGTCTTATATACTAATCAGTTAATATAACTAATTAAAATAGTCATACAATACATGGTTCATCAGATACACAGAAGCAATCAGTGTGTGTGTGTATGTGTGTGTATGTATATATAATATATCTAGAGGATCAGCTCATGCAATTAAAGAGGCTAAGAAGTTCCACAGTCCATCATCTGCAGGTGGGAATCCAGGAAAGTCATCAGTGGAGTTCTGAGAACTGTAGGGCCAGTGGTGTAAGTCCTGGTTGAGAGCAGTCTATCTGACTGTTTGAGCTGATGTCTCAGTTTGAACAGTCAGGCAGGGAGAGAGAATTCAACCCTCCTCTACCCTTTCATTCTAATCAAACCCTCAAAGGATTGGATGATGCCCACTCACATTGGGGAAAACTGTCTACTTTATTGAGCCTACTAATTCCAACGCTAATCTCATCCAGGCACATCCTCCTAGATACACCCAGAAATGATGTTTGATCCGGGCACCATGTATCCTAGTCAAGTTGACTCAGAAATTTAACCATCACATCCTACAATTAGCAGTTTTATAAGCCTTGGTACTTAAGTGGTTTTATTTTTCTGTAACTGTAAATTCTCCTGACTTGGAGAACAGAGAGTCAGAAAGAAAGAAATGAAAAATGTTGCCATCTCCTAACTGAATTCATGCCGATTTATGAGAATCTTATTCTTTAAAGAATCCTGACCAGTTCTGTCCTGCGGCTCATTTTTCTACCTATTTTTCTATAGCCCAAGAATTAATAACTGTTTTTACATTTTTAAAGGTTAAAAATCAAAAGGGGATATATTTCATGACCTATAAAATCACATAAAATTTAAATTTCAGCATCTATAAATGAAGTTGTGTTGTAACACTTGATTTATTATTGTCTATGGCTGCTAAGTGCTTTAACAGCAGTGTAGTTGCAATAGAGATGGCATGGCATGCAAACTTTATAATCTTTACTACCTGGTCTTTTATAGAAAAAGTTTTTTGACCTCTGTGTGACAGTCTCTTCTCAGATATGTCTTTAAGGGTGGATAGGACTAGAATAAAAATAGTCTCGAAAACTTTCTAATGCTACAGAGTTTCAGGCAAATATAAATTGTTATAAGACTATGTTGGAAGACAATTCTCCATTGGTCTCCCGAATTTCTGCATGTTAGGTGAGAAGAGGCACGACCATTTTTACTGAAGACCATCTCTCCAGTGAGATGAGTGCAATTCAAGGCTGTATATTGTCACCCTGTTTATTTAACTTATATGCAGAGTACATCATGAGAAACGCTGGGCTGGAAGAAGCACAAGCTGGAATCAAGATTGCTGGGAGAAATCTCAATAACCTCAGATATGTATGCAGATGACACCACCCTTATGGCAGAAAGTGAAGAGGAACTAAAAAGTGAAAGTGGAGAGTGAAAAAGTTGGCTTAAAGCTCAACATTCAGAAAACGAAGATCATGGCATCCGGTCCCATCACTTCATGGGAAATAGATGGGGAAACAGTGGAAACAGTGTCAGACTTTATTTTTCTGGGCTCCAAAATCACTGCAGATGGTGACTGCAGCCATGAAATTAAAAGACGCTTACTCCTTGGAAGGAAAGTTATGACCAACCTAGATAACATATTCAAAAGCAGAGACATTACTTTGCCAACAAAGGTTCATCTAATCAAGGCTATGGTTTTTCCAGTGGTCATGTATGGATGTGAGAGTTGGACTGTGAAGAAGGCTGAGCGCCGAAGAATTGATGCTTTTGAACTGTGGTGTTGGAGAAGACTCTTGAGAGTCCCTTGGACTGCAAGGAGATCCAACCAGTCCATTCTGAAGGAGATCAGCCCTGGGATTTCTTTGGAAGGAATGATGCTGAAGCTGAAACTCCAGTACTTTGGCCACTTCATGCAAAGAGTTGACTCATTGGAAAAGACTCTGATGCTGGGAGGGATTGGGGGCAGGAGGAGAAGGGGACGACAGAGGATGAGATGGCTGGATGGCATCACTGACTCGATGGACCTGAGTCTCAGTGAACTCCGGGAATTGGTGATGGACATGGAGGCCTGGCGTGCTGTGATTCATGGGGTCGCAAAGAGTCGGACACGACTGAGCGACTGATCTGATCTGATCTGATCTCTTCAGTGATGCTTATATAGTGAACAACAGCCTTGGAAGATATAGTGTCTGGCTCCTTCTGGAGCAAAGGACTTGTGTGCTTACAGCCCTGGAACATAGTGTTCCCCTCCAGAGAAAGGTGGTTTACTGCCTATTACAAGAGATTTGGGTTCTCTAAGCTCAGAGAATCCTCTTGTGTAACACAACCCATAGCAAGTATAGAAGATACTGGTCCTCCTTGCCTTGCCCTGTGGGAACTGCTCTGGGGAAATGGTACATGACAATGCTGATACTCTGCCTACTGCTATTGATGCAAGTAAGAAAGTCCTTTGTCTATGACCTTGGAGCCTTGTGTCTTCTGTCCACATCCACAAAACTGTGGCAGCCTAACTCGTTAGCTTGCAAGTAGGGCAAGTAAAAGTTGATACTAGATCAGCCTCAGGCTTATCCCGTTGTAACAACTAGTACTCAGTTTTACCCTCTTTCAGACAACAGTGACAGAGACCAGCACTACTTTGAACAGGAGAGGGAAATTTGCAACTGCTATGGCAGAATCCAGGCTAAGTTTTAGAACTCTGACTGGTTGGCTGGGGAGTGGGCATACAATGCTTGTTAAGAACAGCAACAGTTACACTATTCTTCACCTCCGCCCTTCCTTCAAGACTATCATGCTAATCTTAGATCCAACCAGAGATGACAGTAAAAGGTCTCACAGGTTTTTCTTTTTAAAACACATCCACACTGCTATAAGAAGACTTGGTCCCCTCAGATTTTCCTGAGGCAGACTCATTCCTGTGGGAAGCTACAAACAAACCCTTTAGATTAAGGCTCTTACTGCCGCAGATTGGGTTTACAATGCTGGTGAAGTAACCCACTGAAGATTGAGCAACAGAGCCAAAGAAATACAGATAACTTCTTGCAATAATCCCTGACATAATGGAAACTCCCACTAGCATTTATATTTAAGAGATCTTATTTCGATAATGGGGCAACAGATGGCTCAGTTTAAGGTGGACTCCTCCAGAAAGGTTGTCAACTGAAGGACACAAACTCCGGGCAAGGCTGAGAAACATGACTGTGGCTGCCAGAGAGCCTAAGACCGCAAGTGTGGGCAAATGTTGACACTGCTGCCCAGTGCAGGGCTTTGAGGGACTGAAACATTGACATTTCGTTTGGTTACCAAACCAAAGCTGAGGTCAGCCTCTGCACTGCTTGAAACAAAGTCAGTGCCCCTTGTTTTCCACGCAGTCACTCTCTGCTTCCTTGCCTCGTGCTCCCTCCCTCCTCTTCACAACAGTCGCAGCCACTCTAAGGGAATGATGGTTGGGGGAGGGGCCAAGGTTTCCATGTCAACAAGGGGCACCAGAACTCTATGCTGGTATGCTGGGGAACTTTGGGGAGGGGAGGAAGTCAAACTTGTGTGGCTCTGCTGGATACAGGGGTCCTAGTCTCCATTCTACCAGCCCCATAGGGGAACTGGCTCCTGGATTCAGCTAATGATGTTCAAGCAGGGCTCACCTGGGGAAGAGCTGACATGACCTTGTGGGTTGGGCTCTCCAAGCCAATTCAACATATAGTTGCTGCTACTTTTATTATCTAAATGTACAGTAGGAATCAATGTGTTACATACTTGTGTTTTGTCATCCTCTATGTACCAGAAGAGATTTTTCTGATTGGGAACAGCTGCATGTAGAGAAGCATTAGCACTCTTGAGGCTCCATAATTTCAGCTACAAGCCTATGGGAGTGATGATTTTGCCCACTGGAGACCCTGACAAGGCGAGGCAACTTCCATCTATAGGTGCCCCTTGGGGTTTTGACTCATAGCTTCCTAATAGGGCTGCCACATACTCTCCTTTGAAAGGGCAGCTATTATCTTGCTACTGAGCTCTTGTTGAAGCCAGAAGCCTGACTGATAAAGGCCTTTCCACTCAGACTAATACTCCCATCTTGGGTGGATTGACTTGGGCTGAAGGACACCAAGAAGGACTCAGTAAGTCTTGCTCATCAATGGAAACGGTATGTTCAAGCATACCACTGTTTGCGCCCCAATGGCATTTTGGCTTTATATGAGAAAGCAGTCGCTATCTCCCAGAAGCAAAGTTATTCTTTGTCTTCTCCTCCCTCAGGCTTTTCTGCTCTAAACAAAACCACTGGTTCAAAGGGACCCTCAGTTCAGTTTCCTCTAAATGCCTGGGTCTGATTCACTCGCTGATGGTGTGACTACAGTGAGACCTGACAGGAGATCTTGTAGCTGTTCAACCCCAGTGTTAATACGTACAACCAAAAGTGCACAAGGTCACCTCACTCAGTGGGCAGAATTCAAGGCCACTCTCCTATCTCTTACCAACAGTCCTCCTGATGAACCTTGTTATTTTATTTGTACTGACTCTTGGGCTGTTGCCAACAGCCCAGCTCTTTGGTCTGTACTTTGAAAACTACAGATTGGCAGATTAAATACACTCTTCTTTGGGGATGTGAACTGTGGAAACAAACCACAGCTGCTGACCCAACCACTTGGGTCTCTCATGCAGGTATCTCTGGTAGGGGCCATCCTGATGAGCCTGACGGGAGGCAAGTGCTGACAGAGCGTTGCACTGCCTTTACTGCCACTATTGCTGCCTGTGTTCGTCATGGTCTGGACATGATCCACACCCATCATCATAAACTGGGCAAAGTAGAAGAGTCTATGTTTCTGATGCAAAGGCTACCACTGCATGTCAGACTTGGACTGCTGACAAAAAGTGACACATTCATTTCACAGGGAGTAAGGATACATTGTGTGAGTGTGGTCCCCACCCACTCCTGGCAATTTGATTACATTGGACTTCTGACCCCGTCTCAGGGCTATTGGTAATGGCTCGCTGCTCCTGACCCTTTTTCAGCTTTGGTGTTATTGGTCTAGTCCAATCAACTGACTCTAACCACACCACTGCGGCCCCTGAACACTAATCTGTGTCATGCTTTTGGCTTTCTGGTCCATTTACAGTCTGACAAAGGTACACTTGTTATTGCAAAGGTCACTCAATAATGGGCTACTGGCTAAGGTATTTAGAGCACTTTCCATGCTGCTATCCACAGACCTCTGGTATTGTTGAGCGTGGGAACGGTCACTTCAAAAATCAACTCAAAAAGACCTCTTCTTCTATATCCCTCACCTCCTCCTAGTTCACATGCTTTAATACTAAGTATTTTGGTCACTGAATGGTCTCCAGAAAGGAAGCATCTCCTTTTGCCCACTTCCTAGGTAATGATAAGGACAAAGGGGATAGGAGTTTATAAACCTACTTTGAAAATTCAGAAGTCTACTGTGGGCATGACATGTCTTTCTTTCCCCTACTGAAAACTACCGGCTGGCTGGGTTGGTTCCGGGTTGGTACACTCTCTTGGTGGCAACCCAGCCAAACGGAGCCTATAGGATTTGAATTCAAATCTGGTTCAGCTCCTTGAATTCTCTCATTGGATGGATATAGTCCTAGATTATAAGGATAATGATTACATAGTGGAATATTTGCTCCCTGAGTCCCCTAACATGTTCCATAAGGGCCAAAATGGGAGACATAAGGAGTGCCTGTATGTTTTAGAAAAATGTTCCTGTGTCTTTTGCACCTATCCTTCTGAAACAGGAGGAAAGGGGGCAGGGCACAACCTTTGAAAGAATGACATAGCCCAAGGACACAACATAAATCAATTGGAATCCAATGGCTCCAAGATGGCAGACAGGTCAACTTTGACTAGACCTTGATCTTCAATCAGCAAGCTAAATGACACACCCAGAGGCCCTATGACAGTTCCAAGGCACCATCAAAAGACCAAAAAGTGAGTGGTGGGTCAATTTTTGTAAATCTCCACCTCTTCTCCAAAACAAATGGAATAATCCTCCCACTCATTAGCCTATGAGATTACCCAGCCCATAAAAACTAACCATGCCACATTTTGAAGCTGCACTTGCCCTCTGCAATGGCTCACACTGTCTGTGGAGTATGTTTCTCTCTGAATAAAACCACTTCTTACCTGTTATTTTGTCTCTCACTGAATTCTTCCTGCAATATCATCAAGAACTTTCATTAGGTCCTGAAACCAGGTCTGTTATTTCAGTTGAAAGACCAGGGATTTTGGCTGGGTTCGAGTCCTAGCCACATGAGTTCAAGTCCCAAGCAGGGTTTTGGCTGGGTTCATGTCCCAGCCATGTGGGTTAGAGTCCCAAGCAGGGTTTTGGCTGGGTTCAGGTCCTGGCCATGTGGGTTTGAGTCCCAAGCAGGGATTTGAATGGGTTTGAGTCCAAGCACGTAGGTTCCAGTCCCAATCTGAGATAAATTGTTTCCCTTCCAGATAGGAAGTCTTGGTGTGAGTAGGTGGTGACTGGGGAAAAGGTGAAGTTACCATTTCTGGAATGGGACACACTGATTTTTTTGGTGGGGGAGGAAAACAATCCTAGCACTAGGAGAAGGAACATCTTGGACCTTGAGAAGCACAGGAAAAGGTGGGGCATTCATGATCTTCTTTTAGAGAGATCCCTGGGTCTTTCAGATCAGATCAGATCAGTCGCTCAGTCGTGTCCGACTCTTTGCCACCCCATGAATCGCAGCACGCCAGGCCTCCCTGTCCATCACCAACTCCTGGAGTTCACTGAGACTCACGTCCACCGAGTCAGTGATGCCATCCAGCCATCTCATCCTCTGTCGTCCCCTTCTCCTCCTGCCCCCAATCCCTCCCAGCATCAGAGTCTTTTCCAATGAGTCAACTCTTCGCATGAGGTGGCCAAAGTACTGGAGTTTCAGCTTTAGCATCATTCCTTCCAAAGTAATCCCAGGGCTGATCTCCTTCAGAATGGACTGGTTGCATCTCCTTGCAGTCCAAGGGACTCTCAAGAGTCTTCTCCAACACCACAGTTCAAAAGCATCAATTCTTCGGCGCTCAGCCTTCTTCACAGTCCAACTCTCACATCCATACATGACCACAGGAAAAACCATAGTCTTGACTAGAAGAATCTTTGTTGGCAAAGTAATGTCTCTGCTTTTGAATATGCTATCTAGGTTGGTCATAACTTTCCTTAGACTAGCAAACACTAAATTTAACTCACTCCTGGGTCCGCCATACCTCACAGGATAACTCTGATCACAACTGCCATTCTCCTTAACTTTAATAAGAAGCCAACTGAAAATGACAGGGAATGGCCGGGTCTGTGCACCTCCCATGTAAAACATGTGTCAATACCTCTGGATATCTTTCCCACTCCCATTCTTGTAGCCCTTACTAATCACTGGCAGGTGGCATAGATAAACAGGACAGTTTGGGCTGCTGACCTATAGGCAGTCCCTCCATTAACAAGGACTAGACTCAATTATTCGAACTGAACCAGGAACCCTGAGGCCTACCAACCAGCTGCCAATCATATTTAAGGGGTTTCAATAATTATCAACAACATTTTCTTTCCAGGTACACCATGTGCACTCCTAGGACTGTACTTCTTTTGTGGAAGTTAGGCATTAGCTTGCCTTCTCTTGAAATCACAGCAGCTTGCACCTTAAAGGAGGTCATAAGAGACCTTTAAGAAAATCTGTCTGTAGATCACTCAGCCCTCAGATTACTGGGAGAACTATCTAGACTGCAGCTGCCCTTGATTATTTGCAGGGGTTTCTCAGTGGGCTTACTTACTTGTTTGTTATCTGTATGCAACCTGTGGGCAGTTAATTCTTACAATGAGAACCACTGAATTAGAAGAGGTAGGACAAAATTCTGTCCAGACTTTAGCTGAAGATCGATGACAATCACATCAGCCTGGAAGGCGTTCAAGCCAGCCTCAGCTCACTGCTTAGGGTTGTTATGATCAGTAATAATTGCCCTGGATTTCTTCCTTGAAGTCCATGGCAAAATATGTGCAACTGCTAAGACATCCTGCTGTAACTAACTAGATTAATACCTTGGGCTAAGGGGAAAAGTCAATACAGAAACAATATCTAGGAAGCAGCCAAAGTAGATTCTGATGGTTTGTGGGATTTGTTCAGCTGATTGGGTCTGAACCCCTGGGGAGCACGGTTAGTAATACTGCAGGTTGACCTCATTCTGCTTCTTTGAGTCTATTGATAGTAGTTTATTAAATGTTATATGAAACAAATTTTATGGATTTGGTCCCAGCCTCTGGTGGTCAGATTAATCAGAATGACAAACAACTGTAGAAACAAGGAGTGGATATTATTGGGAGAAAATTCTTTTATGGCCTCTCATAATTCTGCACATCTTATAAATAACGGGCACTGACCACCTCTGATGTGCAGAATCATGGCTCCCCAAAGGTGTCCATATCTTAATTCCCAGAACTTATCTGTCACCTTACATGCCACAGGGACTCTGTAGATGTGATTAAGGATCCTACTGTCTGGGAGGGACCAACATCATAAAATCTTTATAAGGGAAAGAGGGAGGCAGGAAAGTCCCGGAAATTGATAATGGAAGCAGATGGTTGAGTGATTTGGCCACAAGCCAACGAATGTGGGCAGTCTGTTGTTGTTGTTCAGTTGCTAAGTTGTATCCAAATCTCTGGGATCCCATGCACTATAGCATGCCAGGCTCCGCCTCCACTCTCTCAGGGGCAGTCTTTAAAAGCTGGGAAAAGAAAGAAATGAATTCTCCCCTAGAGTCTCCAGAGGAACATAGCCTTTCTGCTTAGCCCTTTAAGATCCATTTTGGACTTCTGACCTCCAGAGTTCCAAGAAAAATCTGTGTTGCTTTAAGCGAAAACTGTGCTGCTTTAAGCAAAATCTGTGTTGCTTTAAGTGACTAAAGTATGGTTGTTACGGCTGCAAAAGGAAATTTATACAATGTCTTTGTTCTAAGCTATTTTTTTCAAGGATATTTGTATAGCGGTTTTTGAAAACATAGTATCTCCCTCCAGAGCAGAGGGCTACAAGTTTAGTGCACATTTCAAAGATCTGGGCTCCCCACACTTGAGATTACTCTTATAATGCAACCCACTGCATGTACAGGTGCAAGAAAATGCTAATACACTGGCCACTGCTACTGCTGTAACAAAGTCTTAAGAGTCATGTGTCTTCTGCCAGTATTCCAGGAAGCTCTTAGCTTGTAAGTAGGGGAAAATCTCAAACCTTTCACAATTCTCATTAGATTATAGAACTCAGATAAGCTATCATATTATCATCTACCTTTCAAGTCATTTGAGAACCAAAGTTTTAAGAATTATTTGGATGAAACGAAAGGACTAGATGACTAATTTTTCTTTAACACTTTTCAGCTTCCTTTGTAAAACACATCAATAAATTGCCCCCCCCCCCCTTTTTTTTTTGTACTGTGCTGTGCTTCTTGTGGGATCTTAGTTCCCTAACCAGGGATTGAAACGTGGCCCTTGGCAGTGAAAGCATAGAGTCCTCATCACGGACTGCCAGGGAAATCCCTTTAAATTGCCTTTTTTTGTGTTACAAAATTCCCCAGCAGCCGGAAACAATTTTTCCTCCCAGAAGCATTATTGTTCTCTAAAATTCTTAGATGACTTGCTTTATAGATTTTGTACCCTTTAACTTCCTTCTCTCTGCCTTCAGAGAACACCTAAAGTTTCCCCATGGCTCATTTGGTTAGTTTATACAAGATGGCAGACTCTTCATATAAGCTAACCTCTTCTAAGGTCAGGAAACACATTCCAAATATATGTGTTCTGAATAAATTTCTCCTCTGAAAAGAAATCATAAGACTTGGAGTTTTACACAGCATAAAACCAAGCTTGAGTCTAATTATAAAAATATTTATCCTTGCCAGGAGAACCAGTCTTACAACTTCTGTAAGATATTCAGTGCTTGCCCTAGGGACTGTATCTCACATTATCTGTAGTAACCTGTTCATGAGAGAGGTCAAAAGAGTATAGCCTATGAATATTTTTAGGCATTCTCTTAAGGCCTGAATAAATTCAGACTCCTGATAAGAGATGAGCAGATGAAATGTAATAACAGATTAAATGCAAGTTTATAATGGAATCCTGGCAATACTTACCTATACTGGAGAAAACCCACAGTAAGGTTCATCATGAGTAATATAATCAATTCAGAATTAACTAAACTTGGTAGTAAAATATGATTCTTCGATAACTGATAACACTTGCGATTCCAATTTGTGATAGAGAAAGAGGAAAAATGTAGGCGGTAGGAATGACCCCATCAGCTGTCTGTATAGCTTGTTTCCCAAGGGACATTTGGCAATTTTGAGAAACAGTTGTGATGGTCCTAACAGTGGTGGGGTGGTAGTACTACCTGCATCTACTGAGTAGAGGTCAGCTTCTCTGGTGGTTCAGATGGTAAAGAATCCACCTACAATGCAGGAGACTCAGGTTCAAGCCCTGAGTTGGGAAGTTCCCCTGGAGAAGAACCCACCCCAGTGTTCTTGCCTAGGAAATCCCAAGGACAGAGGAAACTGGCGGGCTACAGTCTATGGGGTCACAAGAGTTGGACACGACTTAGCTACTAAACCACCACCAGTATTTCTCCTGGTTGTTCTTTGTACTGCCTGCATCTACTAAGCAGAGGTCAGGGATGTTGCTAAAAATCCTATAATGCACAGCACCTCCCCATTGCTTTAAACAAAGAATGCTGTGGTTTCAAATGTCAGTAGCGTCAAGATTGAGAACCCCTGCTGTATAGGAATGACAAAAAATGGTGAGACTGATGATGGAATAGTTCTGTACCTTGGCATCTAGCTATGGTTACATGAATTTATACACAGGATAAAATTGGACAGATAGACACACATGCACAAATCAATGAAGATTTAAAAATATGGTAAAAACTGAATAAGGCTTATAGCCCAGTTAACATGTCAATTTCCTAGTTAAATATTGTGCAGCAAAAATTTAAGATGTCACCATAGAGAGAAATTAGGTGAAGGGTACACAGGACTCTTTGGAGTACTATTTTTGCTGCTTCCATGTGAGTCTATAATTATTTCAAAATAAAAAGTAAAAAAAAAAAAAAAAAGATGAGACTGGAACAAAATAAGAACCACAGGTGTTTTCTTCAGAGAGGCTTGCTATAACTCCTTCTCTAGTGCCACTGCTGGTTGGCACAGCTGTGGGAACCAACTGAGCAGCTTGTATTCAAAGTGTGTAGTGGCCGTAGGTCTATTTGTAAATCCTACCCAGTGGTCTAGAGTTTTAGTTGACAAATTAGTAAACAACCCTCCTCACCATTAACACTTCTCCAGGGTTAAGGCTCAGAAACTTATTGAACATTTCACCCTTTTCCCTTTGATTTGGAAGTAGCCCTAGAGATACTAATGGACTGTTCCTAGGCTGTGGACCACAGTTTTAGATCAGTGCCCTAGCAGAGTTTCTATTTCTCACCGCTGCCTCTTTCTCATGAAGTTGCCCCTTTCAACACACTTAACCAAATCACATCCATTCCTTTACATGCAACTCAAATTCCTTTCACTTCACTTTAAAATCCTTCTCTGACTTTCCTTCCTTCCCCTGCACCAAGCAGGAGGTGAAATAATATTTCCTTCCTCTGAAACTATTGCAAAGCAAATCAGGTTCAAGTTAAGTATTGTATGTATGTATCGATATCTATCACTGCGACATAAACCTTGCAGGAGACAAAGGAGTATAAAATATGATTTATTGATTTATTTATTTTACAGTTCCG
>NW_011494713.1:2792679-2793571 GCF_000754665.1 Bison bison bison
ATGGCAGAGGAGGCTGCCTGTCTAGAGGCTGAAGGGCTGGGGGGTGAGGTGTGGGGTGTGGGGTGAATGGGAGGAGAGGGAAGGGAATGAAGAAACTTCACTGAGTAGTGGGAGATAAAGTGCTCAATGCTCTGGATTCGGGCTTGGGAGGAGCTGGAATTGGTCACCTCCAGGGAGGCAGGGCCGGGGACTGGCAGGCTCGGGATCTGCGCCCAGCGAGCATCCCTGGCGGTGGCTGGTGGGAGGCAGGAGGGCCCAGCTGGCGCTGGCTGCGTGGAAGCAGCCGGGGGATACGGCTGGGCCGCTCACCCCAAAGCAGGCCCCAACTGGCCAGTGTGTGGACAGCCCAGGGGGGCAGGCAGGTGGCTAAACTTTGGCTGGCCCGGGCCAGGCGCCAGTTCCAGCCTTTGCACAGGGCCCAAAACCTGGCCAAAAGGGCTAGTGGGTGTCGGGCAGTGCGAGGATTACCCCGTCGGGGCCCAGGGACAGGAATACAGCTACGGAAACCATCCTTGTTGGTCTTGGGGTACAGTGCAAACAGGCCCCGGTCCCCCACGGCTCCCCAGCCCTGCAGGGCCCGGAAGACCATGGGTGATAGGCGCAGCAGAGCCCGCAACCAGAGTCGAGAGATGCCCCGGCGCATGTGGGGGCCCTGCTGTCGCACCCATTTGCCCCCTGCTGCCAGAGCTGCCAGAGGTAGAGCCAGGCCTGGCCAGGCGAGGAGCCAGGCAGCCCCAAGGCCCAGAGGGACGCCCAGGAGGCCTCGGCGCCAGCTCAGACTGAGGACAGCCCCCAGTGCAGTGCCCTGAGCCAGGAGTAGGAACAGACTGGGGGGCAGGTGCAGAGCTGTACAAAGAAGTAGGTAGGAGGCCCCCAGGCCCACCAGCCCCAC
>NW_011494713.1:2793696-2797297 GCF_000754665.1 Bison bison bison
CCAGCAGTGGGAGCAGCAGCAGAAGTAGTAGGGGCAAGAGACCCAAGGAGGACCCCACTGCAAAGGAGAGTCCAGCCAGGAGGCCATGGGACAGGAGTCCAGGGAGCCGGCTAGTAGTGCCTGGCCTCAAATGTGTTGGAGGGGGTTCCGGGATGTCTGGTGAGGGACAGCCATCTCCGGGATCCCTTGGGGTCCTAAATGGAGCCCCCTCTGATTTACTGATTTAAATGAATTTCTTCTCTAGTGGTAAAAGGGACAGTTCAATAATTCATTAACTTTAGCAGAAAA
Organism: Bison bison bison; assembly: GCF_000754665.1. Lineage (NCBI taxonomy): Eukaryota > Metazoa > Chordata > Mammalia > Artiodactyla > Bovidae > Bison > Bison bison. The sequence continues at coordinate 2,793,985 of NW_011494713.1, forward strand.
TGCTATCATGCCAAGAAATTAGCTTAGGCATTGCATGGTACATATGACAATTGAGACTTGACCCTGTTTTCAAGGACCTTGTCTAATAAATGTGCACACAACTAAGTATAACACAAGACCAAATGGGTAAGTGACACCAGAAAGGTAATAAAGTCATACGGGAATATAGAGTATTTAGAGAATATGTCTGATCAAAAAAACATTATCAGGGAAAAACTGTTGGGCAAAGTTTCAATTCAGGGAAGTCTTGAAAGATGGGTAAAACAATGAAGTCAAAATGAGAGATAAGAATTTCAATTTGCAGTGAAAATGTTGTGTTGAAGCCTAGAGGCAGGAAAGCACAAAACAAGCTTGGAATGCTTAATGGACTCACTTGATTTAGCGTTAAGATAGGAATGAGATATTACTTTGAAACTCTGTGGAGAGCTAATGACAATTATCTGGGTGTCATAATCAAAATTTAGTTCTACAGGGATAACATATGGCACCAATAATAAATAGTTTTGAGGATGGTGACTTCAACCTGGAAACAAGGGAATCTGGAGGAGGTTATTGTTGCAACCTAGGCCAGAATTAATGAGGGTGTGATCTGGACTGGTAACAGGAGAAATAGCTTTAGATAATAGAAGGTATGTTACAAGTGATGAATTGTCAGGTGACGTGTACAAATAATTATGGTGGAGGTCAGAGAAAAAAATGATTCTGCTTGGGTGTTTTCTGTTAGGGAAGCAGCAGTAATAATGGGCACGTGGGGGAGTGTATTGACTTGAAGGAGTGATCCTAGGTGAGAAAAATACAATGTACAAGTATTTCTAGAGATGAGAATAAACTTGTTTGCAGCAGATCCTTTCTATAGAGTAATGGGAGTGAAGCTTGAGAGACGAGGAGTTAAGTTGTGGAAGGCCTTGTACCTAGTTAAGGAGCTTGGGCTTCATTTTTGAGACAATGGAAGCATGATCAATGGCTGTTATTTATACCACTTTTGGACATATGTACCATCTTGTGTTACTATGTAAGTTCCTGGACACAGGATTAAAGTTTGCTCAATAAATTCTTGTTGACTGATTGAATCCATTGACTCATTTTGTCAAGGAAGAATTCTTCTACCATGTGAACAATCACCTCTTATTATTATAGTTGAATTTTGAATATTGAGACTTAAAAAATGGGATCTATCCACTTACACCTGGCTCATATTTCACTTATGAAAACTTAATGATGAAATGTCAGGAATTTTGTGAGCAAGGACCTCAAGTTGGTAGCTTGAGATTGGCCATTTTGCAAGTATTTACATCAAGGGGGATTGGGAAATGCTAAAAAAAAAGTACCAAAGCTTATTTTCTGAAGAGTTGGTTTTTAACACATGGCATGGCACTGCTTATCTCCTCCTCCTTCCATTTTTTACCCCTCATCCAACTTGCTTCTAAGTTTTTTGAGGGCAGAGACTGAATCTTATTCCTCTGGATCTTCAACATTAATGTACTCAATCAATGTTTATAGAATGAATGAAGTACGCTCTTGTTATTTTTTTCTAGACTATTAATAAACAAAAGATATTAAAAAGAAAATGCCTCAAATAGACATTTAGACCTCCTGGGCCAAATTGGGTTTTTTTGTAAGTAGTTTTACCAGGACACAATCAGGCTTATTCTTTTATGTATTGTCTATAGTTGCTTCGTGATATGAGGGCAGAGCTGAGTATTTGAGACAGAGAATGCATGGCCCACAAAGCCCAACATACCTAGGATCTAGTCTCTGAAAGTTTGCTAATCCCTGATCTAAACCCATGCCTCAAAGGTTTCTTTCAGGGTAGGGCTGTTTCTAAAAATGTCCATAATGAATTATTATACTGTATATGTTTACAGATAAATTATATTACCTCATAAATCGTGCAAAGACATCAAAACTTTTTAGGAATTAATGTAAGACAGAGATAATCACAGAGCAATTTCATAAGTGCAGAGTTAGATATAAACGTTTTCCAACGGTGGAACTTTCTACCTTGAGGAGTGATGATTACTTCACATCTAAACGTATGTAAACAGCCATTCTTTAGCAGAAAGCTCTGTGTAATTTCTTCATGTTGTTGAAAAATGCTGCCAGAAACTTCTTTGATAAGAAATGACGTCGCTATAGCAATTTACACGTTCAGAACTTTAGACCCAGATTTCAGAGTGGCTCTGCTAAGTGGACTTCATGCAAGAGTACTTAAAAGAGCTAGAACGGAGTGGGACGGTTTAAGAACAGAAATACAAAGTGTACCTTTGCACATCTGGGTCACGGTGTGGTGTCAAAGTTTACATTTGCGCAATACTGGTTTATGAAGTTTATGTCCAGTGTTGTACATTCCTTGCAAGTCATCTTTAAAGGCAAGTGATGAGGTCATTTCAAATTTAATATTCTCTAGGGGAAAATTAACTTCCTGTTTCTTATTTACACATGTATTACACTGAAAATAATTTTTGAACCTTTTTTGTCATCTAAAGTCTGAAACAGAGCAGTAAGTTAATTTGATAGAATATAAATGAACACTTCAGCTACACTGTGTTGTCCCAGCTGGGAGGGCACGCCTTGGATACTATGTTTCTGCCCCAAACATCTTACGGGACAGTATTCACAGAGAATTCACAGGTGGGCTAGCGCACCACTGCCAACATAGGAGGCCTGATCACCTGACCAAACCTGGCTGACCAGGGTGGGAGGCTCTGGCCCCGGAGCACTGACTGCTCGGAGTACAGCAGGGTGGCTACAGGGGCGTATTCCATTTTCCTTTCTTTATGATGATTTTTTTTCGTCCATTAACTTGTCTGTCAATTCTAGCGCACCGTGTAGTAAAAGCAAGCGTTTAAAATTTTTAAAGTACGCAAAATTTAAGCACATTTAACTATCAACTACAAAAAACCCTCGCGGGCATTTGTTCTGGACCCTCCTCCCAGTGGGGTACACCGTGAAGCAAGCTCAGGCTCCTAGGGCATGCGGACCGTAACCGCCAGTGAGGTGAGAGAGTGGGGGAGAACTACCTGGCCTACCATCGCGCAGGCGCATTTCCGGCCGCAGTGCCCGGTGGTCTAGCTCCCTTTCCAGTAATTTCGCTAGCCGTGACGTCATCCTCGTGCGCCCAGAACCCCCAAATTTATTTTTTGCTGAAAGGGGTAAGAAGGAATGAACTGACCTCTTCCACCCCACTTTGTTTTCAGTCCTTCATTCTGGACGCGCCTACGCTTTGAGCAGTGGAGCGGTAGACGGAAAGAAAAGCACTCAGAGAACCAAATCGCGCCGGCTAGGCATGACTCGGCGACGTCGCCAGCCGCCT
>NW_011494713.1:2797593-2821235 GCF_000754665.1 Bison bison bison
GCGGCCCTCCGAGTTCCCAGGACAACGCCGCCGCGGCCGAAGGTGCCGGCGCCCCCTGCCGCCACCGCCTCCACGGAACCCAAGATCATGAAAGTCACCGTGAAGACCCCGAAGGAGAAGGAGGAGTTCGCAGTGCCCGAGAACAGCTCCGTCCAGCAGGTGAGGGCCGCGCTAGGCGCGGGGCGGGGCGGGGATGGCGGCAGGACCTCCGCCAGCGGCAGGAGGAGACGGTTTTGCAAGGGCTTGGGAGGAAGGGGTCGTCTCCGGAGGTGCCCTCGGCCTTTCTCCTGGGTCTGATCCCAAATTAGATCACACCCAGGTTTGTGGGTTTGCTGCTGGGGACACCGCAGAGGCTTGTGGCGGGGCCTCTTGGCCTGTTTATGGGACGCGCCGATGCCGCTCTCCTCTGCGCCTTCCTCTTGCTCCGGCGTCCGCCGACCCCAGCCTCCTCCCCTAGTTCCCCGCCTCCAGCCGCCTCCCTCTGACTCCGCACAAAGGAAAGAGACCCGCCGCCTGGCTTGGGCGGGGTGGAGGCTGGGCGAGGGTTTGGCTCAGCCCGGTCTGCGGTTTTGTCTCTTGGAGGAAAAAAAAAAAAGAGGGGGTGCTCATTGTTTTACCTGCCTGGGGGTTAAAGTAGATTTTTGGGGTGAAGAGCACGTGTGCATTTAGTTCTGCGTTTTGACCGATGAAATCTTTCCCACCTTCCAGTCTTTAAAGGAAAAAATGAGCTATGACGTAGAAATTGCTTTCAGCCGAATCTTCGTAGAACTAGGCTTAAGGAGAAAGGTGGATGACTTTCATTGACGACTTGCTGGTTCTGTGTTTGTTTTTTTTTTTTAAGTGTATTTGTCATTCTTTAGATGCCAGTCGTTGGGGAGGTTTTTGTTTGATTTTAGAGGAATAGCAACGTTATTCACATGTTAGCAATTGCAGTCAGATGAAAGAGCACGAACCTGGAGTTAATGGAGGAAATTTAAAAGTAATTTACCGCTTAAAATCTGTTCAGGAATACAGTTATTGCAGTTAATTAATGATCTTGAGGAACTTAAATGCTTTTAGTTTTTGTTAAATATACGTCTCAGAATATTTCCGTAATTACTGAATTGATCTCAGACAGTTGGTCAGCAGATATCAAGACAGTGTGAACAGTTTATGAGGAAGCAAAAATGAAACGTACCTGTAAGTTTCCCTTAAGGAACAATAAATAATTGCGGTATTTGTTTAAATGATTATGAAAGGTGGTGTATTCTGTCAAGTAGTAAGAATGTGTAGCATCGTGAGAAACTTTGACCACCTTTTGAATCCCTATTTTTTTGGTCTCTCAATTTTCCTATAAAATTTTCCCTTAATTTTTAAAGTATTTTCCAGCGTACAGGAAAGTTGGAATAATTGTGCAGTGAACTCTTACGTGTCCATCACCTACAGTTAGCATCTTGCTTTATGCTTTATCACACAATCATTTATTGGTCAATTTTATTTTTTGGATGCAATTCAAAGCAAGTTACAAGTATTAGTACATGTTAAGCTTTTGAACTGTAGTGTTGGAGAAGACTCTTGAGAGTCCCTTGGACAGCAAGGAGATCCAACCAGTCTATCCTAAAGGAAATCAGTCCTCAATATTCATTGGAAGGACTGAGGCTGAAGCTGAAACTCCAATACCTTGGCCACCTGATGCGAAGAACTGACTCATTTGAAAAGACCCTCATGCTGGGAAAGATTGAGGACGGGAGGAGAAGGGGACGACAGAGGATGAGATGATTGGATGGCATCACCGACTCAATGGACGTGTTTGAATAAGGTCTGGGAGTTGGTGATGGACAGGGAAGCCTGGCGTGCTGCAGTCCATGGGATCGCAAAGAGTCGGATACAACTCAGCCACTGAACTGAACCCTTGAGTTCAGGGTTTCAACTTAAAATTTTTGAAGGTAAATTTGACTTGCAGTGAAATGCAGCCAGTTGCCATTCCACGAGTTTACACAAATACACCTGTGTAATCTGAAGTCTTGTGGAGTTGTAGAGCTTTATAATTAACTGGAAAGTTCCCTCTTGCCCTTTCCTAGTGAGTTCAGTCACTCTCCCCGATTGAACCACTGTTTTTCTCTATGGACTAGTTTTGCTTATTGTAGTTCAGTTCAGTTCAGTCCTTCCAAGGAGTAAGCGTCTTTTAATTTCATGGCTGCAGTCACCATCTGCAGTGATTTTGGAGCCCCCCAAAAATAAAATCTGACACTGTTTCCACTGTTTCTCCATCTATTTCCCATGAAGTGATGGGACTAGATGCCATGATCTTAGTTTTCTGAATGTTGAACTTTAAGCCAACCTTTTCACTCTCCTCTTTCACTTTCATCAAGAGGCTTTTTAGTTCCTCTTCACTTTCTGCCATAAGGGTGGTGTCATCTGCATATCTGAGCTTATTGATACTTCTCCTGGCAGTCTTGATTCCAGCTTGTGCTTCTTCCAGCCCAGGGTTTCTCATGATGTACTCTGCATATAAGTTAAATATAGAGTTTCACATAAATGGTATACAGGATACACTCTGTTGGGTAAGGCTTTTTCATTCGGCTTAGGGTTTTGAGACTAATATGTTACTCCTTGGAAGAAAAGTTATGATCAACCTAGATAGCATATTGAAAAGCAGAGACATTACTTTGCCAACAAAGGTCCATCTAGTCAAGGCTGTGGTTTTTCCAGTGGTCATGTATGGATGTGAGAGTTGGACTGTGAAGAAGGCTGAGCGCCGAAGAATTGATGCTTTTGAACTGTGGTGTTGGAGAAGACTCTTGAGAGTCCCTTGGACTGCAAGGAGATCCAACCTGTCCATTCTGAAGGAGATTAGCCCTGGGATTTCTTTGGAAGGAATGATGCTGAAGCTGAAACTCCAGTACTTTGGCCACTTCATGCAAAGAGTTGACTCATTGGAAAAGACTCTGATACTGGGAAGGATTGGGGGCAGGAGGAGAAGGGGATGACAGAGGATGAGATGGCTGGATGGCATCACCGACTTGATGGATGTGAGTTTGAGTGAACTCCGGGAGATGGTGATGGACAGGGAGGCCTGGCGTGCTGCGGTTCATGGGGTCACAAAGAGTCGGACACGACTGAGCAACTGAACTGAACTGATTATATATCACAGTAGTTCTTTCTTTTTATTGCTTTTTGTCTTCCATTGTGTGAATATACCACCATAATTTATCCATTTTCATATTGAAAGTCACCTGGACTCTTTCCAGTGAGTTGCTCTGAACACTTCTGTACAACTCTTTTTGTTGGATGAATGCTTTTATCTGTCTTGTTAATGCTTAGAAGTGGAATGAGTGTGTGTAACAGGGAAGCTGAATGTTTAGTTTTCATAAGGAACTGTTGTATTTTTTTAAAGTGCTTGTACTTTACAGTCCCACTGACAGTGCATGGGAATTCCTGTTGCTCCACATTCCTACAAACATTTGATGATAATATTCTTTTTTATTTTGTTACTCTAATGAGTGTGTAGCCATGTTAACTTTTGAAGACCATAGTTCTTTCTAGGATTTCAGGTTCAGGTCTCCATTATTCTGGCTGCTTAAAGCAGCCATGCTTAAGCATTTTACTGTAAAAGATTAGAAAGAAAGTCAATATTTTGTAAATAGAAAAATTCATTTAGATCAGTTTATTATACTATTATCTGTGAAGATTTTTAAACTTTTTTGATGGTGAAATTAGAATTTCAAATTCTGTGGAAGTTTTAGTTTTACTCCTCTGTAACCAAAGTAAAACTTAAACAGATAAAGTCTTTCTGCAGCAGTGTTTTCTCATGGTAGTTGAATTTTTATTTTGAAAAATACTTTCTTTTAAAGTAGAAAATGTGATAAAAATTTAAGCTTATCATTCATTGCGTCAAGAACCTGAAGACAAATAGAACTACCTGTGGGCTCTGTTAGGGGGAAGTACATTTGCAAAAATGTACAAGAATAAGAAAAGTAGTTTTCACATGGTTTGAAAAATTCTACTTAAAGCACAAGAGAACTTCTGTCATCTATAATTTTAAGTTTTTCTCTGAGGGTTTCACAGATTTAAACTGTTTACTACAGATTAAAATTTGTCAATAAAACAAGCTTAATGACGTTGAGATTTCACTGAAAATGTTTTGTAAAAAATTGGGAAGTATTTGGTCCTGAAAGTTCTTATGTAATCTTAGAGATAAAAAGGATAAGCAGAAGACCTACAGAAAATAATATTGAAGGCTTAGGCTTTCTATTAGACACATCCCATTTTCTACAATTTAAAAATCTGTTTTCTGTGTAATGTAAATTCTTTTACTACACTGTGCCGAAATAGTATCAGGGCTTCTGTGATAGTTCAGTTGGTAAAGAACCCGCCTGCATTGCAGGAGACCCTGGTTCAATTCCTGGGTCTGGAAGATCCGCTGGAGAAGGGAAAGGCTACCCACTCTAGTATTCTGGAGTATGTATATGAGTGTGTTCTAATTGATTGGGTGAAATTATATTAAATTTCTTGGATAAGGTATAAACAAGTTGTAAGGTGGTTATTAAGTTTCTTATTTTTCCCTCTATTTCTGTTTGTAACAGGGAGAAACAGGATACTTTAATACAACTTGTATTCAATTTTAACTCATTCAAGGTTGATGATAAAGCTTATACTTTTTGAAATTAATGTGAAATTTATTTTTTTGTTGAGTGCTCAATGGGGTAATGTTTAAATTTCTACATAAAGGTGGTTGGAATATAAACTTTCACTGTGTCTTTCCAAGGTGGTTTCATTAGTAAGGGTTTTCATGATATAAGTAAATAGATTTTTTTAAATGTGTAATGGCAAAATCCCTGTGTATGAGATTATGTTTTCTCTTATTCATTATTTGCTATTGGAAACAGTTTGAGGATTTCTAAGTGTCAGTAAGCAAGATGAAGTCCAGGAGAATGTTGTAGTTAAAATTAGTGCAGAGAAAAGACGGAACTTCTATATACTAGCTACTAACTAGGTTGCTTTGGGATTTTTATAGTTCTCTAGACTATAGTCTTAAGATTTTGAAATACAGTCATCTGAAGTAATCAGGCAGTGTATTCTAGTTTTGGGAAATATCTTCATCACTTGAATCTTTTAGAAAAATATTAATATAATGTACATGTTGTTAACATACTTAGATATAATGTACATACTGTACTGAATAGAATTGAACTTTTCCTTGATAGGGGAAATTACACTGACTCAGGGTCATTATCACAAACTTCATTTAAAACAAAGACTTTATAGTGTAGATCTAGAACTTCGGTCCATAGGTGTGCCTCAAGCTGTGTCTGACTGTTGAGCCCTTAAAATGTGGTTGGACTGATTTGAAATGTGCTGAAGGGGTAAAATAGACACCAGATTTTGAAAACTTGTGCCTGGTTTCTTAAGAAGCACAATGTTTCCAAGGTTCATCTGTGTTGTAGCATGTATTTTACTGCTGAATAATATTCCAGCGTACCCCACATTTTATTTCTCCAGTTGATTCATTCCTCAATTGATGGACATTTAGAGTGTCTCTACTTTTTGACTATTGTAAGGCCAAGGTGAATACTTAACACAAGTTTTTTGTGGACATATTCTTGAGCATATGCCTTTTGAGTTGAATTATTGGGTCACATGATAGCTGTCTATTGACCTGCTCTTGGGACTGCCAAACTATTTTCCGAAGTGGTTGTACCAGTTTTTTTTCCTGCCAACAATACAAGAGGATTCCAGTTACTTTCCATTGTGTGTAATACTTGTTACTGTCTGTCTTTTAGCTTTCCTGCTATGAAGCGTTTCGTTGTGATTACTTGACTTTCTATTACGCAAGCAGCAGTTCTTAATATGGTCTGGGGGTCCCCATAGCCCTTCTAGGAGGATCATAAGCTCAACACTGCTTTCATAATTTTCCAAGATGTTTTTTTCACTCTAATTTTCTCAGAAACAAACAACATATTTTTTCAGAATCTGTAAGATGTGGGATACCAAGACAGATGTAAAAATTCAATTGTCTTCCAATATGAGATTGAAGTTATTTACAAAAATTTAAAACAGTTATTCTTCACACTAGGAAAATAGTTACTTTTGGTTAAAAAAAAAAAGAAAATTCTTCTATTAATGTAATGAGTTTATTATTGTAAATTTATATTTTTAAAGATTTCTTAGTTTTAATTTATAGTATATCAGTAGCTTTAACCTACTTAAAAGCTCCATGGAGTTTCAAAAGCTCTGTGGGGTTTCAAATTTGTAATAGTGGTGTCCTGAGGCCAAAAATTGCTGCAATGGAGTATTTAATAGATTACATAGATAGTTTCAAGATTGAGGATTGGCTTCACTAAGTTGCCATTATTTCTCACGTAGAAACTATGGTAGCCTACTGGTCAGTTCCCTCCCTGCACCCCCATTAACTCCTAGAGCAGTCTCTGAAAAATATTAATCAGATCATGTTACTCTCTACATAAACTAACAGCTCCCCATTGATCTTGGACTTGACTTAATGGGGCCATGAGGCCTTGTGTGATAAGGTTCCTTCCTGCCTCTCCAGTCCGATGCCATCTTTCCTCCTTGGTCACTTGGCTTTTGCCTTATTGACTTTTTAGTTCCTTGGTCTGTTAATCACTTTTTTTTTCCCCCTGCCTGAGGAGTTTTGTGCAGTTTGTTCTTGCTACCCAGAATGCCTCTCACTCTTTGGCTATTCCCACTCAGTGCAAAGGTTACTTTCTCATACCCAGAATGCCTCTCACTCTGGCTATTCCCACTCAGTGCAAAGGTTACTTTCTCAAAGAAGTATCCTTAATTTTCCAGAGTAGGTTGAGATTCCCCATTGTACTTTCTCACAGTATCCTGGTTTGGGTCATAGTTTATTACAACTTAAAGCCTGTATTCATGTGATTATTTGATTAATTTGTGTGTGTGTGTGTGTGTGTGTGTGTGTGTGCGTGCTAGAGAAGATCTGTGGTTGTTCCCAGTAGTGTTACCAAAGCCTAGCACATTGTATGGGCTAAGTAAATATTTGTTTATAACTGAATCTAGGCCATATGCATGATAATGGGTAATTAATAATCAGTACCAATTACTTAGGACTTCCCTGGTATCTCAACTGGTAAGGAATCTGCCTGTGAGGCTGGAAACCCTGATTCGATTCCGGGGTTGGGAAGATCCCTTGGAGAAGGGACATGCTGCCCACTCCAGTGTTCTTGGGCTTCCCTGGTGGCTCAGTCTGGTAAAGAATCCACCTGCAATGAGGGAGACCTGGGTTCAGTCCCTGGTTTGGGAAGATGTGCTTCCCTGGTGGCTCAGCTGTAAAGAATCTGCCAGAAAGTGGGAGACATGAGTTTGATCCCTGAGTTGGGAAGATATGCTGGAAGGGAAATGGCAACCCACTCTAGTATTCTTGCCTGGAAAATCCCATGAACAGAGGACCTTGGCGGGCTACAGTCCACGGAGTTGCAAGAGTCAGACATGACTTAGTGACTGAACCGCCACCACCACCAGTTACTTAGTGTTTACTGAGTGCAGTACAGTTGTCCATCGGTGTCACCAGGGATTGGTTCCAGGACCCACTGTGGATACCAAAATCTGCAAATGCTCAAGGCCCAAAGTCTCCCTCTGCGTTCGTGAATTTGGACAGCTGGCTATACATAGTCTCATTGTTTTCTGCCCTCCTCTCATGGCTTCATTTGAAACTGCTCTCCCTTCAGCTCAACACTCTTGACTGCCACAGGATGTTCATTCTTGCTTCTAGTTACTGAAACAATTTTTCTAGAAGAGCTTTTCTTTTTTTTTTAGAACAACCTTTCTTAACTGAGAAGCTTCATCTCAACCACAGAACCCAGAAAGACTTGAATCAGTTCAGTTCAGTCACTCAGTTGTGTCGGACTGTTTGCCGACAAAAAGAAGAAAATTTTGAATGACTGTTTTTCCAGCCAGTATGCTTTTAAATGCATAGACGAGAAGTTAATTCTTTACCTAAGCTAAGTGGTGTGCTAGTAGATGTTTATCAGCTAGTTCTTTGGGGGAAAACAGCACTAATTTGTAGTGTTTGCTGATTTCCATGGTAGTAAATACCTCTCCCTATGGAAGATTTTAGGCTCTGACTATAGAACTGGTTTATACGATTCCTGAAAATTAAGACTGAGCTGGTAGGAGCTGTTGCTTACAGTGAATGTCTTAAGGCAGGTGTCAGCCAACTAGAGTGAGCCAAATTCACCATGCCCATTCACCTCTATATTATCTGTACTTTCAGAACAGCCCATAGAGCTGAAAATATTTACTGTCTATCCCTTTACCGGAAATTTGCTGACTCCTGCTATAGGCCATTAGGTCTCACTAGATCCAGATTTTGTCACATGGTTCCTCAAAACCTTTCTTATTTGAAAATTTTGCCATGACATAAGTTTAGCAGTGTGACTGGTAGAGATATAATGCAAGCTGCATATATAATTTTTCTCATAGCCACTTAAAAAATTAATTTTTATTAGAATACTTAGAACATAAAATTTACCATCCTAAGCATTTTTGAGTGTACAATTAGTTCAGTGACCTTAAATACATTCATATTGCTGTGCAACCATCACCACCATCCATCTCTAGAATTCTTTTCATTTTAAACCAAAACCCTGTACCTATAAACAATAGTTCCCCATTATCCCATCCTGCCAGCCTCTGGCAAGTACCATTCTGCCTTTTGTCTCTATGAATTTGACTACTTAGGTTTCTCATAAGAGTGGAATCATAATATTGGTCCTTTTGTGACTACCTTATTTCACTTAGCATAGTGTCCTTAAGTTTCATCCATGTTTCAGCATGTGACAGAATTTCCTTCTTTAAGGCTGAAAGATACTCCATTGTATGTGTGTACTATGATATGTATATATCCCATTTTGTCTATCCATTCAGCTGTCAGTGTCACTTGGGTTGTTTCTGTCTTTGGGTTTGTAATTGTAATATATATTTTTTAACCTAGTGTATCTTAAGTATCATTTCAACATGTAACTGATATTTTAAAAATTAAGATACTTTTCTTTTTCATACTAGGTGTTCAAGATCTGGTGTGTATTTTACACGCACAGCGTATCTTAAAACTAGCCACCTGTCAAGTGTTCAGTAGCCACTTTTAGTTAGAGACTTCAGAATTAGATAGCATAGCTAATAAGGTCTTCATGCTTTGTTTCCTGCTCACCTGTCCCCGGGCATTCACTGTGTTTCAGCTGTTTTTAAGTCTTTTCCTCCAACTATCACTAGCTCTTTGTCCTTTTGAGCTTTTGCCAATGCTGCTAATGACAGTAACATAATACTTACTACAGGCTTATTATACTAAGGCATATTGCATTAATACTTTTTAAAGTTTCACAACTTTATGATGAAAGTACTATTGTTACCTGTTATTTAAAAATGAAGAAACGAAGACTCAGGTTAGAGAAGTGGTTAAATGTATACACTTGGTATATAGTGAGCCTAGATTGAAATCCAGTAACTGACTCTGGAGTCCACACCTTCAAGGCGCCTTGACTTTTCTCTGGTTGGCTTTTCAGCCTTTAGGTTTATTTAAATATTAGTTCATTGAAGTTTGCTTGGACTTGCCACTCTAAATTAGATCAGTGACTATAATCTCTGATACCATTTTGTGATTAAATGGACTTTGTCCTTCCCTCCTCATACTGTAAGAATTTACAAAGATAGGGGCTGTTTTGCTTACCTCTTAATCCCATGGTACCTGCCTAGTATTGTACTTGGCACACATTGAGTAATGCAAATATTTATAGAGTGAATGAGCAAATAGTGTGTTAAAGTGTTTTTTTTGCAGTGTTTTGTGCTTAGTTGGGAATATTTTAACAGTGTGATTTGCTTAGAAAAATGTGACGTTTAGTCTTACTTTAATCAAGTGTCCAATAGCATTATTTATTTTAAAAAATATTTATCTTATTTTTCGGCTGTGCTTGGTCTTCAGTGGTGCACTTGGGCTTTCTCTAGTTGCAGAGAGCGGGGGCTTCTCTCCAGCTGTGGTGTGCAGGCTTCTCACTGCAGTGGCCTCTCTTGTTGCAGAGCACAGGCTCTAGGACATGCGGGCTTCAGTAGTTGCAGCATTTGGGCTCTAGTTGTGACGCACGGGCTTAGATGCTTCACAGCATGTGGAATCTTCCCGGATCAGGACTCGAACACATTCCCTGCATTGGCAAGTGGATTCTTTGCCATTGTATCACCAAGGAAGTCCCAGTGGCATTATTTTAGTTGTTTCTCTATCTGAGCAACTTCCACTGTCAAAAAAAGAAAATCCCATTAAAATTAGAATTGGGAGGTTTTTTAAAAGACTAATGTTGCTATCTCCAAATCTACTTGATGCAAAACTCAGTAGAGTTAGCATAATCAGATTCCATTTATTATAGGTATAAACAATATATATATGTGCATCTATTTTGCAAATACTTTTCATCACCAGAAGATATGAACTCTGGTTTGTTCTAGGTAAATTTATGCTGTTCTGAGTGAGTTTGATCTCCAGTAGATATAACTACATAGACTGCTTGATTTATTGATTAAGCAGCTAATGTGTAGATTTCTAGACTGGTATGAGGTCTTTTGTTAGATTTTTTTTTTTATAGCCTTTAAGACACTCTCTAGTTTTTATAAAGAGTATGGCTTTATTAGTTTTAAAAATACAGACTACAAGGAAAATGAAATACATCATGCATTCTGTTTAGGAAATTTCAAATGAGAAAAGTATGAAATAAAACATGTTATGTGTATGGCTGAGTCCCTTCGATGTTCATCTGAAACAGTCACAAAATTGTTAATTGGCTATACCCTAATGCAAAACTCAAAAACTTTTTTTAAAAAGGGAAATCCACTCTTAAGTGTGTATCTATCTAATTCTGTTCAGAAAAATATTCATATATTTACCCATATGTAATTTTCTACTTACTCCTGTTAAGCAGATGGATCATTCCCCACACTCTTACCTTACTCTTTATTTGTATCCTCACAGTCTTTCTATGTTGGCATATGAAGAGCCAACTCATTCCACTGTTATTTATTGATTATTTGTATTTATTAGATTGGTGCAAATGTAATTGTGGTTTTGGACCATTAATTTTAAATCATTATAACTAGGTTCAAACACATCTTTATTAATCAAAATTGGAAACATTACAGTCAACACATTTTTGCCAACGAGAAGTAAGTTTGTTTTTACCTGTAGTGTAAAAAATCTGTGCTTTAGGATTTGATGAACTTTTGAAAAGCATTTTCTGCCTCCTGTTGGTTGTGGAAGCATTTTGCCCGCAAAAAATTGTTGATACTTGAAGTGGTAGTCAGTTAGCAAGAGGTCAGAGAAACATGGCTAGTGAAGCAAAACTTCATAGCCCAATTTGTTCAACTTTTGAAGCATTGATTGTGCAGTGGGCTGTCAGGCATTGTCGTGGAGAAGAATTGGGTCCTTTCTGTTGATCAGTGCTGGTTGCAGGCATTGCAGTTTTCAGTGCATCTCATTAATTTGCTGAGCATACATACTTCTCAGATGTAATGGTTTCACTGGGATTCAGAAAACTAGTGGATCAGACCAGCAGCAGACCATCAAACAGTGAGCATGACTTTGTTTTGATGCAAGTTTGGCTTTGAAAGTGCTTTGGAGCTTCTTCTCAGTCCAAGCTCTGAGCTGGTCATTGCTGGTTATTGTATAAAATCCACTTTTTGTCACATGTCACAATCTGATTGAGAAATTCCTCTTCATTGCTGCATACAATAAAAGATGATGACTGTTCATAACGACGATTTTTTTGATTTACAGTCAGCTCATGAAGCACCCACTTACTGAGATTTTTCACCTTTCCAATTTGCTTCAAATGCCCAAGACCATAGAATGGTTGAAGTTGAGTTCTTTGACAGTTTCTCATGTAGTTGTTAAGAGGACCAGCTTTGATGATTGCTTTCAATTGGTTGTAGTCAACTGAGACCAGCTGATGGCTGGCCACTCCACTCCTCATCTTCAAGGCTCTCATCTTCTTGAACCACCACTGCACTGTACATTCGTTAGCAGTTCCTGGTCCAAATGCATTGTTCTTTCGAGTTGTCTCTGCTGCTTTGCAATTCATTTTGAACTCATAAAATTGCTCGGATTTGCTTTTTGTCTAAAACGGCATTTCCATAGTCTAAAATAAAGTACACAGCAGGTAATGTCACTAGCAAAAAACAAAGCAAGAAATGCACATTTAAGTGATGTATAACATAACCACATTTAAGAATGTATTCCAGAATCAAATGGCAAAGTTTGATGCAAAGCCACAATTATTTTTGCACCAGCTTAATGCATAATATTAATATTTTTGAAGAAGGGGAAAGGGTGTTGTCATTACGAATATTGTGGTCTGCATTTTGGAGAAAGCGTTAACCTTGGAATACGGCTTTACGCCTCTGAGCCTCACTGGCCACATTCTTAACATGTGATTAAATACCTGCTTTACTAGATTATGGAGAAGGAAATGGCAACCCACTCCAGTAATTCTTGCCTGGAGAATCCCATGGAGGGAAGAGCCTGGTAGGCTACAGTCCATCGGGTCACAAAGAGTCGGACACGACTGACTTTCCTTCCTTTACTAGATTGTTTGAAGGATTTCATGAGACAATATGTAAAAGTACCTAACTCAGAGTTTATATACTTCACTTGAATTGGCTTCTTTCCTCTTGATCTTTTTGTTTGCCAGGAAATTGAGTCTTAATTTTTTGTAGTAGAAGAAAGCTTAGTTTGCTAGTATGTGAAAGTGAAACATTTAATTTGTAGTTATTTGTAAACTGTATGTATTTAAACATACAGTTTTTAAGAGTTTCCATTGATAATGCACTGTAACATTTTCAACTGTTCAGATTTATAAGAAGGTGCCCCTTTCTCATATAGCTGCTTATGTTTCTGTAGTTTATCTTATGCCTGACCAACATCTTAATGTAAGATTTATGCACTGTTTTTTAATGAGGGTACTTTAAGGTTAGTCAAACCTCAGGCATTTGGAGAATAATGCCTGAGGTTTGAGTAACCTTTAATGTATTTTTTACATTTTTTGTATTTTTTTTTTTTGAGACATATAAGCAGTACTGAATAAAAAACTGATTAAAAAGTAGAGACTCTCAAAGGAACTGTGACTTAAAATATCTGTAAAGATAAGAATGTA
The DNA here is from genome assembly GCF_000754665.1 of Bison bison bison. Lineage (NCBI taxonomy): Eukaryota > Metazoa > Chordata > Mammalia > Artiodactyla > Bovidae > Bison > Bison bison. Next base: position 2,810,739 of record NW_011494713.1, read on the forward strand.
CTGGAAGATAAAAAGCAAATATAAGACAGTTTGAGAGTCTGGAACGGTATTTCTATATTGTAGGACAGCAGCTGATACTGTACCAGTAACTAACTCAGTATTGTCAGAAAGTTAAATTGTATTTGGTAGAATGGAAAGCAGTTTTGATTTTCACACAGGCGTGAACATCAGCTGGGTAATCCACTGATGTGAAACACCTTACTTCGGATGATGTTGAGAAAATGAGAAGGCTACTGAATGTTTTGTAGATGGCTGAGTTGATTTCAGATCATTAAATAACTTACTTTGAAGTATGTTGAAATTTTGATTCTTGAGATTCTTGAGAGTGTGTATAGTAGTTTTCACTTTTCAACCTTTCTAGCCTGTTGGAAATTTCTGTAGGTTGTCAAGAGCAAGACCAGAGTAGGAAACTTACATTTATAAGAAATATGTATCCTTAGAAACTTATTCCAGTATGTATTTTCGTTTTGAACTGGTGGTGGCCACATGAGCTGAAGGACAAAAATAAGCATATCTATCAAGGTAGTACAGAAATAACTAAAGGAAATTATGAAAATCCTTTTTGGTTAGGATTCTTCCCTAGGTATATGGAAGCATTTTATATAATTTGTTGTAATAAATTTTATGTTTCTACAGAAGAAGATTGTCTGGGCTGCCTCCTATCTAAAGCTGCTTTGAGAATTTTTAAGAATGCTAATCAAAGGCGAATCCAAAGATATTTAAGCAGCTCATACAGCTCAATATCAGAAAAACAGCCCAGTCAAAAAATGGGCAGGACACCTAAATGGACATTTCTTTAAAGAAGACATACAGATGGCCAATAAACACATGAAAAGATGCTCCACATTGGTAATTACTAGAGAAGTGCAAATCAAAACTACTATGAGGCATCACCTTGCACCAATCAGAATGGCCATCATCGTAAAATCTACAAACAGTAAATGCTGGAGAGGATGTACTGTTGATGGGAATGTAAACTGATACAGCCATTACGGAGAACAATGTGGAGATTCCTTTAAAAACCTGGAATAGATCTACCATATGACCCAGCAATCCTGCTACTGGGCATACACCCTGAGAAAACCACAGTTGTATAAGACACATGTACCCCAATGTTCATTGCAACAATATTTACAATAGCCAGGACATGGATACAACTTAGATGTCCATAGACAGATGAATGGATAAAAATTGTGGTACATACCTACAATGGAATATTACTCAGTCATAAAAAGAAACAAATTTGAGTCAGTGGTAATGAGGTGGATGAACACCTTACAGAGTGAAATTGTCAAAGAAAAATATCGTATATTAATGCATATATATGGAATTTAGGAAAATAGTACTGAGGAACCTATTTGGAGGGAAAGGAGGGAGACATAGATGTAGAGAATGGGGGGCTTGTGAGCATAGCAGAGGAAGGAGAGGGTGGGAAGAATGGAGAAAGTAGCATTGATATATATACACTATCATGTGTCAAATAGATAGCTAATGGAAGTGTGTGTGTGTGTTAGTCTTGTCCGACTTTTTGCGACTCCGTGGACTATAGCCGGCCAGGCTGCTCTGTCCGTGGGATTCTCCAGGCAGGAATACTGGAGTGGGTTGCCGTTTCCTTCTTCAGGGGATCTTCCTGACCCAGGGATTGAAGCTAGCTCTCCTGCATTGCAGACAGATTCTTTACCGTCTGAGCTACAGGGAAGTCTGGTAGCTAATGGGAAGTTGCTGTTTAACACAAGGAGCCCAGCCTGGCACTCTGTGATGATGTAGAACGGTAGGATGGGGTGGGGGGGAGGCTTATGAAGGAGGGGATACGCATGCACGCATGTGCTAAGTTGCTTCTGTTGTATTTGACTCTGTGCAACCCTGTGGACCATACCCTGCCAGGCTCCTCTGTCCATGGGATTCTCCAAGGAAAAGACTACTGGAGTGGGTTGCTGTGCTCTCCTCCAGGGGATTTTCCTGACTTAGGATTCGAATCTGCATCTCTTATGTCTCCTACATTGGCAGGTGGGTTCTTTACCACTAGAGCTTCTGGGAAGCCAGTGTGTAATTATGACTGATTTTCGCTGTTGTACTGCAGAAAACACAACATAGTAAGGCAATTTTCTTCCAATTAAAAAATAAATTAAAAAATCCAACTTGATGCTCTTGATTTAAAGTTGAATTTTTCACTTAATACAAAATTTTGAGCATTCCATGTCAATAAATACAGGATTGCATTATTCTAAAACAAAAAAAAGGCTAATTTTTTTCCTCTAAGTCACTACCACTTGGTTTCTGATTTTTTTCCTTGTGTTCAATAAAAGTATAATAGATAAAACAGATAAGTTCAAATGTTAGAGATCGAATTGGAAAATTTGAAGCCACTGTAAACTATTTCCTCTACCTTTTATAGAGTACAGAATAGAAGTTTAAAGATGTATGAAGTAGACGCAGGATTTTTGGCTCTTCTGTAAAAATATAACATCATATTTGGATTAAATTTTTCTAAAATACAGCTTATTTGGGAAACTAGAGCATATCTGATTTGGTATAATTAAAATTAAGATTTACTCATTTGTGTTTTCAGTGGAGTGGCAGGCAGCTGAGAGTTACTGTTATCCTTTGTTTTTGTAAAGTTTGTTCCAAGCTTTGAATAATTTACTCAGAGTAAACCAGTGTTAGTCTGTTTGGGAGTAGTTCTAATTACCTAAATTGTTTGACATCAGTTATTTGAAATTTAAAATTTATCTTTATAAGAATTGGATTATAACAGGTAGTCACATTACACAGTTTCTCTTTGTACCCTATCTCTGTCATAATGCTTTCCAATCTTCAACATGAAGTGCTATAATTCTTATTTTGAATTGCCTTAGGTGCCCCTCAGAACCAAGAGTTTCATGAAGCTAGAGGATTCTAGTATCAGTGATGTTAATTTTCAACAATGCTGTAATTCTTTAGGAGAAAGTGATTTCTTTGAGTCTGTAAGGACTTGAGATTTTTGTGAATATTGAATGAGATGATATGGGGATGTGGTTCGAGGCATGATGTAGCTGCTTAGTAAAATAATGATGAGTATAAGTGCATTTTGAACTGTGTGCCACTAAGATCTTACCCCTTTGCATCTAGGATATCAGAGAAGCCCCTAGTATGTTCAGAGAGCCAAACTATCCTTCCCAACATTGACAATTCATGGTTAGTAGGATTCTAGCCCTTAAATATTACTAAGAGCTCAACTAAAGCATTCACTACCACACTATGATAGAAGCTTTTGAGGTTGTGGCTGTTTTGGATACCAGGTCTTAACTGTCTGCTTAATTATGCTCATGGATGACCTTCTCTTATTCTTGGGTGATCATCGGTGTTGTGATTTCTGTGTCTCATAGCTGCCTAAAACTAGAATTTTTAGACAAACTTTATTTTTAAGGTTTTTATTGAAGTATAGTTGATTTACAATGTTGTGTTAGTTTCAGGTGTACAGCAAAGTGAATGAGCTATACATACATATATACATATATATATATACACATATGTATACATATATATATGTATATATATATACATATATATCTCTCTACTCTTTTTTTAGTTTTTTCAGTCCATATAGGTCATTACAGAGTATTGAGTGGAGTTCCCTGTGCTGTTCAGTAGATTTTTATTTAAGTAATTGTTTATTTTTGGTTGTGCTGAGTCTTTGTTGCTGTGCAGGCTTTTTTCTCTAGTTGCAGCCAGTGGGGGCTTGTCTCTAGTTATGATGTGTGGGCTTCTCATTGTGTTGGCTTCAATAGTGGAGCCATATAGGCTTAGTAGTTGTGACTCGTGGGCCTTAGGGTGTGCAGGCTTCAGTAGTTGGCAGTTCCTGGGCTCTAGAGCACAGGCTCAGTATTTGTGGCACACAGGCTGAGTTGCTCCACAGCATGTGAGATCTTTTTGGACCAGGGATTGAACCCATGTCTTCTGCATTGGTAGGTGGATTCTTTACCACTAAGTCAACAGGGAAGCCCTGTAACAGTTTTTATATTGGACTATTCACTGGGTATGTCACTAGTTTTACTTTGTTTTTTACTTATTTTTTACAGCCATTTTGTATTGGGGTATAGTTGATTAATGGGGATGGAAGTTTGGGGGAGAATGGATACATGTGTGTGTGTGGCTGAATCCCTCTGCTGTGTGCCTGACTCTATTACAGTATTTTTACTTTTTTAGTTTTTACATTGTGCTGCACTGGGTCTTCATTGTGGTGTGTGGGACTTCTCTTGTTGTGAATCATGGACTTTACAGAGTGTGCGTGTTCACTGATTGCAGCGCACAGGCTTCTGTATTTGCATTGTGCAGGCTTGGTTGCCCTGTGGCATGTGGGATTTTAGTTCCCCAACCAGGGATTGAACCCGCATCCCCTGCATTGGAAGACAGATTCTTAACCGCTGGACCACCAGGGAAGTCCCATGTCAGAGGTTTTAAAGTTACCCGATTATTATTTTAGGATTAGTCCCCTTCCTTTGTTTATTGGCCATTTAGATTTCATTTTTGTGAAGTTCTTATTTCAGTCTATTGGCTAGTTTTCAGTTGGGTTGTATTTTACTGGTCGGCAGGCTTTCTGTATAAAAGCTGGGTTTCAAGGTCTCTGTTGGTTTTTGGTATTGTAGATATTTTCACTCTGTTGCTTAACATTTTACTCTGTTAAAGATAGTTTAATTTATTGTGGCTTTTTTATGGCTAAATTTTTTTGTGTCCTGTCTGGGAAATCTTTTCCAGTTGAACTAGTATTTTACTGATTTACCTTTTTGATGCTGTTTAATTGCATGGTAGGGCTTACTATGTGGCTCAGTGGTATAGAATCTGCCTGCCGAACAGGAGATATGGATTCAGTCTGTTTCTTCCCCTGGAGAAGGGTATGGCAACCCACTCCAGTATTCTTGCTTGGAAGATCCCATGGGCAGAGGACCCTGGTGGGTGGTAGTCCTTGGGGTCGCAAAAGAGTTGGAAGTGACTTAGTGACTAAATAACAACAATTGAATGGTTCTGTTTACTTTGTGTGTGGAGTGCATGCTTTAAAAGATTTAAACTTCTTGAAATATGTTGACATGCTTTATGGCCCAGTATTATTGTTGTTTAGTTGCTGAAAAGTGAAAGTGAAATTGCTCAGTCATGTCCGGCTCTTTGCGACCCCATGGACGGTAACCTACCAGTCTCCTCAGGCTATGGAATTTTCCAGGCAAGAGTCCTGGAGTGGGTTGCCATTTTGTGTCCTACTCTTTTTTTGTGACCCCAAGAATTGTAGCCTGCCAGGTTCCTCTGTCCATAGGATTTCCCAGGCAAGAATACTGGAGTGAGTGGCCATTTCCTTCTCCAGGGAATCTTTCTGACCCAGGGATTGAAGCTATGTCTCCTGTATTGGCAGAGGATTCTTTACCTCTGAGCCACCAGGGAGGCCAGTAGCCCAGTATGTAAGTTTGTACATGTACTAGAAAAGAACACTTATTCTGTGGTTGTTGGATACAGTGTTTTATACATGCCAGTTGAGTCATCAGTTAATTAAGTTCAAATCTTTTTTTTTTTCTTTTTGCCTGTTTTATTCTATCAGTTACTGAGGTAAATGTGCTATAAAATATGTTACTGTACTTTTGGATTAGTCTGTTTTTCTCTGTAGTTCTATTTTATTTTTGCTTTATGTATTTTGAAGCTGTATTATGATATACATATACATGTAAAGTTTTCTTGTGAATTGAACACTTTGTAATGTTGGAATGTCCTAGTTGCTTTTGTATTGTATTAAAGTTTGCTTTGTTCTGGGAACTATTCAGTATCCTGTGATAGATTGTAATAGAAAAGCATTTGAAAAAGAATGTGTGTATATATTTATATATTTACACACAATATGTATAATTGAGTCTCTTTGCTGAACAGCAGTAATTAACACAACATTGTAAATCAGATACACTTCAATTGTCAAATTTAAATTTAAAACTTTATAAATTTTTTTAAAATTGTCGAGTAGCCTCACTAACTTTGTTTGGTTAGTTTTCGTGTAGTATATCTTCACCCATTCTTTTTTTTTTCCTTCCCTTAGTAATTTATGTGTATCTTTTTTTAAGCAACATGAAATTGGGTTTTTAGATACAGTCTGGCAATTTTGTCTTTGTAATAGGTAGTCTGTTATGTAATTATTGATACATTTGCTTTACATTTCCCAGTTTACCATTGATTTCTGTTTTTCCTGTCTCTCCTATGTTGCTTTTTTCTCTTTTGTTTTGTATTATTCCAGCTATCCGGCCCCCCGGATATTTAAGTATTTAAGTGTATTGATAGCATGAATTTACTATATATTTTTGCCTTTTTAAAAAAAGACTTTAGAGCAGTTTTAGGTTTATAGCAACTTGAGCAGGAAATAGAAAGTTCCCATACTCCTCCCCCCCCCCCCCCGCCCCCACTTAAATCTCCCCATCAACATCCCACCCTGGGATGGTACATTTGTTATAATTGATGGACCTACATTGACACATCCTTATCATTCAAAATTCATAGTTTAAGACTTGGTGTTTTGACAAGTGTATATAGTGTATATGCTCTGCCTACACCCTAACTCCTGGCAACCACTGATCCATTTACTGTCTCCATAGTTTTGTCCTTCCCAGAATATAGTCTAGTTGGAATTATACGGTATGTAGCTGCATTTAAGGTTCATCCATGGTTCTTTGGATGGTTTTATAGCTTATTTCTTTCTATTGCTAAATAATATCCCTTTGTCTGGGTGTACTGTGGTTTATTTATTCACCTGTGGAACAATTTCTTGGTTGCTTCCAAGCTTTGACATTAATGAATAAAGCTGTCATATACACCTGTGAGCAGGTTTTGTTTGTCCAAAAGTTCTCAACTCCTTTGGGTAAATACCAGGGAGAGGGTCTTTGCTGGACCAAATGGTTAAGACTTTAGTTTTGTAAGAAATTGCTAAACTCTTCCAAAGTGGCTATACCATTTTGTATTCCCATCAGCAATGAATGAGAGTTCCTGTTTCATTTCCTTGCCAGTATTTGATGATGTTTCTGTTTTAGTTTGGCCATCCTAATAGTTATATAGCACTGTCTTTCTTGTTTTAATTGGCAATTTCCTAATGGCCTATGATACAAATATGCTTCTTTGCCATCTGTATATCTTCTTTGGTGAGATATCTGTTAAAATTTTTGCCTGTTTTTTAAATTGTGTTGTTTTTTTTTTTCACCTTTACTGATGTATTTTTGTCTGCACTGGGCCCCTGTTGCTGCGCATGGCTTTCTCTGGTTGAGTTGAGCTTGGGCCACTTGTTGGTTGTGGTGTGCAGGCTTCTGGCCGTGGCTTCTCTTGTTGTGGAGAACAGGCTGTAGGTGCATGGGCTTCAGTCGTTGTGGTGCCCGGCCTCGGTAGTTGCGGCCCACAGGCTCTAGAGCGTGGTCTCAGTAGTTGTGGCACACGAGCCCAGCTGCCCCTTGGCATGTGGGATCCTCCCAGATCAGGGATCAAACCTGTGAACCCCGCATTGACAGGCAGACTCTCAACCACTGGATCACCAGAGAATTACTTTAAATAACAGTACTGTATAAGATGATCATTTCTAAGTGTTTTCTCCCAGTCTGGCTTTTCCCATTCTAGAGCAAAAGATTTGTGTTTCAAGTGAGATGCAAATAAAGCTCATATGTTGCAAGGAACTGATAAGTTTCCTATTTTTTCCTCTTTTGTACTAATTATGCATTTGTTTTTCCTGCCTTGTTGCATTGGCAGGAGTTTTCAATATGATGTTGAATAGAATGAATAGAGAGCAGATATCCCCCCCTTTTTTCCTTTAAAGTTTGTTTTTATTGTGGTAAAAGTCACATGATGTAAAACATAGCGTTTTAACGATGTTTAATGGTACAGTACAGTGGCAGTAAGTACATTCACATTGTTGGACAACTGTCACCATCATCCATCTCCCCAATTTTTCACCTTCCTAAACTGAAACTCTGTCTCCATTAAGCTCTAACTCCCCATTGCCCCTCCATGCTTCCCGGCCCCTGGCATCTAGCAGTTAATTTTCTGACTAGGTATCTTGTCTGTTCTAGGTAATTTGTCTGTTCTAGGTATCTTGTATAAGTGGAGTCAGTTATTATTTGGAGAGCAGACATCCTTGCTTTGTTACTGGTCTTGGAAAATATTCAGTTGGTCACCATTATTACTCCAAACAGTAGATACTTTGTAGATGTACTTTATCAGGTCTTAAGTAGTTTCCTTTTATTCCTGATTTCCTGGAAATTTTCTTAGAAATGAATGCTTTCTAATGCTTTTTTGTTATTGATTGATGAGATGGTGTGGATTTTCTTTTCCTTTTGTCAATATGGTAAATTATTGGTTTTTCAAATGTTGAAATTTCTAGGGTAAACCTCACTTGGTCATTAAGAATTATTCTTGTTCTGTATTGCTGGATTTAACTTGGTGGTATTTTATGGAGCATTTCTGTGTGTGTTCATGAGGGATATTGGTCTGTGGTTTTTCTTTTCTAGTTTTGGTATCAGGGTAATATTGCCCTCATGAAATTAATTGAAAGCGTTTCCTTTTCTATTTTCACAAGAGAGGATGTGAGTTCTGGTAGCTTGAATCTTTCAAGATATTGGTCCATTTCATCCAAGTTATCAAACACCTTGCGTGCAGAGTTTTTTTTGAGCTTTTCTGGTGGCTCAGTCATAAAGAATCTGCCTGCCTGTGCAGGAGACTTGGGTTTCATCCCTGGATCGGGAAGATCCGTTGGAGAAGGAAATGGTTCATGGGATCGCAAAAGAGTTGGGCACGATTTAGTAGCTAAACAACAACAATAAGGAATAAGGAATTTTCCTTATTATCCTTTTAATTGTGAGGTCTATAGTCATTTCCTTTTCTTGTTCCTGATATTGCTAATTTATATCTTCTGGCTTTTTTTTGGCCGTTGTATCTAGATTCTAATCAATTTTATTGATATTTTGAGAGATGTTTTTCTTATTTTTCTGTTTTTGATTTCTGCTCTTTTTTGGGGGGGGGGGTTCATTTCTTGTTCGGAGAAGGCAATGGCACCCGACTCCAGTACTCTTGCCTGGAAAATCCCATGGACGGAGGAACCTGATAGGCTGCAGTCCATGGGGTTGCTAAGAGTTGGACACATCTGAGCGACTTCACTTTCACTTTGCACTTTCATGCATTGGAGAAGGAAATGGCAACCCACTCCAGTGTTCTTGCCTGGAGAATCCCAGGGACGGGGAAGCCTGGTGGGCTGCCGTCTATGGGGTAACACAGAGTTGGACACGACTGAAGTGACTTAGCATAGCATAGCATAGCATTTGTTGTTTTTCTGTTTTCTAAAGGTTGAAACTTGAGGCTGCTGATGTGTGACCTTTCTTAAATTTATGTCTTTAACGCTATAAATTTTTCTAGGTATTGCTGTAGCTGCATCTTACAAATTTTGACATTGTAGCTTCATTTTTGTTCAGTTGAAAAAATTTTTTTAATTGTTCTTCAAGACTTTCTTTTTGACCCATGACTTATTTGGAAGTGTTTTGTTTAATGTGGAAATGTTTCAGGTATCTCTCTGTTACCGAGAGAGGTATTTTCTAACAGGTATTTCTACTGTTACTCCATTAGTGTCAGAGAATATACTTACATGGTTTCAAACTTACAGTTATTAACATTTCCAAGGTTTGTTTTAAGACCCAGTTTATGATTTTATCTTGGTCGAGTGTCCCATGTTTACTTAAAAGTTTCATTTTCATCTATAGGTTCCTCTGCTTTTTTCCTGTTAGTAAGTTATTTGTTAAGGACACCTTTTGTGTTGCTGATTTTAGTGACTGTTTCCTTTTAATGTCACTTACTATGTTCATTCAATTCAGTTCAGTTGCTCAGTTGTGTCCGACTCTTTGCGACCCCATGAATCGCAGCACGCCAGGCCTCCCTGTCCATCACCAACTCCCAGAGTTCACTCAGACTCAGGTCCATCGAGTCAGTGATGCCATCCAACCATCTCATCCTCTGTCGTCCCCTTCTCCTCCTGCCCCCAATCCCTCCCAGCATCAGAGTCTTTTCCAAAGAGTCAACTCTTTGCATGAAGTGGCCAAAGTATTGGAGTTTCAGCTTCAATATCAGTCCTTCCAATGAACACCCAGGACTGATCTCCTTTAGGATGGACTGGTTGGATCTCCTTGCAGTCCAAGGGACTCTCAAGAGTCTTCTCCAACACCACAGTTCAAAAGCATCAATTCTTCAGCACTCAGCTTTCTTCACAGTCCAACTCTCACATCCATACATGACCACTGGAAAAACCATAGCCTTGACTAGACAGACCTTTGTTGGCAAAGTAATGTCTCTGCTTTTGAATATGCTACCTAGGTTGGTCATAACTTTCCTTCCAAGGAGTAAGCGTCTTTTAATTTCATGGCTGCAGTCACCATCTGCAGTGATTTTGGAGCCCCAAAAAATAAAGTCTGACACTGTTTCCACTGTTTCCCCATCTATTTCCCATGAAGTGGTGGGACTGGATGCCAT
>NW_011494713.1:2821355-2824830 GCF_000754665.1 Bison bison bison
GACAATATATAGCCTTGATGTACTCCTTTTCCTATTTGGAACCAGTCTGTTGTTCCATGTCCAGTTCTAACTGTTGCTTCCTGACCTGCATACAGATTTCTCAAGAGGCAGGTCAGGTGGTCTGGTATTCCCATCTCTTTCAGAATTTCCCACAGTTTATTGTGATCCACACAATCAAAGGCTTGGCATAGTCAGTAAAGCAGAAATAGATGTTTTTCTGGAACTCTCTTGCTTTTTCCATGATCCAGCAGATACTGGCAATTTGATCTCTGGTTCCTCTGCCTTTTCTAAAACCAGCTTGAACATCAGGAAGTTCACGGTTCACATATTGCAGAAGCCTCCCTTGGAGAATTTTGAACATTACTTTACTAGCGTGTGAGATGAGTGCAATTGTGTGGTAGTTTGAGCATTCTTTGGCATTGCCTTTCTTTGGGATTGGAATGAAAACTGACCTTTTCCAGTCCTGTTTCCACTGCTGAGTTTTCCAAATTTGCTGTCATGTTGAGTGCAGCATTTTCACAGCATCATCTTTCAGGATTCGAAAGAGCTCCACTGGAATTCCATCACCTCCACTAGCTTTGTTCGTAGTGATGCTTTCTAAGGCCCACTTGACTTCACATTCCAGGATGTCTGGCTCTAGGTCAGTGATCACACCATCGTGATTATCTGGGTCATGAAGATCTTTTTTGTACAGTTCTTCTGTGTATTTTTGCCACCTCTTCTTAATATCTTCTGCTTCTGTTAGGTCCATACCATTTCTGTCCTTTATCGAGCCCATCTTTGCATGAAGTGTTCCTGTGGTATCTCTAATTTTCTTGAAGAGATCTCTAGTCTTTCCCATTCTGTTGTTTTCCTGTGTTTCTTTGCTTTGATCGCTGAAGAAGGCTTTCTTATCTCTCCTTGCTATTCTTTGGAAGTCTACATTCAGATGCTTATGTCTTTCCTTTTCTCCTTTGCTTTTCGCTTCTCTTCTTTTCACAGCTATTTGTAAGGCCTCCCCAGACAGCCATTTTGCTTTTTTGCATTTCTTTTCCATGGGGATGGTCTTGATCCCTGTCTCCTGTACAATGTCACGAACCTCATTCATTAATCGCCTACAAATTTGGGGGAAATTTATTAGACCTAGAGCACTGTCCATCAGAACCATCTGATTACCTGGGAAGCTTGTTAAACCATAGATTAAAAAAAAAAAAAAACATAGCTTGCTGGGACCTCATCCCCAGAGTTTCAGATTTGACTGGGTCCTGAGAATTTGCATTTCTATCAAATTAACCTGGTAATGGTGAAAGTTGCTCATCTGGGGGACAGCACTTGGAGAAGTACAGCTCTAGAACAGTTTCTCAACCTCGTTATTGTTGACATTTGGGGTTTTAAAATCCTTTGTTGTTGAGGCTGAGCTGTGTGTTGTAGGTTATTTAGCATCTTCCATCTCTACCCACTAGTGGCCCTTAACCCATGTTGTGACAACCAAAAATGTCCTCAAATATTGCCAGATGCTCCCCAGGGCAGATAGAGGCCTCCACTCACTTCAGGAACCACTGCCTTGGACTAGCTATCTAGTGAAAACCCTTAAGTCCTTATCTCTAAGTTCTTTTGTTTTAGCCTAGTAGAATTTTCCTTGAAGACATTGTATATTATTATTTTTATGCTTGGATGTTGAAAGTCCAGACGCCAGTATTCCGTTTGATAGCTGTGAGGGGAATGGGGAGAGGCTAAGCATCTAGTATGTCTCTGTTGACTTAATCTTCTTGTTTTAGTGTTGTACTCCTGTTCTCGGTGTGTAGTATGTTCTTTAGTCTAGAGACCCTGTTCTCCTTCCAGAGAAAAAAAAAATCCTTCTTTTTGTTGGGTTTGGGGAGGGACGATTGCTTGCTTAGCATGCAGTGAAGATGTGTCTGCTTTGACTTTCAAATCCCCTATTTTAGTCCTTCAGCATCTGTCACCTTATACCCTGTTCTCAGCCCCTAGTGGTACCATATTGAGTCTTCTAGGAATTCTGTAGATTGTGGAGATAGATTATGGGGATTGTATTAGCTTGGTTTTCTGTATTGCCAGTTGAGGATTCAGTTCTCCTGGGTCCATTGGATGTTTAGGATCAAAACTTTGTTCTAGTTAAAACCAAAAAGTCTCAATTTCTTGTATTTTATGAGTGTGTGCCTTAAAAAGTTTCTTCTTCCAGATCATATTCTGATTAAGAGACATATCTAGAATATATGAATAATTTTTATAGCTCAGTAATAGGAAGGCAAATAACCCAATTAAAAAATGGGCAAAGGATGTGAATAAAGTTGTCCAAAAATACAAATATAAGCACATGAAAAGATGCTCAATGTCATTAGTTGTCAGGGGAATGCAAATAAAAACTACAGGACATCTACTAGGGTGGCTATTAAAAACAGGTAATAAATATTGGTGACAGTGTGGAGAGATTAGAATCTTATACACCGCTGGTAGGATTGTACAATAGTAATAGCCATTAAATACTTAGGATAACGCTCTGGTGCTTCCTCAAGTGATTAAGAATTAACAGTAATTTAATTCTGCATCTGAGTATATACCCAAGAGAAATGCAATCACATGTCCACAGAAAACCTTGTACATAAAACGCTTGTTGTTGTTTAGTCGCTGCGTCATGTCTTACTCTTGCAGGACCCCGTGGGCTATAGCCTGCCAGCCTCCTCTGTCCATGAGATTTCCCAGGCAAGAATGTTGGAGTGGATTGCTGTTTTCTTTCTCCAGGGGATCTTCCCCATTCAGTTTATAGCAACATTATTCATAATAGCCCAAAGGTGGAAACAGCCCAAGTGCCCATCAATTGATAGATAAACAAAATGTTGTATATTCATACATTAGAATGTTTGGCCATAAAAAGGGATAAAGTAGTGATACATACCACAACATGCATGCACCTTTCAAACGTGTTAAGTGAAATTGCCAAGTGCTAACCACTGGACCGCCAGGGAACTCCCCAATTAGTGGTTTGTTATGGTTTGGAGTGATGGGGGGATAGGAAGGTCATAACTAAAAGGTACTGGTTTCTTTTTGAGAACATGAAAATTTCACAATTGACCATGGTGATGGTTGGATGAAATCTGTGAATATACTAAAAAGCCATTGTACACCAGAAATGGGTGACTGAAGTGACTTAGCACAGAGTATAGTTAATCTGAGTTCAGTCGCCCAGTTGTGTCTGACTTTTTGCAACCCCATGAACCACAGTATGCTAGGCCTCCCTGTCTATCACCAACTCCTGGAGTCCACCCAAACCCATGTCCATTGAGTCGGTGATGCCATCCAACCATCTCATCCTCTGTCGTCCCCTTCTCCTCCTGCCTTCAGTCTTTCCCAGCATCAGGGTCTTTTCAAATGAGTCAGCTCTTCACATGAGGTGGCCAAAGTATTGGAGTTTCAGCTTCAACATCAGTCCTTCCTTTAGGATGGACTGGTTGGATCTCCTTGTAGTTCAAGGGACTCT
>NW_011494713.1:2824930-2826080 GCF_000754665.1 Bison bison bison
ATATATGACTGCTGGAAAAACCATAGGCTTGACTAGATGGACCTTTGTTGGCAAAGTAATATCTCTGCTTTTTAATATGCTGTCTAGGTTGCTCATAACTTTCCTTCCAAGGAGTAAATGCCTTTTAATTTTATGGCTGCAGTCACCATCTGCAGTGATTTTGGAGCCCAGAAAAATAAAGTCAGCCACTGTTTCCCCATCTATTTGCCATGAAGTGATGTGACTGGATGCCATGAAATTAGTTTTCTGAATGTTGAGCTTTACACCAACTTTTACACTCTCCTCTTTCACTTTCATCAAGAGGCTCTTTAGTTTTTCTTTACTTCCTGCCATAAGGGTGGTGTCATCTGCATATCTGAGGTTATTGATATTTCTCCCAGCAATATTGATTCCAGCTTGTGCTTCCTCCAGCCCAGCGTTTCTCATGATGTACTCTGCATATAAGTTAAATAAGCAGGGTGACAATATACAGCCTTGACGTACTCCTTTTCCTGTTTGGAACCAGTCTGTTGATCCATGTCCAGTTCTAACTGTTGCTTCCTGACCTGCATACAGATTTCTCAAGAGGCAGGTCAGGTGGTCTGGTATTCCCATCTCTTTCAGAATTTTCCAGTTTATTGTGATCCACACAGTCAAAGGCTTTGGCATAGTCAGTAAAGCAGAAATAGATGTTTTTCTGGAACTCTCTTGCTTTTTCCATGATCCAGTGGATGCTGGCAATTTGATCTCTGGTTCCTCTACTTTTTCTAAAACCAGCTTGAAGATCTGGAAGTTCACAGTTCTCGTATTGCTGAAGCCTGGCTTGGAGAATTTTAAGCATCACTTTACTAGTGTGTGAGATGAATGCAATTGTGCAGTAGTTTGAGCATTCTTTGACATTGCCTTTCTTTGGGATTTGAATGAAAACTGACCTTTTCCAGTCCTGTTTCCACTGCTGAGTTTTCCACATTTGCTGGCATATTGAGTGCAGCACTTTCATAGCATCATCTTTCAGGGTTTGAAATAACTGGAATTCCATCACCTCCACTAGCTTTGTTCATAGTGATGATTCCTAAGGCCTACTTGACTTCACATTCCAGGGTGTCTGGCTCTAGGTGAGTGATCACACCATTGTGATCATCTGGGTCATGAAGATCTTTTTTGTACAGTT
>NW_011494713.1:2826214-2827947 GCF_000754665.1 Bison bison bison
ATCGAAATGAATCCGCCACAGATATACATGTGTTCCCCATCCTGAACCCTCCTCCCTCCTCCCTCCCCATACCATCCCTCTGGGTCGTCCCAGTGCACCAGCCCAAAGCATCCAGTATCGTGCATCGAACCTGGACTGGCGATCATTGGTTCTTAAAGTCAGACCTAGTTTTCAAGCTTGAAAAAGAAAAGTGAAAGTGAAGTTGCTCAGTCGTGTCTGACTCTTTCCGACCCCATGGACTGTAGCCTGCTAGGCTTCTCCATCCATGGGATTCTCCAGGCAAGAATACTGCAGTGGGTTGCCATTTCCTTCTCCAGGGGATCTTCCCAACACAGGGATCAAACCCGAGTCTCTGCACTGCAGGCAGACTCTTTACCATTTCTGCCACCAGGGGCTCCAATTTCAAGCTTAACCTGACAGTTGATTAGCTGTCACTGTGAGAGGAGCATATTGAACCCCCGTCTGTTTCTGTATCTGAAATAGGATTAAAAGTCATCTTCAGTTACTGAGGTTTAAAGAGCTGGCCTTGTAGTAGCTACTGTTTATTAAACTACCTTATGTACCTGATGCTTGAATTTTACATACATTCTCATTCGATTCTTGTAAAACTATGTGCTATGCATATTACCTTATTATTTCTAACAGCTGCCAAAGAGAGAAATGAAATGCTTAATAATATGAGAATGGTTAATTCATGATAGGACTTAATCTTTTTATATAAAATATTGTGCTACTGGTGCTTTAGCAAAGATTTTCCTATTTTAAAATTGCTTATCTTATATAAAAGGGTTCAGATCAGATCAGATCAGTCGCTCAGTCGCGTCCGACTCTTTGCCACCCCATGAATCGCAGCACGCCAGGCCTCCCTGTCCACCACCAACTCCCGGAGTTCACTCAGACTCACGTCCATCGAGTCAGTGATGCCATCCAGCCATCTCATCCTCTGTCGTCCCCTTCTCCTTCTGCCCCAATCCCTCCCAGCATCAGAGTCTTTTCCAATGAGTCAGCTCTTCTCATGAGGTGGCCAAAGTACTGGAGTTTTAGCTTCAGCATCATTCCCTCCAAAGAAATCCCAGGGCTGATCTCCTTTAGAATGGACTGGTTGGATCTCCTTGCAGTCCAAGGGACTCTGAAGAGTCTTCTCCAACACCACAGTTCAAAAGCATCAATTCTTCGCCACTCAGCCTTCTTCACAGTCCAACTTTCACATCTGTAACATGACCACTGGAAAAACCATAGCCTTGACTAGACGAACCTTTGTTGGCAAAGTTAATGTCTCTGCTCTTGAATATGCTATCTAGGTTGGTCATAACTTTCCTTCCAAGGAGTAAGCATCTTTTAATTTCATGACTGCAGTCACCATCTGCAGTGATTTTGGAGCCCAGAAAAATAAAGTCTGACACTGTTTCCCCATCTATTTCCCATGAAGTGATGAGACCGGATGCCATGATCTTCGTTTTCTAAATTTTGAGCTTTAAGCCAACTTTTTCACTCTCCACTTTCACTTTCATCAAGAGGCTTTTTAGTTCCTCTTCACTTTCTGCGATAAAGGTGGTGTCATCTGCATATCTGAGGTTATTGATATTTTTCCCGGCAAGCTTGATTCCAGCTTGTGTTTCTTCCAGTCCAGCGTTTCTCATGATGTACTCTGCATGTAAGTTAAATAAACAGGGTGACAATATACAGCCTTGACGTACTCCTTTTCCTATTTGGAACCAGTCTGTTGTTCCATG
>NW_011494713.1:2828217-2835342 GCF_000754665.1 Bison bison bison
TAGTTTGAGCATTCTTTGGCATTGCCTTTCTTGGGGATTGGAATGAAAACTGACCTTTTCCAGTCCTGTTTCCGCTGCTGAGTTTTCCAAATTTGCTGTCATGTTGAGTGCAGCACTTTCACAGCATCATCTTTCAGGATTTGGAATAGCTCCACTGGAATTCTATCACCTCCACTAGCTTTGTTTGTAGTGATGCTTTCTAAGGCCCACTTGACTTCACATTCCTGGATGTCTGGCTCTAGGTCAGTGATCACACCATCGTGATTATCTGGGTCATGAAGATCTTTTTTGTACAGTCCTTCTGTGTATTTTTGCCACCTCTTCTTAATATCTTCTGCTTCTGTTAGGTTCATACCATTTCTGTCCTTTATCGAGCCCATCTTTGCATGAAGTGTTCCTGTTGTATCTGATTTTCTTGAAGAGATCTCTAGTCTTTCCCATTCTGTTGTTTTCCTGTGTTTCTTTGCTTTGATCGCTGAAGAAGGCTTTCTTGTCTTTTCTTGCTATTCTTTGGAACTCTGCATTCAGATGTTTATATCTTTCCTTTTCTCCTTTGCTTTTCGCTTCTCTTCTTTTCACAGCTATTTGTAAGGCCTCCCCAGACAGCCATTTTGCTTTTTTGCATTTCTTTTCCACGGGGATGGTCTTGATCCCTGTCTGCTGTATAATGTCACGAACCTCATTCCATACTTCATCAGGCACTCTGTCTATCAGATGTAGTCCCTTAAATCTATTTCTCACTTCCACTGTATAATCATAAGGGATTTGATTTAGGTCATACCTGAATGATCTAGTGGTTTTTCCTACTTTCTTCAATTTAAGTCTGAATTTGGCAATAAGGAGTTCATGATCTGAGCCACAGTCAGCTCCTGGTCTTGTTTTTGATGACTGTATAGAGCTTCTCCATCTTTGGCTGCAAAGAATATAATCCATCCTATTTCAATGTTGACCATCTGGTGATGTCCATGTATAGAGTCTTCTCTTGTGTTGTTGGAAGAGGGCGTTTGTTATGACCAGTGCGTTTTCTTGGCAAAACTCTATTAGTCTTTGCCCTGCTTCATTCCGTATTCCAAGGCCAAATTTGCCTGTAACTCCAGGTGTTTCTTGACTTCCTACTTTTGCATTCCAGTCCCCTATAATGAAAAAGACATCTTTTTTGAATGTTAGTTCTAAAAGGTCTTGTAGGTATTCATAGAACCGTTCAACTTCAGCTTCTTCAGCGTTACTGGTTGGGGCATAGACTTGGATTACTGTGATATTGAATGGTTTGCCTTGGAATCGAAGAGTCCGAAATGCAGTACTTGGATGCAATCTCAAAAACGACAGAATGATCTCTGTTCGTTTCCATGGCAGACCATTCAATATAAAAGGGTTATATATCATATATTTTCAAAGGAAGGAAAGTTCAGATGGTACAGGTCTGAAATATTTACTGCAGTATAATTTCACTTTATATTTATGATTTTTAAATAAAAGTTAGATTGAGTGTTGTAACTTGGTTATGGAAAATTTCATTTATACACAAAGATAGAATGTGATGAATTTTGGTTCACCTCTGACAATGATTGACGTATGATATATCTTGCTTTATGTTTATATTCCTCTACATCTCCCCTCCTACCCCTGGAAGAAAATGTTAGATATTATTTAATGTGTCTTTCCACTTATTGTGACAACCAGAAATACCCCTTATATTTCCAAAACATTGCCTTGATGATAATGTTATTGTCTATTGAGATCCATTTGTATAGGGCATTGTGGTATGATGGGATTCTTTGAATTTCTTTACCCACCCTGAGATTTTCTGACTTCAACAGTGGAGTAAAACCTAAGTATATAGGTGATTTTGGTGAAAGTGTGAGAAACTTATCTAGCATAGAATACGTAAACTTTTCTTATCTTGGTTTGGCCAGAAAGTTTGTTCTGGCTTTTCTGCAAGATATTATGGAAAAACTCAAATGAACTTTTTGGGTAGTCCAGTAGTATGACACACTCTTCTGTTGTATGTTTCTGCATTTTATTCTCCTCCCCGGGAAGCCTTTCTTGGCTTCTTTTTACGAAAACTTTGTCTAAGTCAATAATAAGAGGTTGGCTTTCTCTATATTGAAGTAGAAAGGAGCAGAATTTGACATCGAAATCTGAGGAAAGGAATATTGTAAACTTGATAAGAGCTGTGTGTAGCTTGAACAACATTTAGTACCATTGATGTAAAATTGAATAAAGCTATGACAAAAGTGGATTATTAGGCTTTGAATATAGGATATATGCATCTGTAATAAAACGTTTGCATTAGACATGAGGGAAATGGTAATACTCATTTCCCACTAAGATCAAGATACGGACACAGAAAGGATATGTCTTCATACTGTTTGAGTTATTGTAGTATCAGTAATTGGGGGCTTTTTGAAGTACTTCTTCTAGAAACTAGACTAGATAATGCTATGTAAACATCTGTAATACATATTTATTTTATTCTTACTTAGTTCAAGGAAGAAATCTCTAAACGTTTCAAATCACATACTGACCAACTTGTGTTGATATTTGCGGGAAAAATTTTAAAAGATCAAGATACTTTGAGTCAGCATGGAATTCATGATGGACTTACTGTTCACCTTGTCATCAAAACACAAAACAGGTAAGTTTTTAGAAACATTTTAGCTGTAAACCATGAATAAATGTTTATAATTCCCTTTTAAAAATAATCAGTCTTGGCTTTAAATGATTTGCTGTCATTAATGTGTAAATAGATTAAAATTCATTTATTTGCTGCTGTTGATAACCAGATGTTTTTTAAAAAGCCAGTATGATTCGGTAATGCTGATACTTACACATTTGATATTTTAGCATGTTTATCATCATTATTATTATATTACTTGAATTACAGAACAACCAAATTAATGTTCTGAGCTGTGTTTTTTGGTCTCAGAATTTTGGGCAGAGATTAGAGGTGTGATTCATCTTCTTTGCAAACCACAAATTAGTAACCATATTTCATTAAATCTAAGGCACTATTCAGTTCTTAAGAGATACTTTTGTGTACCAATAAGAAAAAAATATCACCCATTAAATTGGTATATTTTCTTTTTAGAATTATTTTCTACTTAGTGAAAGAGCTCCTTAGAGCTTCCTTAGACATATTCTTACTTGGATATGGCATTTTATCATCATTCAGATTAAGTGAGATTCAGAACTCTTAACTGGTGTCAGACGGAAAGGTTTTCTAATAACCTCTCCTTATTTTTGCTTGATATTAAGTAATAATGAGTTATTATTTGTATTGATTTTGCAGTCTTCTTTGGTCAAGTCTCTTTTTTTACTTTCAGCATTTTTAGTTCTGAGTAAAACTGCTCCCCAGTCCTTAAGAACTTAGGAGATAGATTAAAAATTGCTTATACAGTCAGGCTTTGTGATTGTCATCAGTCATTAATTCTTTTCTGTGAGGTGATCTGTCTCCCTCTCTTACACAATCAATATGATTGAAATGTTTATGACATTTTTTACGTTTATGAATGCTTTTTATGAAATATTTACGACAAGTGTACTTGAGGTGAAGAAGGCAATGGCAACCCACTCCAGTACTCTTGCCTGGAGAATCCCATGGGCGGAGGAGCCTGGTAGGCTGCAGTCCATGGGGTCGCTAGGAGTTGGACACAACTGAGCGACTTCACTTTCACTTTTTACTTTCATGCATTGGAGAAGGAAATGGCAACCCACTCCAGTGTTCTTGCCTGGAGAATCCCAGGGACGGCGGAGCCTGGTGGGCTGCCGTCTATGGGGTCACACAGAGTCGGACACGACTGAAGTGACTTAGCAGCAGCAGCAGCAGCAGCAGCAGTACTTGAGGGGCAATTGAAGTATTGTTTGGATTTCATGGGATTTTACTATATTTGTTTATATGCATGTTCCTTGTGCTTAATTTTCTCAGCATATATACTTTACGATAATTTGAGTTGGTTTAAAATCTTTATTTGTACCTGTTGGAATTTTACAGCTCCTTTTGAAAATAATTTGCTCCAATGTTTATATTATGGTGTAAATTATTTTTCCTAGGCCTCAGGATCATTCAGCTCAACAAACAAATGCCAGTGGAACCAGTGCTACCACATCATCAGCTCCTAGTAGTAACTCCACATCTGGTTCTGCCACTAGCAGCCCTTTTGGTTTAGGTAAGTATCTTTAGTCATTTTTCATAAGGATAAAAATAAACAAATTTCCTTTTTCCCAGGATAGTTTTAAATAAGATGACAGTTAAACATTAAGTCATTTTAGCAATGACAAAAACTTCTCTAGCTTATTTCTGTAATTGTTATTATTAAGGGGATATTTGGGGATACAGATGTGCTTGCTTAGGTTACATTTATATATAATAAGTGATCAGTAAGTGGCACATTTCTTTTTAATGAAAGAGATGTACTGTATGTGTACCTGATTTGACCACCACATAATTGACTCTGGAAAAGATTAGCTAGTTGTTGATCATAAGCTAACCCCTTGAACACGATTTTCTCCTTTGTAAAATGAAAGGATCAGATTGCATTAGTGATTTTCTAACTGTTCTAAACTCACACAGAAAGGCCTGATGCAAGCCCGGTAGTTAAGGATCTTCTGCATCAGCCAAAACTACTTTTCTTATATTAGTTTTTACACTGAGGTTCTTAGGAAGGTTTAGTTGGGGAATAGAGTGATCTGAAGCTAACAGAAGTTGAACTAGATAGATAAATGGCTTAGTGCTTCTTTCCATTCCTAAGTTGTATGACAAGTATAATACAATGAAATGACATTTTAATTCATTATTGACTGGGGAACTTTTGGCAGAAACTAACACCTGTGACCAGCAATTTTTATTTTGGGTAGCCAAAAATTAGTTCTGTTATTTTACTAATACTTTGCAGTTTATTGCATTGAGTAGTTAACATCTGACACACCTGTGAAGTCTTCCAGCACCGTGAGTTTTATTTTCACTTTCTGTATCAGAATCAGTCACTACAGTTTTCTTTTTGTTGGTCTAATACTCACATCATCTGAATCAGAACTGTATTCTAAAGAACTGTCATCTTCTGAGACGGTAGCATATATATCACTTAGACATTCAGAGAAAGTATCTGCATAAAATTCACCTATTAATTCTTCACTCAGAATTTCACGATGCATTGTTAAAAATTTTACAGTAATACATGTGAGTTTATAATATACACAAGGTTGGAACAAAAACCTGACAGCAAAATGTGAATAATGACATGATAAGTTGTGTAATGAATCCTTATACAGTCTTCGTGTATCGAGGCTCATATTTTCTTTCACTTCCAGGAGAAGTTTTTTAGTAATTTATTGATAGCTCTACTGTGCCAGTTACGTTGGAAACAACATTTAGGACATGGCATTGATTCACATTCTCTCTCTCTCTCTTTAATGTTTGATTTAAACACATCTTGGGCTAAATGTTTCTCTTTTGGTTGAGGCAGATGAGTTTTAGATGGAAAATTGATTAACATGAACAATCTAGAAAGATTAGGATGAAATTATTTAGTGTGTTATTGAGGTAAATCTCTTCCCTATTTTTTTTTTTTTTAATATTATTTATTTGGCTGTGCTGGGTCTTAGATGTGGCATGTTAACTGTTAGTTGGGTCATGTGGGATCTAGTTGCCTGACCAGGGAGTGAACCTGGGGCCCCTGCATTGGAAGCATGGAGTTTTAACCACTGGACCACTAGGGAAGTCCCTCTTCTCTCATTTTATAGGCAAAGAAATTAAAGCCCACAGAAACTTTTAATTAATTTGTCCCTTTGCTGCTTATTTCATTCCCATCCCCTCTTATCATAGTTACTTTTCTCCATTAGTTCTTCTGTTTACCCTGTATATTTGGCTTTTTTTTTTTTTTGCTGTGTGTTTTCATTAAGATCTGTCCCATGTTTAAACGAAGAAGGCAATGGCACCCCACTCCAGTATTCTTGCCTGGAAAATCCCATGGACGGAGAAGCCTGGTAGGCTGCAGTCCATGGGGTCGCAAAGAGTCAGACACGACTGAGCGACTTCACTTTCACTTTTCACTTTCATGCACTGGAGAAGGAAATGGCAACCCACTCCAGTGTTCTTGCCTGGAGAATCTCAGGGATGGGGGAGCCTGGTGGGCTGCCGTCTCTGGGGTCACACAGAGTTGGACATAACTGAAGCGAATTAGCAGCAGCATCTGCAGCGTGTTTAAAAGCAACAGAATCCCACTACCACCTTTCTTTTTCTTTCTCAGCTATTTTTTGAAAAGATATATTCTGTTTTCTGTCTGTATTTCTCTTTCACTTGTTTGTTGTGCTCTATTTCTTGCCCCCATCAGTTCCCTTGATAAAGTCACCATTGACTTCTTAGCTTGCCAAATTTAATGGACACTTTTTTAGATTTTTAGACTTAGATTGAAAGAAAGTGTTTTAAACTCTAAATTGCTGTCTTCTAATGCTTACCAGTCTTTCCTTGAAATTTTTTTTCTTTAATTCCTGATATGCTTTTTCCGTGGTTAATTTTCTGACCAATTTTTTTCTCTCTCATTTGTGGGTCTCTTCTTCCTGTTCTTTTTATAAGTATTGTTCCGCCAAGTTCTGCCTTCTCTTTCTTCTGTTCTTTTATTCTGTTTTCCCCAGTGATGTTATCCTAACTGTAAATTGTTGACTCTCGAATCTTTACCTAAACCCACATCAATTCTGAACTCCATGCCTTGTATTCAGCTTTCTTTGATACTACCTGATGTTACTCTTAAGTACTTTAGCCTGTATGTTCCTTCTTAGAAAGCAAGATCAGATCAGTCGCTCAGTCGTGTCTGACTCTTTGCGACCCCATGAATCGCAGCACACCAGGCCTCCCTGTCCATTACCAACTCTTGGAGTTCACTGAGACTCACGTCCATCAAGTCAGTGATGCCATCCAGCCATCTCACCCTCTGTTGTCCCCTTCTCCTCTTGCCCCCAATCCCTCCCAGCATCAGAGTCTTTTCCAAGGAGTCAACTCTTTGCATGAGGTGGCCAAAGTACTGGAGTTTCAGCTTTAGCATCATTCGTTCCAAAGAAATCCTAGGGCTGATCTCCTTCACAATGGACTGGTTGGATCTCCTTGCAGTCCAAGGGACTCTCAAGATGTGT
>NW_011494713.1:2835442-2836438 GCF_000754665.1 Bison bison bison
GATGTTTCAGTTATTTTTAATCGCCATATAAAAATAGAACTATCTTCGGGATTTATCAGTTTTCTCATGCACAAGGCAATACACGAATTTAAAATGATTTGTGAGCCACTTGTTTCTGAAGTGTTTTGGTAGTTCTATTAAGAAATAGTTAAATATTGTGCTTTTCAGAGCCTGAGAGAAGGGGAATTTTGGGGGTGGGGTGGGGTTCTGTCCTGGATTGGGCCAGCCTAAATAATACTGGCAACCAAGATTCTGTTAGGATTTCTGTGCATATAGTGTAGTAAAGAAGTATCATTCAGGGGTGAAAACAAAGAGCCGTTTTAACAATGTTGAGTACATTTGGCTGTTCTACAGCTTTTTTCTTCCCTCCCCAAGGAAATTCTGTTTGCCTAACTCTCAAACTATTGGGGTGGTACATTCCTTTAGGACCAATTAAAACCTAACTTTGGGGTCAGTAATATATTTGGCTGACTCTGGTTCAGTATTCTCTTAGGTCATTATATTCTCTCATGTACAGTTAAGGGAAATTAAAATGTTAAAGTAACTAAAATTAATTCAGACCAGTAAAATCAAGGGAAATATAAGTTGAATTCCATTACTTCTGTAAGTTGCTTGCTATTAAAAAGGTGAAGAGGCAGGTTGCCCACCATTTCGTGCACTGTTTTGACACTGTCCCCTGGAATAAAACAGGTACAAAGGTTAATTAAGATGGAGGCATGACTAAGAGGAACTTGTTAAGGATGATATTTATGTGTCTCTGCTCTCTCTGCCTTATGCCTCAGTATGGTTTTAAAACTTTTGTACTAGCAATTGGTGGTATACAGTGTGGGGTAGTGTCATAACCAGTTTGACAATTTATTAATCACAAAATAACAATAAATCTCTAGCTTTAAAAAAAAAAAAAGAAACATAAAAGAAACTATCGATCAGCTGACAAAAATGTTGTGACCAGAGGCACAAAGGAACCTGTTCTGTATTTCCTTTGGGACCATTGTT
>NW_011494713.1:2836538-2866613 GCF_000754665.1 Bison bison bison
ATCAGAGTCTTTTCCAAGGAGTCAACTCTTTGCATGAGGTGGCCAAAGTACTGGAGTTTCAGCTTTAGCATCATTCGTTCCAAAGAAATCCTAGGGCTGATCTCCTTCACAATGGACTGGTTGGATCTCCTTGCAGTCCAAGGGACTCTCAAGAGTCTTCTCCAACACCACAGTTCAAAAGCATCAATTCTTCGGCGCTCAGCCTTCTTCACAGTCCAACTCTCACATCCATACATGACCACAGGAAAAACCATAGCCTTGACTAGACGAACCTTTGTTGGCAGAGTAACGTCTCTGCTTTTGAATATGCTATCTAGGTTGGTCATAACTTTCCTTCCAAGGAGTAAGCGTCTTTTAATTTCATGACTGCAGTTACCATCTGTAGTGATTTTGGAGCCCCCAAAAATAAAGTCTGACACTGTTTCCCCTGTTTCACCATCTACTTCCCATGAAGTGATGGGACCAGATGCCATGATCTTCGTTTTCTGAATGTTGAGCTTTAAGCCAACTTTTTCATTCTCCACTTTCACTTTCATCAAGAGGCTTTTTAACAAATAAATAAATTCATCATCTTATCTCAGACTACCTCTCTCCAGCCAAGTCTCTTGGTCCATAAAATCTTTTCTCTCCCACCCCGTGTAATGATTCTATTCTGTTGCTACTCCTTGATGTAGCTCCTCAACTTTTAAAATGTTTATTACTCTATGTGATTTCCACACTGTTATTAAAAATATCTTAAGTGACTGTCTTGCATTTGAAATATATCAAGATTTTGTGATGTAGCCTCTCCATTTTCATTTAACATTCTGCACAAGTACACTGGTTAGGATAGGCTATCCTGTGGTAATGTGTCTGCTTAGTTGCTCAGTCATATCCGACTCTTTTTGACCCCATGGACTGTAGCCCTCCAGAATCCTTTGTCCATGGGGATTCTCCAGGCAAAAATATACTGGAGTGGGTTGCCTTTTTTTCATGACTTCTTTTTTTACTGAAGTATAGTTGATTTTACAGTGTGTCAATCTGCTGTACTGCAAAGTGACTCAGTTATACACATACATACATTTTCAGAAAATCCTTTGGCATTATGATTTTCCACAAGATATTTAATATAGTTTCCTCTGCTGTACATTAGGACCTTGTTTATCTATTCTAAATGTAATAGTTTGCTCATGCTTCGTGTGTTTCACTGGTCAGTGAGGCCTCCATCTACATAGTCCTCAGGGACTCAAACTAATGGAATTATACTATCTTGTAGCTGCACCATTTGGAATATGGCAAAAGATAGAGCTAAAGTGTTTTAAGCTGAACCTTATATTCTAAACTTGGGCCAGAAGTGACACATACCATTTCTTACAGTCTTTTGGCCTTAACTAGTCACATGGCAGTTTGTCCAACTGCCGAAAGAAAAGAAGACTGCACATGAGATGTTTGGTGAGCACTGTTGTCTGCTCTTTTGGTCATACTGAATTTTTTGTGGTTTGAGAATGCATCAGTTCTCAAATTTATATCTGTGCTTTTGTAGGTAATGTCTGTTGTGCCTAGTATTAAATCATCCTCCTAGCTCTCCCTACTTCTTGCAAACTTATTCATTTTCCAAATTCATTAAATGGCGTTTTGTGGAAAAGTAGCCATTTTGCTTTTAATATATTATCTATGAATATATTAAGGTACTGTTAATATATTATCATGATATTCTGTGATAGTCTCTGTTGCAATATTTATTGTGCATTTATTTTGTCTTTCCTACCAGATTGAGTTCTGAGGGTATGCTTGTCTTTCTTGTCACCTTATTCCCAACATATAGCACAGTACTCAGTAAGTGAGAAATGAATGCATTTGTTTGGTTATATACAAAGTTTCACAATAAACAGTCACCCTCCTGTGTCTGTTAGGTTTCTCCATGATTTAATTCCTTCAGAGAAACATCTGTTTCCATGATGGGCAGCAGCTCTGTTCCAGCCAGTCATCAGTGAATTCTACTTGTTAAACTAGTCACTAGTCTTCTGGAAAGAGATTATTAGAAGTATCGTCTACTGTATATTTTTCATTTTTTATTTTAGTGGGCATATTCTGGGATTTTTTTTCTTTCTGATACCAGCCAGGTCTCCAGCACTGCCTGGGTGGGTATCCAGTAGTTCGATTCTGACACTAATCCCTGGAGTTAGTGTTAGATCCTGCAGGTTAAAGGACTTGGTCCCCTGTGACTGCCCCTACTTCAGATACCAGTCCAGTCTCAGGCTACCTGTACTTCTGACTGACAGGCAGTAAATTGGGGGTTCCCACAGCCCCTTATCTGGTTTGATGATTTACTCAGATGACTCACTGAATTCAGGAAAACACTGCACTTAAATTTACCAGTTTTTTATAAAGGATAGACCTCAGAAATAGGTAAGTGGAAGAGGGAGAGAAGCGTAGGGCAAGGTATGGGTGTTGGGGGAGAGTACAGAGCTTCTGTAACATGTCACCTCATACAATGTAAATTTGTTCACCAACCCAGAAGTTTGTGAATCTCATTGCACAAGAGTTTCACAGAATTCCATCTCTAGATCCTCTTCTAGCCCTGGAAGTTGGTGAATGGGCTGAACGTTCCAACTCTCAAAAAAATCCCATGATCTTTCTAGCGACCACCACATTCTGAGGCTATCTGGGGGCCCCATCCTAAATAATATCATTAACATAAATGAGGTATGATCTAAAGGGACTTGTTACAGATAACAAAAGACATTCCCTTCTGTCAGGAAATTCTAAGGGTTTTAAGAGCTTTGTGTCTGGAACCAGGTGCAACAACCAACCAAATAATGTTTTTGTATTATACTGTGCATAGGAAATACATGTTTATTTGGTTTTATTATTTAAATATCATAGTGAACACAGTTATTACTAGTCTCAATTATAGAAATTAAACATGTACTTACAAAAGTAATAGGAAATCTATTTTTGCTTTAAGCTGAATGGTTTTCTGTTAATAGGCTATTGATTCAGTTAATATTTTTGCTTCATCTTCATATTTTAGCACAGTCATATTAATGATAAAATTTCATTTGTGTTTTTTCCCTTTATCTTCTTAGGTGGCCTTGGAGGACTTGCAGGTCTGAGTAGCTTGGGTTTGAATACTACCAACTTCTCTGAACTACAGAGCCAGATGCAGCGGCAACTTATGTCCAATCCTGAAATGATGGTCCAGATCATGGAGAATCCCTTTGTCCAGAGCATGCTTTCAAATCCTGACCTGATGAGGCAGTTAATTATGGCCAATCCACAAATGCAACAGTTGATACAGAGAAATCCAGAAATTAGTCATATGCTAAATAATCCAGATATTATGAGACAAGTATGTGAATAGTTTCATTTAGTTAAGAAATTATATACTTATTTTTTCCTATTTTCTGTATTTAAAGAGCTTGCCAAATACATAAGCTAAAAAAAATAAACCCTAATCCTTGTTCAGGAAAATATAACAGCGCTAATTCGAACTATCTGAACTTTGAATTTTGTGCTGTATTTTAAAGGTTTTTTTTTTTATAAATAGTTGTTTTGCAGATCTAAGGAACAACGAGTCCAGTTCAAGAGATGGACATTCCTGCAGAGCACAGTGTTTCTCTCTTGATGTTATTTGAATGTTAGCTTGCTTTTTGAGGTGATTTTCAGCAGGAACTATTCACAATAATTTTATTTCTTTTTTTTTAATATTATTATTTTTTTTTAACACCAAAAACATTTTGTTTTGGAGTATAGTCAATTTACAGTGTTGTGATGGTTTTAGGTGCACAGCAAAAGGACTCAGCCATACATATACATATATCCATTCTCCCCAATTCACAGTACTTCTCTGATTTAAGTATTGAAGATTGCTAATTTCTAATTAGAAAACTTAGAAAATTAGCTCTGACAGTTAATCTCAGCATCTTTTTCCTCCCTCTGGAAATCTTTTTCTTAGACATTGGAACTTGCTAGGAATCCAGCAATGATGCAGGAAATGATGAGAAACCAGGACCGAGCCTTGAGCAACCTGGAAAGCATCCCAGGGGGATACAATGCTTTACGGCGCATGTACACAGATATTCAGGAACCCATGTTGAGTGCTGCACAAGAACAGGTAATGCCACTGCTCTGTGCTTCAGGGCAAGGCTCCTGTTTTAACACAAATACATTTATGATTGAGTGTTGTTTTTGTATACAAAAATGCAGTTTTCATTAACAAAGATTTCTGTATCTGTTATTTAAGACAAAACTTATTCTTTATGATTTTTTGTCTTTTATTACAGTTTGGTGGTAATCCGTTTGCTTCGTTAGTGAGCAATACATCGTCAGGTGAAGGTAGTCAGCCTTCCCGTACAGAAAATAGAGATCCATTACCCAATCCATGGGCTCCACAGGCTTCTCAGAGTTCATCAGCTTCCAGTGGCACCACCAGCTCAGTGGGGGGCACTAGTGGTAGTGCTGCTGGTGGTACTGCTGGGCAGAGTTCTGCTGCGTCAAATTTGGGACCTGGAGTAGGAGGTATGCTCGTAACAACTGATGCCTCTTGTTATCCTGTGTGCTTTTGTGTGTATTCGAGGAACAGCTTTTATGAACTACCTTTTCATGTTGTAAGATGCTTTTTTTTTTCCCCTTAAGGATGCTTTAAATATGTAATGATTAGTATTGTGTGCATTGTAGTTCAAGAGGTTACCAAAGATTTCCAGAGGCAGTTTTGTGGTTTTGTCTTCTCATAAGATGGCTTGGGAGAAGTGGATTGTCTTCTCCTTTCAACAGCTTAGGGAAAGTGAACTGTAGGGGCAGCACAGTTAGCTATAACTCAATCAGTGGGCACATTTTCCTTGGCTTTAGTCCAGTTTTGTGTTCTTTTATAGGACTCAGTGGGTATCCACTCCTGACACCAGGGCTCAACTTAGCTGCATCAGAGCACCTGCTGGCTTTGTTTTAAAAGTCAGCTTTCTAAGTCTTAACCTCAGACCTGTGGATCAGAATCTGCCACAGTGGAGTTTAAGATATGTGTGTGTAAAGATGCTAGAGATTCTGATGTGTGAGCAGGTTAGGAATTTACTTTGAGTCATTTTTTTGTAGACTAGATTCAATAAGTGGCTATCCTTTTCAGTTATTCAGATATTTACATGCTAAGCATTAGGTCCAAAATCAGTAGCTAGAATGATTATTTTAGTCTTAATGCTTAGCATTTAAATGAGAAGAAATGAAAGCATGAGGCCACTTCCCTCAGGTGAGAGTGATTGGGTATATTTTAAAAGATAACTGTGTTTTGGCAGTGAAAGTGGAAAGATGAGATTCTGTATAAGGAATTTTAAAAAATTCT
Source organism: Bison bison bison (assembly GCF_000754665.1). Classification (NCBI taxonomy): domain Eukaryota; kingdom Metazoa; phylum Chordata; class Mammalia; order Artiodactyla; family Bovidae; genus Bison; species Bison bison. The sequence goes on from NW_011494713.1 coordinate 2,841,850, forward strand.
TTACTGAGAGGCAATAATCAGAATGGTCACAGAAGTATATATTCTTCTATAGAATACAGTGAGTATAATGAGGTTTTTTGATAAAATATAAAGTGAAAGTGAAAGTCACACAGTCGTGTGTGACTGTTTGTGATCCCATCAACTGTAACTTGCTTGACTCTTCTGTTCATGGAATTCTCCAGGCAGGAATACTGGAGTGGGTTGCCATTTCTTCCTCCAGGGGATCTTCCTGATCCAGGGATCAAACCTGGGTCCCCTGCATTGTAGACAGATTCTTTACCAACTGACCCACTAGGTAGCCCTAGAATACAAAGTAGTTTTGTAAAAATTTAATTAATGCCATTTTTTAAAATTGAGGTGTTATTGACATAAAACATTATATTAGCTTCAGGTGTCAGGTGTAAAGTGAAATGATACAGTATTTGTATTGCAGAATAATTGCTGTGATAAGTCTCAGTTCAGTCACTCAGTTGTGTCTGACTCTTTGTGACCCCATGGACTGCAGCACACCAGGCTTCCCTGTCCATCACCAGTTCCTGAAGCCTGCTCAAACTCATGTCCATCAAGTCAGTGATGCCATCCAGCCATCTCATCCTCTGTTGTCCCCTTCTCCTGCCTTCAGTCTTTCCCAGCATCAGGGTCTTTTCCAGTGAGTCAGTTCTACGCATCAGGTGCCCAAAATATTGGAGTTTTAGCTTCGGCATCAGTTTTTCCAATGAATATTCAGGGCTGATTTCCTTTAGGATTGACTGGATGGATCTCCTTGCAGTCCAAGGCACTCAAGAGTCTTCTCCAACACCACAGTTCAAAAGCATCAGTTCTTTGACACTCAGCTTTTTTTTATAGGCCAGCTCTCATATCCGTACATGACTGCTGGAAAAACCATAGCTTTGACTAGATGGACCTTTGTTGGCAAAGTAATGTCTCTGCTTTTTAACATGCTGTCTAGGTTGGTCATAGCTTTTCTTCCAAGTATCAAGTGTCTTTTAATTTCATGGCTGCAGTCACCTTCTGCAGTGATTTTGGAGCCCCCCAAAATAGAGTCTGTCACTATTTCCATTGTTTCCCCATCTATTTGCCATGAAGTGTTGGGACCAGATGCCATGATCTTAGTTTTCTGAATGTTGAGTTTTAAGCCAACTTTTTCACTCTCCTCTTTCACTTTCATCAAGAGGCTTTTTAGTTCTTCTTTGTTTTCTGCCATAGGGTGGTGTCATCTGTGTGTCTGAGATTATTGATATTCCTCCCAGCAATCTTGATTCCAGCTTGTGCTTCATCCAGCCTGGCATTTTGCATAATATACTCTGCATATAAGTTGAATAAGCAGGGTAACAGTATACAGCCTTAATGTACTCCTTTGTCCAGTTCTAACTGTTGCTTCTTGACCTGCATACAGGTCATGTCTAAACATCCAAAGTTAAGTCTAAAAATCCAAATAAACCATGTTTAAAACAAGGAAAATACTATCCTATTCTGATTTTATCAAATGCTTATTTGATTTTTACTGATAAACTTTTGAGAGAGATGCTTCATTCACATTTTAGAGGTCTAAGAGCAGAGACAAAGGTTTAATAAGGTTTCCCAGCTCATAGACAAGTTATTTTTAATTGTAGCATGGTGTCTATAGTAACAAATTTGTCTTACAAACAAAATGGTCTTGTAACTTTTTACTCAGCTTTTTTATTTAATGGCTTGATACGCTATTTAAGATTTCATATTAATATTTCCATCAAAGCAAAACAAGAAACAGAATAATGATTGTACTGTGATGGCCTAACATTGTTAGCATATTTTTATACTATTAGGACCTTTACTCAACTGTTTGAAGTTAAGCACACATATACCCGAAAGGTGAAATTCTTTACTCTTCTTTTGCCCTGTAAGCACTCACTCTGGAAACTGAGGAAATTGTTTGCAAGGGTCAGCAAATTTTTCTTGCAAAGGGATAATAATACTTTAGGCTTTGCAGGCCAAGAGCCAAAAGAACAAAATCAAGACTATTTTATAGAAGGGAAGGGAATTCCCTGGCGATCCCAGTGATGACAGCTCCTTGCTTTCACTGCATAGGGCATGAGTTTAATCCCTGGTCAGAAAACAAGCCATGTGGCATGGCCAAAAAAAAAAAAAAAAAGAATATTATATTAGAAGACCAGTCTCCACAAGTTCTTTTATTGATGGAATCAAAAATATAATAATTGGGTATAATACTATTTTTGTTGTTTAGTCACCCAGTCACGTCTGACTCTTTGAAACCCCATGGACTGCAGCACACCAAGCTTCCCTGTCCTTCACCAACTTCTGGGGTTTGCTCAAACTCAGGTCCATTGAATCGGTGATGGATTGTATTGTTTTACACATTCCCTAATGATAGGAAGGAAATTCTTTTTAGGGATAACATTTTGCTTAATTCACAGTGTTTCCTCTCATCAGTTGCAAATCATTTGTAAATGTTCATCTATTAATACTGATAAGTAATGAGATTTTACTTTTTTTCATTTCAGTTATGTATTGATTCCAAAAATATGACTATAGCATATTCATTAGTTGGAAAGCATTTGTAGGATTCTGTTAGAGTCTTCTTGGTTTTTTAACATGTCATTGCAGATTAATCAATTCCAGTTGAAGATTAGGTCATAGTGCCTCAGTTAAACAGTGAAATGAATTTTAAAGTATGGATATTTCTTCGTACTTGCACTAAGGTCCAAAAAAATGCTGCTGGAACAACAGTATAAGCTCAAAACTATGTTTACTGCAAATCTATGAAAAGAGATCTTGTTGGTTGTTGTAACTTGACAGCACAAGAATGTATAAAGCAGCTTGACATTGTGATTCAAACAGTTTCACTTTTCAGAATGCACTTCACAGTATGGGTTTGACATGTAAATGTTGTTTTGTCTTCTAATTTAGGGAATTCATTGAGAAACCAGGTTCTAGCAAAAGATAATTTCCAAAGTCATTTAGTGTTTGATAATGGTGATTATGTGGTTCAGAAGAATTTCAGTCTTAGCTCTGAGCTTAAAAAAAAAATTGCAATAAAATGGTATCTTTTTAAAAACAAAGAAAACTACTACTCTTAAGCCATCAAACTGTCCTGTGCTTGGGCAAGTCAGGATATTTCTGACAAAAGTTCATGAAATTGACTATAGCTAAGTTCACAAGAGTGAAATGAAATTTATTATTGATAACTTTTATCAGTTGAGTAATGTTACAGTTCAAAATATTTTCCAGAGTACCTGCTGATGAATCAGTGGATCAGCTATCGTCTAAATACCTTATATTTTTATAAGCAGTATGTCTTTGTCCAACTAATCCTTTTAATTCTTTACATGTGTTTTTATTATCATGAGATGTAGCACATCTTAGCAGATTCTACTTCAGGTTGTACCAAATGAATGTTCTCTTAACTTTGAAAATAGTTTTGCTTGTTGTTATTTAATGCAGACTATTTATAGAAGCTAATTTTAGTTACTTCCATGTTGACATTGTTGCCTCACAAAAGAACTGAGCAGTATCAGTAACATTTATCTATTCGTTAGGAACCAAGGAATACTACTCAAAATAATTCGTGTTTTTAAATTATCAGTTAACAGCTCAGTGTCCCTCACTTTTGAGAAATTGTTCTCCTTGAAAGGCGAGTAGCCTCAAACAAGTTTATTTTCCCAGCACACATTTCCCTGGGTGCTACAGTCAAGATTTAAATAACCATACTAATTAATCATAACTAATATGCTCCTTTCTTTGCTTGGCTAACAAGTAAACCATTTAGGAACCTAACTTTGGTTGCAGCTTTATTTTCATTTTTTATTTTTGTGAAGAAATTTGGCTATGATGAGATAATTATATTTTATTTTTTAACTTAGTTACTTTTGGCTGTGCTGGGTCTTTGTTGCTGCACTCAGGCTTCCTCTAGTTGCGACAAGTGGGGGCTATTCTCTAGTTGTGGTGCGGTGGCCTCTCGTTGCAGAGTGTGGGCTTTAGGGTATGTGATCTTCAGTAGTTGTGGCATGTGGGCTCAGCAGTTGTGGTGCAGGGGCTTAGTTGCTCTGCAGCATGTGGGGTCTTCCAAGATCAAGGATCAAACGAGTGTCCCCTGCATTGTAAGGGGACTCTTAACCATTGGATCACCAGGGAAACCCCAGTAATTGTATTTTTCTGACTTGCTTTGCTGTGGTAGTGCTTTGTCTAACAATGTTGAAGTGTATTTTATTATTTTAGTATTATTGCATAGTAATATCGTTTTGCCACCTCATTTGATAAAATAGTTCATCTTCTACTGTGCCTTAAAAGCAGGCACGCATAGTCCCAGTTCTCCCCCTTTTCTTCTTGTTCTGACATAAATAGTATGCACTGGTAATGAGAAGAGAAATAGCAGTATGCTACAGTGATTCATGGAGGCGTAAGGTATGACTGAGTTACTGATTTGTGGTTCACCCAACAGCTGTGTAGAGTATGATGAAACTTGAAGTTTGAATTTCATACAGTTTTCACGTTTCACAAAAAAAATTTTTGTGTATGAATTTTTTTTTTTTTTTTTTTGCTACAGTAATTCCTGGGGCATAAGGTATAACGGAGTCACTGATTGGTGGTTCATCCAACAGCTGTGTAGAGTATGACAGTGCCACATGGTGCCTCTGTCCAGACTTTTTGTCTGCTATAGATAATAAATAAGGGAGCGTGACTGTGTCCCAATAAAATGTTATTTATGGAACTTGAAGTTTGAACCTCATATAGTTTTCACATTTCACACACAAAAAAATTTTTTAACCATTTAAAAGTGTAAAAACCATTTTTAGCTCATGGGCTGTACAAAAACAGGTCACGTGCCGTATTTGCCCTGCAGACTAGGTTTGTCCGCTGTCTTAGAATATCCTTAGTGTCTGGAATGTGGCGGGGGTGGGGGAGTAATGTAAATTGAAATAATGTGAGAGAATAGGAAAAACAAAAATTACTACAGAAAAACTGCAGAATTAAAATAAACTAGAAGGTTAAGTGGGAAGAGTCAAATGCTTTGAGCCTGTTAAACTGCACTGAATGGAATAAGAACAAGGGGAGTGAAAAAGTTGGAGAATGTATTTGAGTTTGAGTATATTTAGTTGGCAAGTGTGAAAATGTGGATATATGTTGAACAGATTAATTTCCAGAGAATATTGAATTCACGTACATTTAGCTATAGCTCTCTACAAAAAAAAATAACAGTAGCAAGTATCTACATTTTGCAGATGGGGAAACTGAAGTATGAAGAAGGCCCCTTAATTTGGGGTTGAATTCATTGAGTGCCAGGATTCAGTGACAATGTCATAGAGGCCTGGGTGAGAAGGCTTCCTTCTATTTTAGGTGGGAATATACTGAGTGCTGAATATGATTCTAGTTAAGCGATTCTGGAGGAAAAGTTGGCTCAGACATTTTCACTTAATGAGATTTTTCAGTAGTAAATTTTGCCTTAAATTGATTTTTTAGAACCTAGCCTTTCCATAAGATGTGATTTTCATGTAAATGCAACTAGAATCTTTAAAGTCAGTAAACCCTCCTTAACTGGTATACTTTGAGTATGTAGTTTTAGCGATCTTAGTTTCAAAAATTCTTTAGTTCAGCTGATAACTAATAGGTATGTTTGTCTAAAATTGCAAAACTATTGTGTTTTAAATCTTTCTTTTGTTTATTTATCTTTCCCTTGATAAAATGTCTTCTTTTTAAAAAAACTTCCAGCCAGTATGTTCAATACACCAGGAATGCAGAGCTTGTTGCAGCAAATAACTGAAAACCCACAACTTATGCAAAACATGTTGTCTGCCCCCTACATGAGAAGCATGATGCAGTCACTAAGCCAGAACCCTGACCTTGCTGCACAGGTGAGTTTATAATTGTGAGTACTGTGTATCAAAATGGCCTAACCAAATCATTGTGATTTTGGCACATTTGTTTTGTGTGTGCTGCCTTAATACACTAGAGAAGCAAATTGCATCTCCCAATTTTTTGGACAGTTTGTTTCTTTACAGTCAATTAATACTTCCTGATATAATTAAAACAGCTTCATTTCCTCTGTCCACTGGCTAGAAAGAAGTTCAGGTTTACTTTATATCTACATATGTTCATGTAGGAGATGAATAGAAAAGTTTCTGATTGCTCTCCCTTTTGAAGCCTATTCTTCAAAATAGCGCTTCAGAAATAGTACTCTTTAGTGTAATGTAAATCTTGAAAGTGATTAAGAAGTGTTAATACATTTGAAAGACTTATTTATTAGATCACACAGATTCTGAGTATTAGTCATGTTCAAAATGGCAGTTATAAAATAGCCTGAAATTGTTCAGTATGGGCAGAGAGATTTGTGGGAACAGTATTCTCATTCTTTCCACTATAGATCTCCATCCAAAGTTAGTACACTGGTCCTTCATCAAGTAATTATTTTCTAACTTGTTTCAGAAGAGACCATAACTAAAAAAATAAGTGAATCTCAACCCTAGCTGAATGTTTAGGATAACTTTGGAAATTTTAAGATTAAAAAAACTGTTTTTTAGCCTCATTCTCAGACAGTTTGATATAACTGTATTGGATTTTTTTTCCCCCAAGTTCCCTAAGTGATTCTGATGTACCCATAAGTTAAGAACCATTGGGCTTGAAAAACCTTAGAGAATATGAACTAAACCTTGATTGTCTATAATTTATATTTGCTGTTTATTAAACATGGTTTCTGTGGAATGTTGGGAATTTAAAATAGTTTCCTGTAATCTCTCTCCATTTCCAAAATTTTAAAAGCTCTTAAATCACTTTCTTCATTATATCATATGAGCTAGTTTTTACATTTCTAAAATCTGGAACCATGTTGATTCAAGTATATAGCAGATATGTTTGAGTTAACAACTCTCAGTAATAACTTCTTTTCTCTCAAAATTTGTAAAATTGGAAATAAAGATTTTTTAGGTAAATTTTTATATACTTTTATATATGTAGGTATACTTTATGAAATATTGTTTTATTCATTATAAAATTGAGTTATTAGTATTAAATGCTTAAGCTTACTGTGATGATAGCACTTTAAAATAAATGTGGAAATAAGTATCAGTGATCCTGTTTGTATGGTTTTAAATACATATTTGCCTATTTAATAATCATTAAATGTGCATCTTGCTTTAAAATTTTGGCTCTAACAAGCACATTCCCAGCCATTTAAACTAACAATTTTACATTTGTAAAGTGACTTGAGCACTTTTATATGTTGCTTTTTTTACTTTAAAAGCAAAAGGTTGAAACAAAAGTAAGCTAGATGTGAATTGGCTTTTACAATATTGATAGATAATTGTTAGAAACATTTACAATGTTGGTTACCAGTGTATTAAAGTTTGTAGTTTCTCTATTCTGATTTTCGTTTTTAGGTATTCAAAAAAGTCTGATTGTAAAAACTGTTTATACAGTCAGGTAAGTTAGGAGAAGAATCTTAATCAAATGTGATAACAATTTTCTGAAAAAGTATGAATCAGCTTAAGTTGACACGCTTTTTCAAATAACATGAATCCTAAAAGATAAATGTGGTAACTTTATTGACTGGAGCCATTAAAGAAGCAGGTTTGTTGGTCTCAAGTAGATTTTACTTTATTTACTGTGAACTTACTGGTCACTTCAAAATAAATGCCTTATATTCATAAAACTTGTCTGACTTCTTCCTATCTTATTTTGTTTAAATTAACTGAATCTACTTTGCAACAGTTGATAAACTGAGGGAACGAGGGAAGAATTCTCTCTACTTTTAGCAATTAATATATAATTACTCTCACATGTAGTTAATTATTAATACTTGAGGGCAGGGATCATCCTCCACACCGCTCCCCCACCAGACTTTGGATGTGGACTGGTAAATAGGCTATCAGTAAATCATTGTTAGTTGACTTTTCACTCTGTTTGGGGAAACTGATACAAAATTTGTCTTTTTTGAAGCTATGAGAATTTATTAGTTTCTGGTTATGCTATTGTGTATTGTAATCTTATTTTTAGGTATACAACACATTAATATTGGCCCTGACTCTGACTTTTTAACTCACCCATTTGAAGGTTAGGCATGCCATATTTTTCATCTCTGGTGGTAGTGAGGTGAAATCTAGAGGCTAATTTTGGTGTTCTCAAATGATTTACATTGTTTAGGTCTTATTAAAGCATTTTAATACTTTATCCCCAGAGATCTATCGCTTCTAGTCCTAGGCTGATTTTCACCTGGCAGCTCCATTTCTCTGGCAAGTTGGTTGCTGTTCTGCGGTGTTATTTTTCTGGACCTAATATTAGCTCTTTTGCAGTAGGCAGGTAGATACAGTTGTTTTAGATCTGGATTTTCTCTGTGCTTGCCACTTGGGTGTTGAGGTGTCTGTGCAAGCCATGTATAGTTCCATGTATTGATGCTTAGGTTTATTCTGTGAGTGTAGCAGAAAATGTATCTCATGAATTCCAGTTACTCCCATTTTTTGTTCGTAGGGCAAATATTCACCTTTACTCAAGGAAAAGCCTAAGAAAACAATTGCTTTTATTTTTTAGGATATCGCATGATATTATCATAATCACCATTCTCATTGAGAGAGAAGATGCCTCATTTTTGTTTTTTCTGGAGATCCCTTTTGTGGACAATATCTTCCCTTTTTTATTCATGTTCTACCTTCCTCCCTGTTAAGTGCCAGGTTAGGCACTGGGGGGGAAGATAGACTATTAAACAAGGTACATTACTTGTTTCAGATATTTCCAGTTAAAATTGTTTGAACACTTGCCCCATAGATGATGCTGAATAATCCCCTATTTGCTGGAAATCCTCAGCTTCAAGAACAAATGAGACAACAGCTCCCAACTTTCCTTCAACAAGTGAGTAAGAAAAGATGCTAGCTGTCTTCGGTAATGATTTGCTTGAAAAAGTTTGATGGTAAACATTTTCCTTGCTTTTTCTCTGGCTGATAGCAAAATGTAGAATAGAGTCTGCTGTCAATTTGCAGAGAATTCAGCTTGATTTTTAACTGAGCCCCATTTCACTGCTGACCTTTTGCTTCTATTTTTAAGAATATAAATTCTGAGGAAAGGACCATTTGGTTTTTGCTTTTGAGGATTTTTAGGATTTTGAATGCTTTGTTAATATCATAAACCATTTCCTTTCACTTTACTAACTTTGAAGTGCTTCATTGTGTCATGTTTTACTTTATGGTTTAACTAATCTCGAGTAACAGGAAGAGAGCTACCCTTAACGTGTTTGGTTTCTTCGTAATGTTTTAATTCCTTCAAATTAATAGAATGCCTGTTTTCCAGGGGGTAGATCTTATTCCTCAAACTTGGAATTAGCAAGATTAAAATTGTCAGTCTTGTCATATAAGGAAGTTATTTTAATTAAAAAGTACTTGAGATTGCCATGGTATGTTACTATTTAAAAAGAAAAGAGGAGTCAGTCTTGGTGTTTTGAAACTGGTAGTTCTAGGGAGGGCTTTTAAATATTATCCAAATGATTCTCTGACCTATAAACCATTATCTAAGGTTAGTCAGTGTCTTTGGTTTATTGTAATGATGTAGACCTATCTTTTTTGGTTAGTCAGGTGGTGTATATTTGGAAGTAGGGCAGCTGAACCAACACATGTGTTAACTTCAACTTTGGAACTATTGTCTTAGAGTATATCTGATTGGTAAAATTGTTCCATCAGCAACAGATTAACACTTAGTCAAGGAGAAATATGTGGCTTTCACCATATTGCCATGTGATATAAATTGTGCATTTGGAGATCGTCTCTTAGAAACAACGCTTTTTATCTGTTGGAAAACAAGGAACAACTGTGGCTTCCAGAGGAGCTCCTGATTGTGTTTCATTATGAAAAATGGTTTTCACAATGGACTTGGGAGGAGGTCAAGTGATGATTCGCACATGAGATTGCTGTCAAAGGGGAGGTGCTTGTGTTTATATTGGGGAAGAAATTACGGATTACCAGTGTCTAGGAGTAAGGTTTTAGATTTTCTCAAGAAGCATAGCAAAACATTTTCATTTTACCTTCACTAATTTTAATTGCCTCGTAACCACTGGTATTCTTTCTTCCTTAGATGCAGAATCCTGATACGTTATCGGCTATGTCAAACCCTAGAGCAATGCAGGCCTTATTACAGATTCAGCAGGGTTTACAGACCTTAGCAACTGAAGCCCCCGGCCTCATCCCAGGGTAGGCTTATTTGGGAAAGATTGTGCAAGTGCACAGTGGTTACTTTTCTATGAGAATTTCAGATTTAATGGCCATTCTTTTCTTGGGTTGAGATTGTTTGTAAGAGAGTTTTCAAAGTAAAAATGCTTCTTTTAAGAAAATAACTTAGCTAACATTATATTGAAATATAACTGATTTGCCATTAGCCAGCCTGGTCTGGCCTCTTATTTTTAGGAGTTTAGATTTACTAACAGTTGGTGCTTTCTCTAGGTTTACTCCTGGCCTGGGGGCATTAGGAAGTACTGGAGGCTCTTCAGGAACCAATGGCTCTACTTCTACATCTAGCGAAAACCCAAGTCCCACAGTAGGAACCACCGAACCTGGACACCAGCAGTTTATCCAGCAAATGCTGCAGGCTCTTGCTGGAGTGAATCCTCAGGTAATGATTCTTTTCTGCTCTTCTTAATGGTAGAAATTTCAAAAAAGTAAAGAAAGTGGTCATCTTTGGGGGCTTAGCTTGTAATGAAAAGTTTGTTCTTAATTATATTGATTCTAAAAAATAGGCATTATAATTGTTAACTTTGCTACTATATTAGACATTAAAGGAAATGTTATAGTTTTAGGGAAGAACTGCTCTGCTGTAATTTCGGAAATTGCTTTTTAAAATGCATTCTTTTTTGGAGTCTGTGTTAGAAAACTGAAATAGATTATATTTTATAAAAGTTTGTCAGGGAGGAATAGAAACTGATTATTCCAAATACCTCCCAAACAACTGTATTCTATCTGCTCATTGTATTTTGGCTTAAAAGTTGTAAGTATTTCACCCCACCTGCTACTGCTTCCTATGGTAACTTGTGTTACATATATACACCTCACAAATACGGCTAAAAAATGTGAACTCCTAATGTTCTTGCATCTAGAATCATTTATTTACTAAGAATATGCCATTTTTACAGATGATTGCAAATTCAAACCTGTTAGAGTAGATTGTGCTCAAACTACTACATGGTGAAAATACAGCATAGTTTTTTATTTTAAGCCTTATTCAATACAATAAACAGGTCAGAGTTTTATCTTACACGAGGATTTGTATTCCTGATAACTAGCATGACTTGCTGGCTCAGTAAATGTTCTTTGAATTAATAGGAAAAAGCAATTTCAGGTATTGGGCAGAATTGTTATCTAAGTTGAACAATCTGTAGACTTCACCATTATCATGTTGCCCAGAATTGAGTGATCATTTATGTATTTCTGTAGTACATTATTTCTGAAAGGGAGATGCAGCTGAAAAAATGAGGAGTATAATATGTACATCTGAAACTGGAACTTTTTTCTGAAGACTTTACTGGCTGATACTGAAATTAAAGACATTCTAAGCCTCATTAGATTAGAACTTTAGAATTTTGTATATGAGGACACTGGCCTTTACAATTACCCAATTGGTCAATAGCTCCAAAACTTTTTTAAAAATTATTTTTTTAATAATAAAAGTATTTTATTTTTCCATTATTTATATATTTTTAGTTTCTTGAATTTTTTAATTGGATGATAATTGCTTTACAATGTTGTGTTGGTTTCTGTTGTACAACAATACGAATCAGTGATAATTATATGTATATCCCCTCCCTCTTGAGCCTGCCTCTCACCTAAGTTGTAACAGAGCACCAGGCTGGGCTCCCTCTGTAAATAAAGTACTAATTGGACTTTTAAATATGTTGAATATGTTTCAAGAGAGGCCAGTGCTTTTATATCGCTTAATAGATTAGCAAATATTAAAAAGCAATTAAAATTTTAAAAGATTAGGTGTGACATGGACTGATTTTCCTTAGAGCTTTGGTTTGTTTGTTTTTGTTTAACAGCTACAGAATCCAGAAGTTAGATTTCAGCAGCAACTGGAACAGCTCAGTGCAATGGGATTTTTGAACCGTGAAGCAAACTTGCAAGCGCTAATAGCCACAGGAGGGGATATCAATGCGGCTATTGAAAGGTTACTGGGCTCTCAGCCATCATAGCAGCATTTCTGTATCTTGAAAAAAATGTAATTTATTTTTGATAACGGCTCTTAAATCTTTAAAATACCCGCTTTATTTCATTTTGACTCTTGGAATTCTGTGCTGTTATAAACAAACCCAATATATGATACATTTTAAGGTGGAGTGCAGTAAGATGTGTGGGTTTCACTGTGTTTGTTTGTTTTTTGTTTTCCTGGAACAGTGGGAATCAATGCTTTTTCATTTAAGGCTACTGCATGCGTCAAACACTTCTGCATTTATTGTAATTTTTAAAAAACATATCACCTTTTATAGTTGGGTGAACAGATTTTTGTCCTGCATCTGTCCAGTTTATTTGCTTTTTAAACATTAGTCTCTGGTAGTAATTTATGTAGAATAAAAGCATTAAAAAGAAGCAAATCATTTGCGCTTTATAATTTGTGATACAACATTGCTTATCGTGACTTTGGCATGTATTTTTGCAAACAAAAATGCTGTAAGATTTATACTACTGACAGTTTTTGCTTTATTTGTATACAATGTATGTATGCACATTTGGGACAGCATCTCTAGAAACATACTACAGTAGATCATCTGAGCAAAATATCTGTAATGGAAAAAATAAAGATAAGGAAATACTTCAAAGCAGAGTATTTCTTAATTGTGTAGAATCTTACAGCATCTTTGATGAACATCTCAGCAAAAGTACTGGTTAGTGAGGCTTGTTGAAAATACAGTAGAAAAACTGATTCTGGTTGTCTCTTTAAGGACGTATTAATTGTACAGACAAGATGATGTAACACTGTCTCAGCATTCACAGATTGACTGTAAATTACCTTAATCTTTGTGCAGACTGAAGGAGCACTGTAGTATAACCCCAAAGTGCATTTGCCTAGGACTTTCAGCTTCTCCCATAGGTAGTTTAACAGGCATTACAATTTGTAATTGAAATGTTGCTTTCACTGAAAGTGTCTTGATGTTTCAGTTATTTTTAATCGCCATATAAAAATAGAACTATCTTCGGGATTTATCAGTTTTCTCATGCACAGGCAATACACGAATTTAAAATGATTTGTGAGCCACTTGTTTCTGAAGTGTTTTGGTAGTTCTATTAAGAAATAGTTAAATATTGTGCCTTTCAGAGCCTGAGAGAAGGGGAATTTTGGGGCTGGGGTGGGGTTCTGTCCTGGATTGGGCCAGCCTAAATAATACTGGCAACCAAGATTCTGTTAGGATTTCTGTGCATATAGTGTAGTAAAGAAGTATCATTCAGGGGTGAAAACAAAGCCGTTTTAACAATGTTGAGTACATTTGGCTGTTCTACAGCTTTTTTCTTCCTTCCCCAAGGAAATTCTGTTTGCCTAACTCTCAAACTATTGGGGTGGTACATTCCTTTAGGACCAATTAAAACCTAACTTTGGGGTCAGTAATATATTTGGCTGACTCTGGTTCAGTATTCTCTTAGGTCATTATATTCTCTCATGTACAGTTAAGGGAAATTAAAATGTTAAAGTAACTAAAATTAATTCAGACCAGTAAAATCAAGGGAAATATAAGTTGAATTCCATTACTTCTGTAAGTTGCTTGCTATTAAAAAGGTGAAGAGGCAGGTTGCCCACCATTTCGTGCACTGTTTTGACACTGTCCCCTGGAATAAAACAGGTACAAAGGTTAATTAAGATGGAGGCATGACTAAGAGGAACTTGTTAAGGATGATATTTGTGTGTCTCTGCTCTCTCTGCCTTATGCCTCAGTATGGTTTTAAAACTTTTGTACTAGCAATTGGTGGTATACAGTGTGGGGTAGTGTCATAACCAGTTTGACAATTTATTAATCACAAAATAACAATAAATCTCTAGCTTTTACACTTGTTTGTCTTGCCTTTTTTGTAGAAAGAAAAAGATGTCTTCAATTTACTTTGAGTAATCATGTCTTTTAAAGACTACTGGAATTGATTGACCCCCAGATTTTCCTACACTTGAGATTATTTTTCATTAATTTTTTTGTTTCCTCAGTTAAATTCTGTGTGTATATACTATATTGTGTGTTAGAAAGAGAACCAACTGGGACATCAGGTAACTTGGGCTTTTGCTTGCTCTTTTTCGTTCTTGACTATTATTTGGAGTCAGGGCATCATGACTGAAAGTGGTGGTGAGGCCTGTGTGAGGCCTGATTCTTTAGAATCACCAACCTAGGTGATTCTAAAGAACCTTTTAGTTGTCGCCCTGGTGTGCTTTTTTGTTGCTGTTTGTTTCTGATATGTTCATCTTAGATTTGAATATCTTTTAAGGAGTTTAAGATACTTAAAATTCTCCAAAGCCTTAAACGAAAAAACCCTCCTAAAATACTGTAGACTTAAATTGTTCTCATATTGGGTTGAGTGGTGAAAATAACATTTCAGGATTTTATTTCCCAAGTGGAATACTTGTGATCCTACACAAATTTTAGCAAATGAGATAAATGACAACTGGCCTCTGTGTATTCAGAATTAGTGTTTCAGACTTGGCCTTAATGTAGTCATGAAAGGAGTTTTTTGTTTGAGAAACATTATTACCATGTTAATTTAGTAGACAAATTACAACAAAATAGGACCGATAAAAATGCTACTAACATTAGTGATAAAAGAACCTGGAGCACATGTGTGTCCTTGTGCAAAACAAGTTTATGTTGTTAAGGCAGAGAAATACGTGCATATCTGCTTCCTCTCTTAACATTAAACATGTTGATTAAGTCAATAAGTCCTGCATTAAGGAAACCTTTATAATACAGCTTTGTCCTATTCTCTACTGTCCTTTTCACTCAACTGTTCTCAGTAGATCCAGTGAAAACACACTTGGGGAAAATTATACTTGGCAAATGTCTGCTTCTGTAGTATTGCACATGATATTCTCTCCTTTGGAATTTCATCTGTCTTCTTTGGCTTATATAAAGGGTACTGTGCCTCTGGGGTCAGTTTTGTAGGTTTCCTAAACTTGGCTAACCAGTTGATATACTCTGCAGTGTTAACTGCTGCATTCTGCTTCTCTCATTCACTTACACTTTGGAGGATTTTTGTTTGTTTGTTTTTCTGCTCTTGAAATCTTCTTGGCAGTTACTTAAGTAACATGAAGTGGTTCTCCTCAACTTTTTTGTATCTTTCCTCTAGTCAACCATATGCAGCCATTTTGCTTCAGAAGGTGAACATTTATTGAACATCTGTTGAGTAACAGGTTCTTTTCTAGTTGCTCAAAGCATAGGAGTAAATAAAGTTCTGTCCATATGGGGTTTACATAGTGGAATGTAGGGAAACAGTAAACAAAACACATATATGGCCTGTTAGGTAGTGATAAGTGCTTTGGTGAAAAACTAAGATTAAGGAGACTAGTTAAGGAAGAACGTATTTTATTTTATATAGGGTAGTCAGAAAAGGCCTCACTGAAAAGGTGACATGTAACTAGAGACTTGAAGAATATCTGGGAGGGTGAACAGCTTTTCAGGAAGAGAGGCAGCTAATGAAAATGTGATGTAATGTGAATGTTCTGAGTGTGTATCTAGAACCCAGGCAGTTCAGTGTGACGGTCAAGGTGAGCTAGGGAGAAAGTGGTATAGGGATTGATGGGAGAGATGGGGACAGGTAAGTGGTGCAGGTGTTTGATGTGCAGAGCTTAATGCCCTAAAATTGTTGTGTCCCACCCTTAGAGTTTCTGATTTGCTAGTCCTGGGCTTGGAGGAGAATTTTCATTTCTAACAAGTTCCCCAGTAAGTAAGAACCATTGAACCAGGGTGGAAGCAGAGAGACTGTTAGGATTTCAGAGTTAATACCAGCTTGGGTTGGACTGGTAGCAGTGACGGTAGTAAGAAATTGTAGTCAAATTCTAGTAAGAAATTGGGGTATGTTTTGAAGGCAGAGCCAGTAGGTTTTACTGATGAATAAAAGTGTGAGAGTTGAGAACAAGAGAGATGCCAAGCAAAGTGAGCAGGGTGCATATGGGTTGGGGTGTATGTCAGAAGTCTAGCTTTGATGTGTTAAGTGAGATGTACTTGATTA
Organism: Bison bison bison; assembly: GCF_000754665.1. Taxonomy (NCBI): domain Eukaryota; kingdom Metazoa; phylum Chordata; class Mammalia; order Artiodactyla; family Bovidae; genus Bison; species Bison bison. The sequence continues at coordinate 2,858,010 of NW_011494713.1, forward strand.
GATATATAATTAGAGATAATGAGAAGGCAGCATGAGGAGAGGTTCAGGCTACAGACAAGTTATACAGCCGCCAGTGTATATAGATAGTATTTAAAGCCAAGGATGAGGTCTCTGGTTCTCAACCAGAAACTACAAAGGGGGGCTTTTGACAATGTCTAGAGAGACCTTTTTGACATCATAGTTAAGGCTACTGTTGGCATGTAATGAGTAGAGGTTAAGGATGCCACTGAATGTTGTCTGATGCACAGAGCAGCCTCCCACAGCAAAGATATCTGGTTTCAAAATGTGAATAGTGCCAAGGTTGAGAAATCCTCACTAGATGAATTTTAGAGCATGTTGATAAACACACTTTGGGAAGATTTGAGTCCTGGTTTGCTGTTAACTTCAGCTTAGAGAGATGAGAGTAAACCAGCAAAGGACATGGACAGGCAGGTAGGCTGAAAGCTTGTGGAAAATTTTTTCACAAGTAGAAAGATGGTAAAGAAGTGTGTTGAATGCTGTTGCCTTTAAGTACTCATCTTGGATTGACTATTAACCTATGGATTTAGTAAAGGGAAGGACCTCTATGTCTATAATAGGAGTTTTAAAGTGTGATTAGGGTAAAATTCTGATTAGAATGAACCTGGAAAATATCAGGATACACAGAATTTTGAAGTAAAGAGAATCCAGAGAAATGGGGAACAGCAGCTGGGGTCGCTAAGAGTCGGACACGACTGAGCGACTTCACTTTGACTTTTTACTCTCATGCACTGGAGAAGGAAATGGCAACCCACTCCAGTATTCTTGCCTAGAGAATCCCAGGGACGGGGGAGCCTGGTGGGCTGCCGTCTATAGGATCGCACAGGGTTGGACACGACGGAAGCGACTTAGCAGCAGCAGCTGTGGTGAGGGAGGTGGTAGCAGTGTAGAGGTTTGCCTTTTGTGTTCTGTTAAGATGGGAAGTTGTGTGTGTATGTGTAAGGGGACTCTATTTTGGGGGAGAATATGGAGTAATTGTTTTCTACCAAAAACTATAAAGAAAAAGTTAACCATCACCTTTGATCCCTGGAATAAATTTGACTATAGATCTAGATAAGCACACAGACACATTTGTTGTATGGGCTACAGTGCGAGGGAGAGGATTTCTCTGTCTTTCAAACCATCATTTTCCTCAGCTAGGTAGCTAGCAGCCTTTCCTTGTCAGTAGGAGTGGTCCCTTCCCAGCCCATCTGAACTGCTATTTATGGTCAACCCTTTTGGAAATGGAGGAAAAACATCTCTTTCCAACACCTTTGTGCTGGTGAGACTGAATATAATAAGGTGGAGATTTTTTCCAGAGCTGAGGTAGTAATGAACACATTCTCATCTCAGTTTGTAATTCCAGTTTATAAGGTGTTAACATTTGTGCCTCAACTCCTTAACCTGTCCCAGAGCCACAATCCAATCTGTCTTGCTTACCACTCTATGAACTAGGCATTTATGGGAGTTCCTGGTATATTTTCCCTCAGAAGGCCAAAGCTGAATGTGGGGGCTAATTCTTTCATGAGATATATAGTAGCTGTATATTCAAACTAATTTTTTTTTTTTTTTTAAGCTATTCAGACCCATTCTCCGCACCTAATTTCTAGAGCGGGAAGGAAATTTCCAGTGTGTTGTGGTTATTTAATGCTTCATAACAAACTATCCCACAGCACAGGGGCTTAGAACAAAAATTAGTCATTAATTTTATTCATGATTGAGCACTTTGGCAAGGATTGGTGAATACTGCTGGAGCAAATTGACTGGGTCTGGAGAATTTACTTTCAAGAGAGCTTATTCCCTTAGCTATCTTAATTACTATGTACTTTCATCTGGGAGTGCAGTTGGGGGGGTCTCAGTTCGTCTCCACCTGGGCCTTTCTACAAGAGCTACTTGTGCTTCCTCACAAATGGTGGATAGGTTTCAAGGGCATGTATTTCAAGGAAAAATGAAAGCTGTCAGTTTTTAAAGGTGTGCACCCCCATCCCCCAAACTGGCCCAGTGTCATTTCTCTTGTATTCTACTGGTCGAGCTTAACTTGCCCAGATTTAAGGCTCATAGGCCCCAAACTGTTTGATGAGGAGAATGTCACAGAATTTGTGATCATCTTAATCCGCAGTACACCATCATGCCAGAAGGGGGAAAATGTTGGAGGAGCACATTTTTGTTCCTCAGTATTCACTCTTTTCCAAAGGAGAAGTGGTGACTTGACTGCTTACTGAATATTGTAGAAGGAACAGGATACACTTGACTGAGCCCCTGTTCTTTGGGAAACAGTCTTCCCAAAGGAAGCATGCATTGTAATTGGCTGTCTTAGCAAATGGTAATAAGGTTAGTGGGAAAGCTCTTGTGGGGAATGCCTGCGGTTTTCATTTTTGCTTTAAAAAAAAAAAAAAAATATATATATATAAAAAACAAATTTTACTGTTGTAACCATTTAAAAATCTATAGTTCAGTGGTATTTAAGTACATTCACAGTGTTGTGCAACCATCACAATCATCCAAAACTTCATCACCCCAAGAGGAAACCCCAAAGCCATTAAGAAATCACTCATTATTCCCCCCTTAGCCCAGCCCCTGGCAACCACTTGTCTGTTTTCTGTCTTCTATGCATTTACCTATTTTGGATGTTTCATAGAAATGTAATTATGTAGTACAGGCAATACCTCAGAGATAGCATGGGTTCAGTTCCAGACCGCCTTCATAGAGCCAATAACACAATAAAGTGAGTCACACACAGTGTTTATCTTTCCAGTGCATATAAAAGTCATGCTCACACTATAGTGTAGTCTATTAAATGCACACTAGTGTTAATGTCTAAAAAACGATGTATATACCTTAATTAAAATATTGCTAAAAATGCTATCTGTGCCTTCAGTGAGTCATAATCGTTTTTCTGGTGGAGGGTCTTGTCTCGATGTTGGGGCTGCTGATTGGTTAGGGTGGTGGCTGCTGAAGGTTTTGGGGTGGCTGTGGAAGTTTCTTAAAACAAGACAGCAATGAGGTTTGCCGCATTGACTCTTCCCTTTCACAAGTGATGAACTTCCTTTCACAGTTGAACTTCTTTCAAAATTGGAATCAGTCCTCTCAAATCCTGCCACAGCTTTACCAACTAATATATGCTATACTGAACACTTTGTTGTCATTTCAAAAGTCTTCTCGGTTTCTTCACCAGGACTACTACATAGATCTCATTTCAAAAAATCATTTTCTTTGTTCCTCCATCGAAAGCAACTACTTATTCATTAAAGTTTTATTGGGAGATAGCAGACATTTGGCCACATCTTCAGGCTTCACTTCTAGTTCTCTTGCCATTTCCACCACATCTGCAGTTACAAAGACCACTGATCACAGATCACCATAACAAATACAGTAATAACTGAGAACAATTGAAACATTTCAAGAACTACCAAAATGTGACACAGAGACATGAACAAATGCTGTTGGAAAAATGGCACTGGAAGGCTTGCTGGACAGAGTTGCCACAAATTTTCATTTAGTTAAAAAAAAAAAAGTATTTTCAAAGGACAATAAAGTTACAGTAAAACGAGGTGTGCCTTTATGTGGTCTTTTATGTCAGGTTTCTTATCACGTTTTCAAGGTTCGTTCATGTTGTAGCATGTGTCAGCGCTTCATTCCCTTTCATGGCTGAATAATACTCTATTTTATGGCCATACCACATTTATTCATTCATCTGTTGATGGACACATCACTTAGATATTATGAATAATGCTGTTATAACACTAGTAAGTATTTGTTTGAGTCTGTTTTTAATTCATTTGGATGTCTACCTAGAGTGGAATTGTTGGGTCATATGATAGTTTTTAACTTTTTTGAGGAACTTCCTATTTTCCACAGCAGCTGTACTATTTTACATTCCCATCAGCAAGGTGTGTTTTCCAATTTTCTCTACCTCCTTGGCAACACTTAACCATTTTCTGTTTTTCTTGGTTTTGTTTCAGACTTCAGCCATTCTGCTGAGTGTTGGATGGTTATCTCATTGTGGTTTGGTTTGTATCTCCCTAATGAGTTAATGATGATAAGCATCTTTTCTTGTGCTTTATTGGCTGTTTGTACATCTTCTTCAGAGAAAGGTCTTTTCAAGTCCTTTGCCTTTTGAAAATATTTGTGTTGAGTTGTGGGAGTTTTTAAAATATATTCTGGATATTAAACCCTTTCAGTTACAGATTGTCTTTTCACTTCTTGATAATGCCCTTTGTACGAAAGTTTTAAATTTTTAAAGTCAAGTTTTTCCTTTGTTGCTCCTGATTTTGGTGCCATATATAAGAATTCATTCCCAATCCAAGGTCTTGGAGGTTTTCCTCTATATTTTCTTCCGTTTTATGGATTTAGCTATTATGTACAGGTCATTCATTGATCCATTTGAATTGGTCCCATTGTTCTGGATTTGCAAAGAGTAGACAGGAGTTGGGTTTTTTCTTTTTTCCCCCATTTCTGTCCCTCTCTTTTAAGAAAAAGAGAAGTATGCCTCAAAGAGAACATGATAGGTATTAAAATGTAGCTGGTTGTAGACCATGCTCTTGGCCAGTCTTGTTTTTCCCAAAAGAGTCTTCAAGTTCTTCATTTTCCTCTTCTCATTTCTGTTTCCAGTACTACCCAATATGACCTCCCATCTTCTAGTTTCTGGATCAAAGTGTGATATGTTTCATATTCAGGCACTAAACTTACAGTCTTGTGTACAAACTCTGAGCACTGATCCCAGCCATAATGTGGCACTATTGTAAGCCTAGCATAAAATATTAAGCAGGCAGTGGGTGCAAAGCAGCCTGGAGATGGCATGTGGGTGAAATCTGTAGTAGAAAGTATGTTTGTGATAGGGTTCCCTGCTAGCACGTGAAGAATCTGCCTGCAATGCAGGAGACACTGGTTCGATCCCTGGATGGGGAATATCCCCTTTTCCCACTCTCACTGCCCCCTGGTGGGCTACAGTCCAAAGAGTTGGATACAACTGAATGACAGAGCACATGTGTTTTTGTTAAGGATTCTTTTTCAAGTGACAAAGACTTGAAACATTGATTAGACTGTGAGGCATGTGGAGGGGATAGCTTTGTGGAAATCCTCAACAAATTTAGGAGATAATTAAGGGGCTGTAGAACATGTTAATCTTCGAAGAGGAGGTGGTAATTCTCAACCTTGGCTTCACATCAGTCAGCTAAGAAGACTGTTGAAATCATAGAGAGTCTGTTCTCATATTACTGTGAAATTATGTTAGAGATCAATATCAAAAGATAGTTGACAGGGGATATATGTATACCTATGGCTGATTCATGTTGAGGTTTGACAGAAAACAACAAAATTCTATAAAGCTGTTATCCTTCAATAGAATTTAAAAAAAAAAAAGATTAAAATTACTGTCCTGCCCGCCCCCCCCCCCAAAAAAAAGATACTTGAAAATAACCCCATATTTTCAGTGCAGTGTCACATTTAACAAGAGAGATCTTAGGCTTAGCCATCAAAAGTTTCAGTAAATTTAGAAGACAAAAAACAGGGTGGTTGCAGAGAAGAAAGCATTTAAATGAGAAATTAATATCAAGGATACCTTAAAAAAGCTCATGTACTTGGAAATTAAATGTCCACTTTTAAATGAGTATATCTAAGAAGCCATTACAAGGAAAACTAGAAAATATTTGTAATAGAATAAAAATGAAGAGAATTTACCATACTTTGTTGCATGCAGCTGAAACTGCTCAATTAAATACAAATTGGAGTCTTGAATAATGTATGAAAACAAATGACAGTAGCATAAAACTTTGTGAGATTTGAAGAAAATCTGTACTTAATAGTGTCACATTAATTTCCTTTTTTTTAAACAACAATATTTGTTTATATTCTCACAACTGGATTAGAAGTTTTAAGCCTCATTTAAATTTTTTTAAATTAAAATACTGAGATAATACTTTCTAGACTTTGGCAGTAATACTAGATGCCAAAATACATGAAAGTATATATCAGATTTCTGAGTGAATATGAATTAGGGATCTAGCATTCTATTCATACTAAGTCAAACAAGTGGAATCAAAATGTCAAATTTTTTAAATTTGACTAAATAGGCAAAAATTGATAAATTTTATAGAATATATATATTATACATACTATATATACACACATGTATACAAAAGCTTTTCTACTGTGCTTGGTAAAGGCTTGAGAAAAAACATCAAAAGATGGAGAAATTGGAAAACAAACTAAATGAAATGGGAACACTGAATATGAAACAAACTAGATAAAAGATCATCACACAGTCCAGTTTTTAAACATGGCTGTTCATTAAAAATACATCTGGAGCTTTGGAGAACAACAGCAGTACCTGGTCATTTGTATTTTTCAAAAAATTCCAAGATAATTCTGATATGTATCTGGATTTTAAGAAATGATTATAGTTTTTCTATTAAATGGTAGTTTTAGTGATCATTGAGAGTCCCTTGGACTGCAAGGAGATCCAACCAGTCCATCCTAAAGGAGATCAGTCCTGAGTGTTCATTGGAAGGACTGATGTTGAAGCTGAAACTCCAATACTTTGGCCACCTGAAGCAAAGAGCTGACTCATTTGAAAGGACCCTGATGCTGGGAAAGATTGAAGGCAGGAGGAAAAGGGGTCGACAGAGGATGAGATGGTTGGATGGCATCACTGACTCAATGGAGATGAGTTTGAGTAAGCTCCGGGAATTGGTGATGGACAGGGAGGCCTGGTGTGCTCTGGTCCATGGGGTCACGAAGAGTCGGACACGACTGAGCAACTGAACTGAACTGACCTTAGTGACAGTTCTATTATTTTCTGTTGACTAATCATGACATGGGCTTCCCTGGTGGCTCAGACGGTAAAGCGTCTGCCTGCAATGTGGGTGACCCAGGTTCGATCCCTGGGTTGGGAAGATCCCCTGGAGAGGGAAATGGCAACCCACTCCAGTACTCTTGCCTGGAAAATTCCACAGACGGGAGCCTTGTAGGCTACGGTCCATGGGGTCGCAGAGTCAGACATGACTGAGTGACTTCACTTCAGTCATGATACAATTTTTGTATTAAGCAAAAATGACAATAGTAGAAGATGTTTATCAGTGTTTACAATCAATAGCTAGACAAAAAATAAAAGATCATTACTTTTGCAAGCCATAATGGAAACATGATTAACCTAACTATAAAATAATTATATATTTTGAGGGGCTAAGTAGAGTGATGTGGTAAGTGGAAGTGCATACATGTACATGTTTTCATCCACCCAGCCAGTCTATATTGGTTCTTGCATTTAATCCATTTACACTTAAGGTAATTACCTTATCAATATGTATGATCCTATTACCATTTTCTTAATCATTTTGGGTTTATTTTGTGTAGGTTTTTTTCTTTCTCTTGTGTTTCCTGCTTAGAGAAGTTCCTTTAGCATTTGTTGTAAAGCTGGTTTGGTGGTACTGAATTCTGTTAACTTTTGCTTGTCTGTAAAGCTTTTGAGTTCTCTGTCAAATCTGAACGAGAGTGTTAATGGGTAGAGTATTCTCGGTTGTAGGTTCTTCCCTTTCATCACTTTAAATACATAATGCCATTCCCTTCTGGCTTGTAGAGTTTCTATTGAGAAATCAGCTGATAACCTTACGGGAGTTGCCTTGTATTTTGTCGTTTTTCCCCTGTTGTTTTTAATATTTTATCTTTGTCTTTAGTTTTTGTCAGTTTGATTAGTATATGTCTTGGTGTGTTCCTCTTTGGGTTTATCCTGCCTGGGACTCTCTGTGTTTCCTGGACTTGGTTGACTATTTCCTTTCCCATGTTAGGGAAGTTTTCAGCTATTCTCTTCAAATATTTTCTTAGGTCCTTTCTCTCTTCTCCTTATTGGACCCCTGTAATACAAATGTTAGAACTGGACATGGAACAATAGACTGGTTCCAAATAGGAAAAGGAGTATGTCAAGGCTGTATATTGTCACCCTGCTTATTTAACTTATATGTAGAGTACATCATGAGAAACGCTGGACTGGAAGAAACACAAGCTGGAATCAAGATTGCCGGGAGAAATATCAATAACCTCAGATATGCAGATGACACCACCCTTATGGCAGAAAGTGAAGAGGAACTAAAAAAGCCTCTTGATGAAAGAGAAAGTGGAGAGTGAAAAGTTGGCTTAAAGCTCAACATTCAGAAAACGAAGATCATGGCATCTGGTCCCATCACTTCATGGGAAATAGATGGGGAAACAGTGGAAACAGTGTCAGACTTTATTTTGGGGGGCTCCAAAATCACTGCAGATGGTGACTGCAGCCATGAAATTAAAAGACGCTTACTCCTTGGAAGGAAAGTTATGACCAACCTAGATAGCATATTCAAAAGCAGAGACATTACTTTGCCAACAAAGGTCTGTCTAGTCAAGGCTATGGTTTTTCCAGTGGTCATGTATGGATGTGAGAGTTGGACTGTGAAGAAAGCTGAGCGCCGAAGAATTGATGCTTTTGAACTGTGGTGTTGGAGAAGACTCTCGAGAGTCCCTTGGACTGCAAGGAAATCCAACCAGTCCATTCTGAAGGAGATCAGCCCTGGGATTTCTTGGAAGGAATGATGCTAAAGCTGAAACTCCAGTACTTTGGCCACCTCATGCAAAGAG
>NW_011494713.1:2866713-2866819 GCF_000754665.1 Bison bison bison
CTCATGCAAAGAGTTGACTCATTGGAAAAGACTCTGATGCTGGGAGGGATTGTGGGCAGGAGGAGAAGGGGACGACAGAGGATGAGATGGCTGGATGGCATCACTG
>NW_011494713.1:2866919-2889895 GCF_000754665.1 Bison bison bison
TCTGATGCTGGGAGGGATTGTGGGCAGGAGGAGAAGGGGACGACAGAGGATGAGATGGCTGGATGGCATCACTGACTCGATGGACATGAGTCTGAGTGAACTCCGGGAGTTGGTGATGACAGGGAGGCCTGGCATGCTGCGATTCATGGGGTCGCAAAGAGTCGGACACGACTGAGCGACTGAACTGAGCTGAATTCAAATGTTGTTGTGTTTAATGTTGACCTAGAGGTCTCTTAGGCTGTCTTCATTTCTTTGTTTTGCAGCCATGATTTCCACCATTCTGTCCTCCAGGTCATTTACCCATGCTTCTATCTCAGTTATTCTGCTGTTGATTCCTTCTAGTGTATTACTCATCTCTGTCCTTTAGTTCTTGTATGTCTTTGTTAAACATTTCTTGAATCTTCGTCATTGTTTTCCCAATATCCTGGATCATCTTCACTATCATTATTCTGAATTCTTTTCCTGGAAGGTTGCCTATCTCTACTTCATATAGTTTTTCTGGGGTTTTATCTTGTTCCTTCATTTGAGACATAACTTTTCTGCTTTTTCATCCTAATTAACTTTCTGTAATGTGGTTTTTGTTCTAGCTGCTGTGGGATTGTGGTTCTTCTTGCTTCTTCTGTCTGCCCTCTGATGGAGGAGGCTAAGAGGCTTGTGTAAGCTTCTTGATGGTGGGGACTGGTGGTGGGAAAAACTGGGTCTTGCTCCGGTGGGTAGAGCCATGCTCAGTAAAGCTTTAATCTAATTATCTATGGTGGGTAGGGTTGTGCTCTTTCCATGTTAGTTGTTTAGCCTGAGGTGACCAAGCCCTGGGATCTGTGGGCTCTATGGTAGGGGTTAGTGGTCCAGGACTGATGCTCCCAGTGTGCCCGTCCCCACCACGAGCCACTGCTGACCCATGCCTCCACAAGAGACCCTTCAACAGTCACAAGTACGTCTGGTTCAGTCTCCTGTGGGTCACTGCTCCTGTCCCCTGGGTCTTGGTGCAGACAATATTTTGTTTGTGTACACCTCCAAGAATGGAGACTGTTTCCCCCAGTCCTGTGGAAATCCTGTAATCAGATCCCATTGGCCTTTAAAGTCAGATTTCCTGGGGAGTCTCAGTCCCTTTGTTGGATCCCCAGGCTGAGAAGCCTGACATGGGGCTCAGAACCTTCGTAACAGTGGGAGAGCTTCTTTGGTATCATTGTTCTCTAGTTGGTGGGTTGCCCACCCGGCACGTATGGGATTTGGTTTTATTACGATTGCTTCTCTCCTACCATCTCTTCATGGCTTTGTCTTTGTCTTTAGGGTATTTTTTGGGGGGTGGGTTCCAGTGTTCTCCTGTCGATGGTTGTTGAACACCTAGTTGCAATTTTGGTGTTCTAGCAGGAGGAGATGAGTGCACATCCTTCTCTGCCATCTTGAACCCACTCAGACTTAAGCTAAAGTGACTGTAGGGCCAGGGTTAGAACCACTGATTTAAAGGAAGTAGGAATTTATTAGAATTTAAAGCAGTGCTTCTCAACTTCATTGTGCATACAAATCACCTGGGATATTATTACACTGCATATTCTGATTGAAGAACTCTGAATGGATCTTAGACCTAAAAGTAAGCTAAAACTAAAACTCTTAGAACCTAGAAGAAAACATAGTGTGAATCTTTGTGACCTTGTACAAGCAACCAATGGAAAATAAGTTGGACTTAATCAGACTTAAAAATTTTTGTGCTTAAAAGCTGATCACGTGAAAAAGACAACCCACAGAATGGGTGGAAATATTTGCAAATTGTATATCTGGTAAGTCTTCAAGTTATAGAAAGAACTCTTATAACTCAACAATAAAAAGACAATTAAAAATGGACAAAGGATTAAAATAGACGTTTCTCCAAAGAAGATAAGCAAATGGGCAATAAACACAGGAAAAGATTGTTGTTCAGTTGCTAAGTTATGTCTGACTCTGCGCTCCCAAGGACTATAACCTGCCAGGTTCCTCTGTTGATGGGATTTTCCAAGCAAAAATACTGGAGTGGGTTGCCATTTCCTTTTCCAGGGATCTTCCCAACTTAGGGATCAAATCTGCATCTTCAATTGGCAGGTGGATTCTTTATCATTGAGCCACCAGGGAAGCCCAATGAAAAGAGGAAAATGCAAATCAAAACCTTAATGAGATGCCACTTCATATTCCATTAGGATGGCTGTAATCACAAAGACAGAATAACAGTTGTTGACTAGGATTGCTGGTGGGAATGTAAAATGGTGCAGCTACTACTTGGAAAAGAGTTCAGCAGTTTCTTAAAAGGTTAAACCATGGAGTTAACTTTTAACCTAAATTATCTGTGAACGAATGGATAAATGTGGTAGATCTGTACAGTGAGTACTGCCAATATTTATCAATAAAAAGGAATGAAATACTGATACATGCTGAATAAGGGACAAACATTTTTACAGAGGCCTTGGACAACATGCTTGCTAGGTGGGATGTTAGAACTTCTCAAGATCTTTCCCCTTACCCTCACTTCTAGAGTCCTAGTTACAATAGGGGAAGATACATGTCCTGAGAGATTAATCCTCTAGCTTCCTGTCATTCAACCCTCTGTCCTCAGGGTATAATCAACTATCACACTGTGGCCCTTACTTAAGGTTGAAAACCTACCAAATTCTCATTTTTTTGAGAAGGGAAGTTGAAAACCTACCAAATTCTCATTTTTTTGAGAAGGGAAGTTCAAATTATACCCTCTGAGTTTTTCGCTTATTGCTGTAAAGGTGAATGGTATGTTCTCTCAACTATTTCAAATCTAGGCCTAAAAAACCTTAATGGCAAAAATCTCTGATGAAGGAAAAGCCGTGCCTGTCATCCAAGATCTGGCCTAGTCAGCACTAAAAGGGAGGCCTCTCTGTCCTGCTGAAAGTAGACGGTTTCACAGAACACCTACAATACGGCTCTACGACCATGGTCAAGAAATTCTGTGATTGTTCCTGAACGAGACAATTCTGTAATCGTTTCTGAACCCAGAGGAAAACATGAAGATGACCAAATATTGAATTCCCTGGCAATTCAGTGGTTAGAACTCTGTGCTTTTACTGCCAAGGGTTCGAGTTAAGTCAGGGAAAAATACCTATCTCCCTGTCCTGGCTAATATACTTCTTTAAGAACAGCTTTCGGGACTTCCCTGGTGGTCCAGTGCTTAAGACTGCACTTTCAGTGCAAGAGGTGCTTTTCTATCCCTGCTTGGAACTGACATTCCACATGCCACATAATAATAGTTTTAGCCTCATGTCATGCCTCTCACCTTTTCGAGATAGCCAGTCAACTTACTGAGATAGCCGCTCAACCCACACTTGCTCACAGTATTCATTTAGAGAGAGCCCTGTTTCCTTGAACCTTCTGCCCAGTCACCTAACTTGCCCAAATCATAAGTCCTTGTAACAGCTTACAGAGATATGCCCTCGTGGTTCTGAAGGTGTGTGTTCTTTATGCAGTGAGCAAAAAACCCAGCTTGTTTAATGCAGGTGTGTTCCTCATCACCTGGCAATGGGTTGTGGCTGCCCATTTTAGATAAAGCACGCATTTTCCATTTTGTCACAGTTCTCCACTCCCCGTTGTCTCCCTCATCCCACTGTTAGTGTTTTTGTTAGGTTCTCTAGGCATTCAAATATGCAAGTCCTGGTGGGGACTGTCATGATTTTGGTACCTTTCCCCTAGCACCAGCTGACTGGATCCTTGGTTAAGGTATGTGTTACTCAGTATTAGGTCTGGGGTCCTGAGTGATGGCCCCTGACTTCTCAACCTTCACAAAGTGAAATGTAATTTCTACAGCATGTAAGATACGTCGCATGAGGGGAAAACACTGGAGGAATTTGATTATCTGGAAGGAAATCAGCAACAGGCTACATTTCACACAAGACTGTGTAGGAGTTGAAACAATCCCCTACGTTGAGCCCAACGGAACCTGTGGGCTGGATGTCTAATCAAATAATACTTCCTTGGTAATTGTTAGGCATTTATAATGCCCCTAACAGTCAACATTCCAATCTCAATAATTTTAAATATACAGATTTGCTCTTCAATGAAAGAATGAGGGCTTCCCAAGTGGCACTAGTGGTGAAGAACCCACCTGCCAGTGCAGGAGACAGAAGAGACCTGGGTTCTATCCCTGAGTCGGGGAAAGGGCATGGCATCCCACTCCAGTATTCTTGCCTGGAGAATCCCATGGACAGAGGAGCCTGGTGGGCTGCAGTCTCTAGGGTCACAATGAGTCGTACATGACTAAGTGACTTAGTATGTACTCATGCACAAAGGGAGAATAAACTTACCTATTAGTTTCAGATAATTAAAATCCCTGGGCGATGGTATCTTTGAAGTCAGGCTGTTTTAATTTCTTCCTTCTTGCACTCCCATCCACTGAAAAGTTTGCTCATCAGGTAATCTCCAGTGAAGCGCAGAATGTGAGTACTGAACCTCTGAAGGCACCTGGTGACACCCTGTAGGTGACCCAGTGAGTCTGTGGCAGAAACCAGAACCCAGCCTTTTCAGCATCCCAGTTCCTGAGCCCGCTTGCTGTACTGCAGGTCACCCCGTTATCCTGGACTTAAGGATATCATCCCAGATGTTGCCTGATTTGACCTGACCAAGGCTTGGGAAGGTAGAAGGAGACTCTGCCAGGAATTAAGAAGGAAGACTATCAGAGCGCAAAGACTTAAGACTCAGAAGGGGTTCATAAGTTGCCACGCATTCACAAAAGCAGAGGAATGGGAGTTTTCAACCCCTGGCCTCAGATACCCGTGGATGACAAGTATTATAAGAGCTAACGTTTGTTGAGCCGTTAGCGTGTTGGGTTTTTATCTCAGCACTCTGCATGTGCTATATATCAGTTCCACAAGCTTATGAGGCAGGCAGCCACCCTGTTTGATAGAAGAGAAAAATGTTTAACCTGAACTGATTCCAGTGGTGGAGAGTGGAGAGAGTCCTACCAGAGGAGATGGTAAGTGGCATTGCAAGATTGAGGAAATATTTGACATCTGTTTTTGCACCACTGCAAACGTTTTTTGCCTGTCCCTTCTTCCCAGGTCTTAGTGGCTGGGCAGGGGTGTGGTCAGGGCCAGGTGGGGAGCAGCTCAGGGGTGGGCGAGTTGTTTGAGCTTGCTATGTTCCTGAGGGCCACCAGAGGGCAGTACTGGTTCACACCACAGCCTCCTTGTGACCATTGGCAAGATTGGAGCCCTGATTCTCAGCCCTACCAGACTCCTTTTTTAGAAAAACAAAACTATTTTCTAATGCCCCCTTTACCATCTTGAAGTGAAATTAACTCCTCTGAAAAGGAGGGAAAAAAAGGAAAGTAATATGTAGTAAACTGATGGGATTCAGTAATATGATGCTTGGACATGGCTACACTAGATGAACACAATAGAGTTAGTTTGATGCTTTGCCCATCAGATCACTGAGAATGAAGAATTAAAAAGGCAGCTGGATGTAGGTTGTTGTGTCTGACAGAAATTCACTCATTTTCTGAAAAGATAAATCATTCTTAGTAAGGTTAAAAATAAAATAGGATACAAATGTCCCTTTATTGCATTCTTGGAAATTTCAGTGTGTATTAAAACTGCAAAGAACAAAACTGCTCTTACTTATGTATAAAGCAGAGTTAGGTTCAGTGCTTTAAACAGCCTTAGCCTTTTTCATTTGATCTCTGTGAAGGTTTGGCCTCCCCAGGTGGTGCTAGCGGTAAAGAATCTGCCTGCCAATGCAGGAGACGAAAGAGACATGGGTTCAATCCCTGGGTTGAGACGATTTCCTGGAGGAGGGCATAGCAATGCACTCCAGTATTCTTGCCTGGAGAATCCCATGGACAGAGGAGCCTGGCGGGTTACAGAGTTGGACACGACTGAAGTGACTTAGCATGTGCGCAAGAAGATCCAGGAGGATATTTGAAAATCAGTTCTTTCTTGTGAAGAACTGCCTTCACTGAGAACTCTAGCTGGTACTAGAGGATATGAGATGCCCTATCTGTACACCCCAACCTGGGCTCCCTGAGAGCCAGGGCTTTGTGTTGCAGGTGCTCAAGCCCTCCAGAGTGCTCCTCACAGTACTCACTGAGTACACTGAACTGACCGAGTCCTTTCTCTCCAGCTGGGGGTGACTCTCGTCCAGCCAGAGCATATTGACTGAACAGTTTAAGGGCCTAGACCCTGAGTATGAATGCTGATGTAAACTGAAGCCAGGCAAGAGGTGCCCCAAATAGTCTGTCAGGAAAATCCATGGCTCTACATTTTCTTAGGCAAGATTCGTCCAAGAAGGGCCCTTTCATTCCACTGGCACCATACGCATATATTTTGTTTGTGGTTCCTGAGACAAAAAATTGCATATTCTTGTGAAAGAAAACGGAATTGGTTCCAAAACTTACTTTCTGGCCAGAATCAACCAAGGCCTGAAAAGCAGCTGGTTCTTGTGGCCCTGATTAGATAGAGGGATAAGGATGCTTCTTCCTGGAGCCCTGTCAGGGAAGTGCTCAAACCCAGCCCAGGCTGGCCACATTCCAACTTTCCCCACTGGCGCCTGGTAAGCTGCATACCAGCAACACATGAGCACCTCTAAGCCCCCCATCGCCTCGCCTGACCTGGCTGCCACTGGCATAACGCCGCCTGCTGGAACGTTTTCCTGTCAGGTTTTGGCCACAGCAGCTCTGGTGTTCCTCCCTCACCTGCCTAGTGTCCACCAGCCACAGCTTTTATAGCAGGAAGGGGGCAGGTTAATACTAGCCTGGTCTCACAAGAGTCTGTAAAGTGGAGTAGGGACTGGGGGCAGACAGTCCTGCACTTCATTCACTCAGATTCCACCTTTGCAATTTTTTTTTTAATCCATGAACTGTATGTGCTTTTTATTTACTTTGAAATGGCCCAAAGAGAGGATGAAGAGGTGTGTGGTGTAACGGAACCACAGGTGTGTGGTGAGTGGTCAATTCTGTATGCTTCTCTACTCCTGAGACCAGTCTCCAGAGGGTGCCAAGGATAGCCAAGTTTCATTTATTTGTCCAAGTAAAAGCATGATCAAGAATGTTCTAAATAAGGTCAGGGTTTACAGCTTTGATTATAGAATTTCCTCTGATCATTTGATTGGGTTACATGAATTTAAACTTCAGTGAAGCTTCACTTTCAAAGTTTCCACTCCATTTCTCTGAATGTGCTACAGCATGATGATAAGTCTCCCAGATTACCCAAAATCCACCTGAACAATATCTCAACACACTGTGGTTTATTCACCTTAAGAAGAATCTGGAGAGAACATGGTTTGGGATGGGAGACAAGAGTTACACCTGATGGGTCTGGACCATTGATACAAATGATTCTCATTTCATTTTAGAGTTTCCATAATTGTAGCAATTATCTCTGAAAGATTTTTGTCCACATTGATTTGGATAAAGCTTTCTGGAGCTGATGGGGTCTCCAGAGTATCGAATTGGGACTGCAGTAACTCAGGGGGCATAAAATGATCTTTTCTTCTGAGTAAGCGTCCAGAAATGATGTCAAATGACCCAGTCAGATGGACCACAAGGAGCTTCACCTCAACTGGCTTTTCTTCCTTCCCCGAGTCATCACACTTCAGAGGTGCATCATCTTTTCCTTGTATTAAGATGTCTCTGTATACCTTCTTCAGAGCTGAACAGGCTAGAACTACATGCTGTCCAGAGGCTACATCTCTGTTTAAAAAAAAAAAAAAAAACCTGGGGAGATCCCAAAGAGTGAAGACATTTAAAATAATTGGTGTCAAGCCTAGGCTGAGGACTTTAGTCCCACTTCTCTGAC
Organism: Bison bison bison; assembly: GCF_000754665.1. Lineage (NCBI taxonomy): Eukaryota > Metazoa > Chordata > Mammalia > Artiodactyla > Bovidae > Bison > Bison bison. The sequence continues at coordinate 2,874,701 of NW_011494713.1, forward strand.
AGTGGAAGGTGTTACAAATGGTGGCCAAGTATCAGGCAGTCTTGGTTTTGAGGTAAAGATCTTCCACTAGTGAGCCCTCTTGGGTGATGTGTTTACCTCTCTGAGCATCAGTTCAGTTCAGTTCACTCACTCAGTTGTGTCCAACTCTTGTGACCCTATGGACTGCAGCACGCCAGGCCTTCCTGTCTATCACCAACTCCTGGAGTTTACTCAAACTCATGTCCATTGAGTCAGTGATGCCATCCAGCCATCTCATCCTCTGTCGTCCCCTTCTCCTCCTGCCTTCAGTCTTTCCCAGCATCAGGGTCTTTTCCAGTGAGTGAGCTCTTCGCATCAGGTGGCCAAAGTACTGGAGTTTCAACTTCAGCATCAGTCCTTCCAATGAATATTCAGGACTGATTTACTTTAGGACCATCAGTTCATCATCTCTTAAATGTGGCTACTCAAGAGTACCTGCCCACAGAACTGTGGTATGGAAGTTTATCATGGTGCCCAGCACACAGGAAGTGCTGAGTAAGTATCAGCTCTGCCCCTTGGCTATAGGATGTGACTGAGCCAGCACCTGTGGACATGGGTGGCTGCTGGCAGGCACCTGTGTCCCCCACACAGCATGGCTCAGGCTCTCCTCAGATTTTCTCCATTCCTACTCTGCAGTATGCTGGAAGAATCTGGGGAAGTTACCCATGCAGAGCGGAGAAAGCAGGAAAAAAGAGAGCACCAGTCCCTCTGTTTTCAAGGTGAGCAGAAAGTGAGTAGTTTTCAGAGATGCTGAAAACTAAGAGAAAAACCTGAGCCAGAAATAGAGGTAGATTGACAAGGCACCAATAAGGGAAAACCTAAACAGCATATTATAATGCAGAGACATTACTTTGCCAACAAAGGTCTGTCTAGTCAAAGCTATGGTTTTTCCAGTAGTCATGTATGGATGTGAGAGTTGGACTATTAAGAAAGCTGAGCGTGGAAGATCCGATGCTTTTGAACCGTGGTGTTGGAGAAGACTCTTGAGAGTCACCTGGACTGCAAGATCCAACCAGTCCATCCTAAAGGAAATCAGTCCTGAATATTCATCGAAAGGACTGATGCTGAAGCTGAAACTCCAATACTTTGGCCACCTGATGTGAAGAACTGACTCATTGGAAAAGACCCTGATGCTGGGGAAAATTGACAGTGGGAGAAGGGGACGACAGAGGATGAGATGGCTGGATGGCATCACCAATGTGATGGACAGGAGTTTGAGTAGGCTCTGGGAATTGGTGATGGACAGGGAAGCCTGGCGTCCTGCAGTTCATGGGGTCACAAGGAGTCAGACACAACTGAGTGACTGAACTGTACTGAAGGGAAAACCAGTGTGGTCCAAGACCATACACGAGGATGAGCCCCCCTACCACTAAGCTGATGTATACCGTTGTCTTCTTGGAGCCAGGAAGGAACTAAATAAAGTTGTCAAGGGTCAATGCTGGCTTGGGTACTTAGTAGAGATTTCAGTTCAGAACTGAGAACTAAGAATTCTGAAGGGGCCTGCCTTGATCTATGGCCATCGTAGACTGGAGACCCAGTGGATGGAGTGTGTCATCAGCAACAAACCAATGTACTTGAGCCTCCCAGCTCTTCTCAAGGGCATGAGTGAGAGCTTGTTAGTTCTGAGCCTGGAGGTCTGATCTCCACTCTCCTGAGACTCTTCACTTTGGCTTCCATCACAGGTCAGAATCTTTGATCTGACGAGTCTATTTATGTTACAGACCCAGTTGGGTAGGAGTTCTCAAATCCTAAAACCCAAAAACCTTAAAACCCTAAACCCATACAAAGACAGGACTGCCAGCCACGTCTGTGTGGTGTTTTAAAAAAAATGTAAACTGAATTTTTAATAAGTATAATGTCATATGGCTCAAATGGTTTTAGATTTATAAAACATGACTTCATCTTAGAAAGCAAGATTTGGAACTCATTCACTGCCACTCCTTTATCTTCCATGTCCCAACCAGGATTCCCACAGGCCAGACCCACAGATGAGAGAAGAGGGTCGTTTGCTCAGAGGCATGCTACAGAGCTGGACAGTTTGAGATTTCAGTTCTGGTAGCGAGTTATGTTGATTTGCAAATGACCCCAGATCTTCCTGGTTGTCAGAACTTGAAGTAGGAGGCAATACAAGTGGTGGCTAAGATATGGCTATAACAACATTATTATTTTATTTAGGACTTACTATATGTATTAGGTAGACTTCCCTGGTGGCTCAGATGGTAAAGCATCTGCTTACAACGTGGGAGACCCAGGTTCTATCCCTGGGTTGGGAAGATCCTCTGGAGAAGGAAATGGCAACCCACTCTAGTACTCTTGCCTGGAAAATCCCATGGACCGAGGAGCGTGGTAGGCTACAGTCCATGGGGTCGCAAAGAGTCGGACGCGACTGAGTGACTTCACTTCACTTCATATATATTAGGTACCATTCTAAGTGCTACCCACACTTATTCACTAATTCCTCACGACAATCTGTAAGGACTGTTGTGAGTAGGAACTATGTCCCTATTTTTCAGAAGAATAAACAGGTTTATGGAAGCCAAGTTGCTGAGTAAAATTCCCAGCTAGTAATTATGAAGTTGTCTAGAAGGCTGACTCTAGAACCCAACACTCTGTGGCTGATTAAAAGTCATTGTTAGTCACCAGATGGAGGTGCATTTCATTTCTGGTATCCTTTATCATTAGTCAGTTATGATTTCAAGAGTGGTTTCCTTTACTCACTGGCTTATCTGGGGTCTGACGTTCTCTTACCTTCGTAAAACGTCATGCAATTTGCAGAGCCATGGAATTCTGTCCTGAAATTAAAACAAACCAAAGTGGCTTTTCCAGATATTGTTTCTTTGTACAGAAACATGTTCATCATGTTCATCAATGTTAAGGTCCAGAGAAATCTCAGTGGTTTTGAGGAAGAGGCTGAGGAATTGTCACTGGGCAGTTCAGCACAGAATCATGTTCCTGGTCCAGGTGTCAGGTTCTTTCCACAATGATAAAAATTACCCTAAAATGCCAGTATGTAACCCCCCCATTTCAATCTCCCCATTATAAATACACTTTATAAATACACTTTCTTTGGTTCTGATATGTTTGGGTGTGTGTGTGCTAAGTCGTGTTTGACTCTGCGACTGCCAGGCTCCTCTGTCCATGGGGATTCTCCAGGCAAGGATACCAAAGTGGGTTGCCATTTTCTGATACACTTAACAGATCTTTAATTGTATTTGCATAATTCTTCAGGTGCTTCTGATCTCAAATGCAGAGAGTTATTCATAGAAACTCTTAAGTCAGCTGCCCCCGGTCCTATTCTTCAAATCCTCTAAAAACAAAGCTGCTTTCGGATAAAAGTATCGTGATAATTTTGTATTTTTCCAGAGAAGGCAGAAGAAGTTTACATAGGACACCCTAGAGTGTTACACAAAGAAGTTCCCCTGGGGTAAATACTGATTGGCCACAATGCATTACAAAAAAAAACCCCAACTTTTTATTATGTGAATTTAAAACATATACAAAAAGAGACAAAATGGTACAAAACAAACTTCTCTGTACTCATAACCCAGCTTTAATGATTTTTCAGCTCACAATCTGGTCTTCTATATGTCCCAACGCCTATCCTTTATCATTTTGATGCATATTCAAGAAAGATGATGTCTTTATTATTTAAGACTTTTTTTTCGGCTGCTTTGGGTCTTCATTGTGGCATGCAGGCTCTCAACTTGTGGTGTGCAGGCTTGGTTGTGGTATGTGGGCTCTTGGTTCTCCAAACAAGAACTGAACCCAGCCCTGCATTGGGAGCATCGAGTCTTATCCACTGGACCACCAGGCAAGTCCCCATGATGCATCTTTAAAAGTCCTTGCTCATTTGACTACCATTTTATCTAGATTTTTGTATTTGTATAATTGAGATTGACTTGCATTTGTTTTCTTGTGTAGTCCATATTAAATTTTGGTATCAAGGTTATCCCTGCCTCCTAAAAATAAGTAGGGCAGCTTTCCTTCTTTTTTCTCTTCTTTGAAACAGCTTGTATACAATATATTATTTTTATGGACTGAATGTTTTTATTTCCCTAAAATTCATATCCCCCATGTAAGAATATTTGGAGGTAATCAGGTTTAGATGAGGTCATGAGGATGAGGTCTTCATGATGGGATTAGTGCCCTTATAAGAAGAGACCAGTGAGCTAGTATATACTCTTTCTCTCCTGCTGCTGCCCTCTCCTTCAACCACCCAGTGGAGATACAGAGAAAAAGTTTCATTCCACCAAGGCCATCGCTCTGTGCTCAGCAAACTAAAGACCTTCTAGTTACTAGGATCCACCCTTGTCAGGAAGCAGAGAAGGATTTTGTGCACACACATACTCCATGCACACATGCACACACACACATACACAGTTAACATTTTTTCATTATATGTATCTTTTCATATTAAATAATATTTTTTAAAAGCACTGTGTGCTAATATTGGGTTAAGAGTCCTGGAAGTTTTATTAGTCACATAATTCTTTAAAGACTTTACTTCTGTGTACACATTACTCAATCAAAGACTACTTAGAAGTTCAAATGTTACAGCTATAATATCTGCCGAAGACAGAGATCAAATGACAACTATTACCAAACTTACATGAATGGTATCTTAAATAACAATAACTACATAATTCACAGATACTATTACTCAAATTATAACAGCTACTACAATGTACACACGATAGCTCAAATGTATTTCAGGAAAGCCTTGTTTATGTTAGCACTTGTCTGAGTACTCAGTGGACCCAGTATGGTTATTTCTAAACAAAGTAACAAGATGATGAGGCTTACCAGTTCTAATAAACTTGCAGACCATAAAGAATTTTGTGCTCTATGGGGAGACTTACATGCTCCTGGAAAAGTGTATATGTTTAAGACTTATTCTTGGCAAGATTTTCTGACATCATACTAAAAAACTAAATGTTCTAGAGAAGTCTGTGAGGAGAAAAAAAGTTGTAGCAGCTGTACTTATGGAACTTGAAATTGCCACCGTAACACAGTATTTTCTAGACTTATGATGGGGGTCAGGGAAGAAGACTGTCAAGGGTTATGCTGCTGCTGCTGCTAAGTCACTTCAGTCGCGTCTGACTCTGTGCGACCCCACAGACGGCAGCCCACCAGGCTCCCCCGTAGGTAGTGGGGAAAACTAGCTGGACTTACTGAGCCGTGCAGTATTTTATGACGGAAAATTGCCCACGGGAAAGCTGCCAACTCAAGCCCAGATTTGGATTTCCCTTTCCTTCGTCCATTTGCAAGGATCTGTTGTGTGCTTAGGGAGACCCAGACACGATCCTGGGTCCTTTCTTTCAATACTCTACACACGATCACCCTGAGTTTAACTTCTAAGATTCCATTTGCACCCAACTTTGTAAATTCCTTTCTCTTCTGTATCCTCATTGTGAACAGCTAAGCTTTTCTACTACATTCATGAACTAACAGGGATAAAAAAGAAAACACTATCATTTATCCAAAGACCTTAAAAAAATTTTTTTTTAAACCTCCTGGCTATATCTTCCAAAACAGCTTCTCCAACAGAAGGCTGCAGCAGAGCAGGGTGACTGGGCCTTAAAGACTCACATGTCAGCATGAGCAGTTTCCTACCTAGGACCCAGACCTACAAAGATATGGTGCCTTTCAAACCCGCAGGAAGGGCTGCACAGGCAACTTACTTGGTAAAGTGGTATACTAATCATTAATGGGACTAACTTCAGTGTGTTTCACATGTAAATAGAGGTGTCCGGCTTCAAGTTTAAGAAATGATGTCAACTTCTATAAAGTTAAGGAGTCTTCTTACAGCATATGGGGGCCACAGTGAGGTATCTTTCTAAGCACTTGGAAAAGAAGGAAAGAAGCTTTTTCTTTAAGGCTTTAAAGATCAACACTTAATAGAAAGGGACAGAGATGTTTAAACTCATCTGAAGAAGTAAACAATGACCCTCAGGCTAGCAGTGCATCACTATGATCCAACTATGTATTTTCACACACATAGAGGAAGCACGTGAGGCTTGGGCGTGAATGTCCAGCAGGAACACTATAGGATTAGACAGCAGAGTACTGTCCAGAGGCCATGGCGTTCTGGCCTTACGACTTCAAATATCATGTTCTCATTAGCAAACGTCTCTCTGATGGGGTGGGTGGTCTCACACCATTAGAAACCTAAGCTTTAACTCTCTTACTCTTTTGATTGCATGTTCACTGAGATACCTGACTGCATTTTGGCTTCTGAAATCAGATTGATGTGTTATGGGCCACGTGGCAGTTAAATTTCTTCTTGTAAGTTAATCAACTGGCATTTATGTAGAAATCTTGTGACCCTGACTAGTGGGGTTCTCATACGAGACATGAACCTGTGTTCAATGTGTTGACAGTATCAGGGGTTGAGCCAGCAAGACAGAGCCTGACTACCCTGGTCCCATCTGGGTAGTCGGGCAGCCGTTTCCACAATGCATCCCTGTCACTGTGCATGTCTCTAGGTGAAACAAAATCCTTAGACTAGTGCTGATCTCCATTCAGCAGGAATGCTTGGTTTGGAAGAGGTAGTAGGAAGGTCGCTCAGTCGTGTCCGACTGTTTGCGAGCCCATGGACTGTATAGCTTGCCAGGCTCCTCTGTCCATGGAGTTCTCCAGGCAGGAATACTGGAGGGGTTTGCCATGCCCTTCTCCAAGTTGGAAGGTTCAGATGGTCAAATGCTAATTCACATATTCAGTATTCCCATACCTACTTAAAGAGTTCAAGAAGCAATTATAATGATGCACTAGGACTGATTCACAGATGAAAACACAACAAAAAATGAGCTGTACTTCTGCACGAGTAAAATGTTCATAGTGGCTTTGGATGCACCAAGGAAGGGGGATAATTTGTTTAATTCCTAGTACTTTAGCTATCTTACCTTTCTTCCCACTAGCAGAGGAGCAACCTTGTGTTTTGTTATTTTAACTAGATTGCACACTTCCTCCAGCTCATCAGCACCAAATCTCTGTACAGAGATCAATCTCTGTATTATTTTATGGCTTAGGAAACATATGTTATTGCATTAAGCTGGATATTGACTTTATTAGTCATTATATTTTCTGCATGCCTGAAATATTTCACAATAAGGATGAAACAAGTGAATTAAAAAAAAAAAAACATATTTGGGTAATAAACTTCCTACCCTTTGTACAGGTAAACAGAACTTTGAATCCTGCTGTCTAAATACGTGCCTTAGCTGAGAATTGTGCATGTAGCTTCACTTAGTCACAATAAATTCCTCAGAAGCTCAACCATGAAAACTAATAAATGGAAATATAAAACAGAAATAGATGCCTTCAGACACCTGCCCAATCAGAATGCATGTTGGACCAGTTTATTCACAGCACCAGTAAGGTCTGGGTCCACCAGCCACAGAATCAATGAGAAGGCTGGAGATAGCAATGAAGTACTTTCAACTTTATTTTACCTTAGTTTCCAAGTATTGAGTCACAGTTATTACACAGTTGGGTTCCTTCCCTAGAGGCCCACAGGGGGCCACAAGGAGAGAGTTCTTCCAGAGTCGCTCCAGGTGCTACGTGAATTCCCGGGCGGGACACCAGCATTCTCACCCCTGGTCTGTGTGAAGCCAGGCGTCACCTGCCTCATGTACCCATCCAGGCCTAGATCCCTCCAAGGGATGTGCTGTCTGAGGGCCACGCCTCGCTCCTGCTCTATATCACCCTCGCTTTCACCCTTTCCATCTCCATTTAAACAACCCTGATTCATTTCTCATAGACTAGGTGTGTGAGGAGTATCAGGGCCTTTAACACAGTAGAAAAAGTAGGGTCTTAGAGGTTAGATCCCCTTGACTCTGTGCTTTTGCTCAAGTTACTTCTCTGTGCCTCCCTTTGTTCATCTGCAAAATGGGGGAATCATGTAATTCACTGATCTGCTTTGGGATTTAAAGAGGAAAAGGAGTCGTTTTAAACATTATTTTTTTGGGCTGATTTTATAGCTGCAATAAATGGCATCAGTTTCCAACTTTGAATCTGGAAAAGACCTTTAATAAATGAATTTGGTACGCAGTAGATTCTAATTCCACAAATAATGAATATTTAATATGTGCAAAGCGCCATACAGAGCACTGGGAATATAATATGAATGGTGTAGTTCCTGTCCTCAAGGGGGTCACAGCCTGATGATGGGTATCTATCAGCTAAACTACACGTAAGGCAGAGATGAGGGCTCCAAGGGATATACTAAGAAGGGCTCTAAGTGGAGTAGAGGGAGAGATCAATTTTGATCAGGCCCAAGGAAGACTAAATCTTCAAGGATAAAGAGGATTTTAATGGAAGCAGGGCCTGCCAAGCAGAGGGCAGGGTAAGACTGGGAGTATTAAATATTAAAGATGCTTTGCCAAGACTCTACAGTAAATGGATGAGGCAGGAGCTTAGCACTGCCGACCAGGTGTGGGAGTTGCTTTGTGACGAGGGTAAGGAGAAACTGTCAGGACTAGATAGTCAAGATTCTGAGTGAGCTGCTAAGGAGTTTGGCCTTTACTGTCAGGTCTTAGGGAGAACTTGGACACATGAGATCCAAATTTTGTATTCATAATGTTTGTGAAGAAAGGGGATGACTGAGATTTCCTCTTCACAGAGGCAGAAACCGAGGCCAAACAGAGATACTAGAGCAAATTCACTGCATTCTGTGTGTAAATACTACAGACAATATCATAATTAGTGAAGTCACACACAGAAAGTCTTAGAGGAAAGAGAGGAGGAAACAACATAATCCAGATGAGCATCCAAGCTTACTGGATTGCTATTCTAGGTCCCTTCACTCCCGACAGTCCCTGCATGCAGGGATGGGGTGCAGTGGACCCTGAGCCCCAGCCCAGGGCTTAAGCACTGAGGGCTAAATCAGAGCATCGTGAGGACAGAGAACGCTTCCTTGGCCTATCTAGAAAGAGAAAGTGTCTTCTGGAAGGGGATGACAATTAAAGGGCAGGCGCTCAGAGGAACAGATGGAAGAGGAGTGTGCCCAGCATTGCTGGGGGAGGTGGACAGAGGGCAAGGCAAGTGGGAGGGGAGCAGTGGAGGTGAGGGACCGGTTTAATCTGGTGCAAAAGTGAACCTAAGCCCACAGAGGGCAAAAATGCATATAAACAAAATACATACCCCCAAAAGATGGGTATATACATAAAATTCAATTAGTAGGTATTTTTGGAAGATGCAACCAAGGGTGATATATTCTGTGAAAGAATTTGTAGCATTGGTCAAATGTTTTATACAGGGTAAGTATTATATTTGTAATCAGCAACAAAACTGTCCAAAACCTCTCTTTTAAATAGACTCTGAGGTTGAAGTCTGCTCAAGTGTCACCCCATGGGCTGCCAGAACAGCATGGACCTGGCACATCAGGGAGACTCACTGACGGACAGCTTGGAAATCATCATCTCATCATGTCAACCGTGCATCCCTGCCTGGGTGGCATGTCTTTCTCCACCAGCGCTGTCCAGCAGAGCTTCCTGCCCTGATAGAAATGTTCTCTACCTGCGCCGTCTGGATTATCAGCCACCAGCCACATGTGGCTTTTGAACACTTGAAGTATGGCAGTGCAATCCCAGAACTGGAGTTTACACTTAACTGAAATAGCCTTAAGGTGCCCTTGGTGTATTCAGCTCAGGTTCTTTGTCTTCAAATCTTAGCCTTCTGAGTACAATGTGTGTGTATGTGTTACTCAGTTGTGTCTGACTCTCAGTGACCTCATGGACCTCCCCAAACCATCCTGAGAATCTCCCCCAAGGCATACCATTACCTCTGCCTCTAATAGTCTACCTGATGCTCAGCACAGTATCCTCTGGGGGACGGGGGCCTGCGGGCTGGTTGCCAGGGCAATGAGGAGGTGGTCGTGCCAGCTCAGCTGTGACCCACACCTTCGCTCACCCACACCCACTCACTGGGCTCTCATCAAAAATGGTAGCCATTTGCTGTTTTACTGCATTCCTCTCTGCTTCATCCAATGTCAGGAAAACTTGTATAGCTTCCTCTGAATATATTTAGTAACTCGTTATGTTTCTTCCAGTAATTGATAACCTTTTCTTCTGTACAATAAATTCCTCTTCTCAGTTCTCCTCAGCCCCTAGCCCCATCAATACTGCTCACTTAACAAGGCTCACTTGTGAGTAAGAGGAATGATGCTTAAATGCCATTATAAAAATCTGTCCATTTGGGGTTGCTTTACTTTGTTCTTTAATTTTGTACTCAGCAAGGGGAAAAAGAAAATAACCCTAGCACGGTCACACTTTACACACTCCACAGAAATGATGTATTACATGTATGCATATATAGATACGGTATTAACAACAACAGTAAGAAGTGATATTCACTGAATGCGTCAGGTATGTCTCTGTGCACACTTTTCATTTTATCTAATCCTCTCAAGGACCCAATAAAATAGATCTTGTCACCATTCCTACTTCACAGGAGGAAAATGAGGCAAAGAGAGACCAAGCCATTTGCCAAAAGTCACACAAGCTCAGTGGTGGGGCCAGGTTATCTACGTTATGTTTATTATCTCTAGTACAGTATCATTGTTATGTTTAAGTTGTTACTCCGTATCTCCTTTTGGCTGCTCTCCTCCCACCTTCTAAAGTCAAATGCTGTGAACTTAAATTTTGATGGTTCAATGTTTAAACTTGGGGAGCACTTCCTGAAACAAACAGAAACCCTCAGAGTGCTCTAGAATTAGACCTAATAGGGGTTAGTGACTTCAGTCCTTCAAGGCAGGACAAAGAGAAGAAAGTGGAGCACAACCTGGGGGAGCCGAGTTCATGGTACAAACACCAGTGTTGCTCTTTGGCCAGTTTCATCTCAATACCGGTCCTTTGGACACCCTTGGCATGTGGACCTGCCTGGGGCCCCTGCTGCCAGCTGCTCTGTGGACCCACCCTAGGCCCTGTGCTCAGTCTCTCCTGGGTGACAGCTAGTTCTATGAATCCACAGTTTGTGACTCTGGTTTGAGAAAGACCCTCTAGAAAAGGCCCTCACAACGGTGCATAAAGGAATGAGATGTCAGGCCGTCCATTCTTTCACTTACTCTTTCATTCACAAATTTGCCACAAATATTTTCTGATACACACTGTGTGTCAGGCTCTGGGGATATATAATGGTTAACAGAAATGGCCACAGTGCCTGTCCTTTTGGAGGTAAAATCTAGTTACAGGGACAAATATTAATCAAATTCTCACACCATCACATGCCATGTTACAACTGGGACATGGATGATAAGGGATATGCTGCCATGAGAGTCCATTAGAGGAGGTTTTATCTAGAAGTCAGGGTGAGGTTCCCTGAAGAAGGGGCACAGCTGCTGAGACGAGATGCATGAGCAGGTAACTGAGAGGAGTGGGGAGGCGCGTTCTTCACAGTGGGAACAGCAGACACAGAGGCCCTGGGGGAGGAGCATGGCAGCAGAGCCACTGAAAAGGGCCAGGACAGCTCCAGTAGAGACGGGGGTAGACGAGTGGGGGTGGTATGTGGGAGGGTGGGGTGCACCCAAAGACACGGGGGTGGGGCACTGCCAATTTGGCCTGACCATGTACGTGTAGGATTTTATGTGTCTGGTCTTGACGCTGAGATAATGGGAAACCTCCAGAAGGCCATTTGAGTTTGCAAAGATCACTCTAGCTTTGGGGTGGGCACCAGGGCCTGGAGAGGGTAGGCTGGTAGGTCCTGAGAAGAAAAGGTGAACTTGCACACGTATAAGCCACAGAGGAATTACACTCTGCAGATTCAAATCCCTCAACAAAGTGTTCTGGCAGATCCTGCCGAGCTGGGGCTGATGGTGGCATCAATCCTGATGCCAGTGTAGAGTTTAGACAGGAGTTCAGGGCCACAGCTCACATACATGGCAGGCCTGCTGTGCACCTGGCTTCTGGAGCACTGTCTTGAGTGCGTGACTCAGGAACTCTACTGCCCCAAGTGTGCAGGCATCTTCACCTGCATCCCTCGGCTGGGACATGCGTTGGAAATAAAAACAGACAGTGCACCTTACCTCGTCATTCAGCGGTATCCCTTTTTGCATCTTCATGAGATTTTCCTCTGGGTGGTAGTCATCTGCATCGTAGAATTTCCATCCTAGCTTTAAGAACAAAGTGAAAGAGGGTACACAGCAGGTCATGCGGCCCATGTGATGGGCACTGTGGGTTCCTAATACTAACAGCAGGTGTAGAAACAACCTGGCCACCCTCTTTCCCACCAGCAGCCACACAGACCATCCCTCCTCCACCCAGGTGCAGGAGCAGGGAGGTCTGTAAGGATGCTTCACTAATCCCGCCCACTGGGTTGCTGCAGCTGTTTTTTTCATTCATCATTATTTTCCATGACCAAGGAAAGAGACAAAATTGCTCCAGGCGGTTTCACAAGCTTTGTGGAGGTGTCTGAGGTGACTTTACAAACCACGCAGGCCAGAAGCAACAAGACAAGATGAGACTTGCAGCTGGGAGGTGTTAGCACAGGTTACCTCAGATGCCAGCAGGGCGCCCACCGTGGATCTGTGGAGAGGACACAGATGCCATGTGACTACCCTTCCCCCATCTGCCTCTTCCATCCAAGGAGCCGTGGGAAGCACATGGCTGCCCCACTGGTATTAAACACCAACAACTTACAATACTGAAACTGAGACATGTGCTCCTCACCCTGGAGTCTAGAGCATGGCTTTAGTTTTCTCCAGGAATTTAAATAATTATCCAGTTTTCACTAAATTTTCCCCCAAAAGCAATACCTAAGATCTCATTAAACTCCTGAAGTTTTTTTTTTTTTTTTGGTCCCTGTTTTGTAGATAATTATTTTTTGAAAAAGAACAGGATGAGATGGTTGGGTAGCATCAAGGACTGAATGGACATGAATCTGAGCAAATTAGGAAGTAGTGAAGGTCGCAAGGAGTTGGACATGACTTAGTGACTGTCATGTCCAGTCACTACACGGACAACAACTGAATAAAGTGATAAATTCTACTCAGGATACTGGAAGAGGGGTCTGACAGGGAATTTAACCTCTAAGCACCCATACAAGGTTCACGGAGCTCATAAAAGCATTAATATATTGGGACTTAAAAGGGACACACGCTTCAAATAAAGGACTCGGAGAATTACCAGCATTCATTACTAAGTATGGGAGTTGAATGCTCTCTGTTCAGACCCTAACAACTACAGGTCAGTGAAGAGGGCCTGGGTCCCAGAGCTTGAGATCTGGCCAAAGTCTCCATTCTGCCACTAAATGACTACGCCCTCCTTGTCCTCTAAACCTCAGTTTTCTCACCTGCAAAACAAGGGAACTGAGCTACATTTATCCATTCACTTTCTCATTTCACTCAGCCAATATTTAATGAGCATCTACTAGCTCCCAGGACATAATGCTCAGCCCACTGAGACTGGTTTCAGCCATCTTGAGGTTTACAGTTACGTGCAATGGGGGTAGGGATGGAGGCTGGCAGGCGATGAGTTAGAAAGGAAGCCCCCTCTTGCTCTCAACTTCTGAAGTATTACCCAAATGCCAATCAATGACATACAACCTTCAGGATTTTTTTATTATACCCTCCTCCTAGTTCATCATGCCTTCTCACCTAAGTTGTACATGCCACTTTTACAATTCTGTGTTATTTTTATTTAATTGCTTCACTCTTTAAAATTAAACAAATGTGTTAAAGAAGGAAATTCATTCCGTCCCTTATACAGGAAGCCATCCTCACTTGCCTTAAGTAGGAGGTAACTGAAAAGATGCACACAATGAAAACAAAACATTATGAAGAAATTCTATACTGTCAATTACCAAGGGTTCTCTCTTTTGTTAAGAAAGTATCAGGAAGGTGTTAAAAAGACACACCGAGATGTCCTCCCTAAAGTGACCTAAGGACTGAGAGAACCAGAACATCTCCCATTATGTTCACGCCAATGGAGGCTGCATAGGCTGACATGTTGCAGCCTGCTGGTGATTAAACTGTCCCAGCCAACCTCCAGGGCTGGAGAAACCAGTGCTGTGTACACCAGAAATCACACTTAAGACCAAGTTAGATTAGCCAGGAATGAACATGTCAGCCACCAGTCATAATTTAAAACAAGAGCTAACTAGACTAGGGTGTAGATGGGCAGAAAGGAGATAGAAGGAAACTGAAGAACCATTCTCTACCACTCTAACCAAACTTCTTAACCAGGGGACATGGTGAAGGTCCCTGGTCCATGTTTGAAGATGGACCAAGGACCCTCAGTAGAAATAAAGCACAGTGCTCCCCTCACAGGAGACTGGTCAGAGCGCAGCATTACAAACCAGTTTGGCACCCAAATGCCACAGTAATTTTTGTAAAGCTAAACCTACCTACCTGGAGCAAGAAGGAGTCTTGGAAATACACTGGACCGCATGGGCAGTTCCAGCTTCAGAACATTCTAGAAGGGTGAAAAGCCTTTGGAGGCTGTGAAACTTCAGTTGTCTTTTGCTGCCTCTGGTGGAATGCCGCCTGTCTTTTCTGATAAAGGGCACTGCTAGACTTTGGACTAAGCAGGAAAGGCTTCCTCGGCCCCTCAAGTTGGCCAGACTGGGCTGGCCAGGGGCTCTGTGGTATGGAATGCTCTTCCTTCCTCACAAACCTGGAGCATTCTTCATATTTAATACTCCATATTTCTAGTTGAAGCGGGGAACACAGTAGGTTAGAAAGTTAAATTCACTTTCTAAACTCTGATCAGAAAAGTCCAAGGCCAGGAAGGAGGAAGCTAGTGCTGTCCAGCCTGACAAATGTCTCTAGGCGCTTGGGAGGAGGTTTGCCTGTGCTCTGTGGTCCCTTGCTCTCCTGCACGCTGTTCTCACTTGAGGCCCCCAACAACCTGCCCGGGCCGCTCCAGGGGCCAAGCAGAACCCGTTACCCCAGCAGGCGCCGCTGCCTAAATTCAGAGATGCAGAGCCCGAGTCTGGGAAGTGGCCCCGGGCCAGGAGCTCCCGGAGCGAGCAGGTTGGCAAGTGCGGAGAGGGAGGGAGCAAGGTGCTCTGGGCCTCAGTTTCCTCATCGGCAAAGGGAAAGGAAGGGGGCTCCCCAGGGAACTCCAGTCGCCACGGGCCCCAAACGGCGGCAGGTCTGGCCTCCGCCGCGCGCCGCCTCCCCAATGCGCCTCCCGAGCCTGGCCCCCAGCACCTACTTCCCCGAGCCGCTCACGCCCATCACCA
>NW_011494713.1:2890117-2890854 GCF_000754665.1 Bison bison bison
GCCCCCAGGCGCTCCGCCCGCCGCTTCGCCGCGGAGACCCGCGCACACGGCGCCCCACCGCTTTCCCTTCTCCCACCTCCATCCCTTCCCTGCTCCTCCCCCTGCGCCCCTGTCCTCTGTGCCATAAGTGGAGCCCGCCGCAGGCAGAGAAGCGGGCCCCGCGTCCCTCCATCTGCGGTCCTCTTCGCCTAGCCTCTCTCCATCGCCCTTACAGGCCTGACCCTTTTGCTTCTCCTCAACCAATGAGCTTTAGAAAGAGCTTTAGTTTAGTTTTTAATGTAATAGTAATAAACAGAAAATAAATAACACTTTACCACACCACGCGGCAGCAAGCATCAGTTCCCCCGTCCTGTATAGATAAACGGGTAGGAATATTGTTGGAAATTAGGATCGTGCTGTACACAGTGTTTTGTAACCTGGCATTTTGTCACAACAATACAAGGCAGATTTCTTTTGATGTCAAATATAGAGTGGGCCATAGCAGCACATGTTATTATCAGATCAGATCAGATCAGTCGCTCAGTCGTGTCCCACTCTTTGCGACACCATGAATCGCAGCACGCCAGGCCTCCCTGTCCATCACCAACTCCCAGAGTTCACTCAGACTCATGTCAATCGAGTCAGTGATGCCATCCAGCCATCTCATCCTCTGTCGTCCCCTTCTCCTCCTGCCCCCAATCCCTCCCAGCATCAGTCTTTTCCAATGAGTCAACTCTTCGCATGAAGTGGCCAAAGTC
>NW_011494713.1:2891113-2892785 GCF_000754665.1 Bison bison bison
GGAAAACCATAGCCTTGACTAGACGAACTTTTGTTGGCAAAGTAATGTCTTTGCTTTTGAATATGCTATCTAGGTTGGTCATAACTTTCCTTCCAAGGAGTAAGCGTCTTTTAATTTCATGGCTGCAGTCACCATCTGCAGTGATTTTGGAGCCCAGAAAAATAAAGTCTGACACTGTTTCCCCATCTATTTCCCATGAAGTGATGGGACCGGATGCCATTAAGCGGAAGAAGCACCCTCTTTGAAGGACCCTTTTGCTTTAAAGCAATGTGTTAATTATGTGCCATTTAAAATGTTTGATTAAAAGCACGTCCAACGACATTCTGCCCAACTTCCTTTGTTTCCCAAGTTCATACTACTCTGTGTCTTTGAAAACAATGAAGCTGACATAAAAGCATTTAATCAATATGTCGATTACCTCTGCACTGACTATTTTTCTTACTTAGCCCAAGTAGGTGACATTTCAGTGTTCCTGGATAGAGTTTGTACCGATGAAATACCTGAGACCTGGAGAGACAGGTGACTTGTGTAAGGGCTTACAGTTCAGTTGTGCTTGAGGAACATTTTTTGAACATCTACCATCCACAGAACTCCAAAGGTGAACATTGTAATTCTCCAGGTGCTCCCTGGCAGGTAGGGGGAATAGATGTGTAAGCACAGGTGTGACTTGTGCTCTGCTTTACCAGCTCAGGTGAAAAAAAAAGTGTTCACATTTCTCTCAAAGTTCAAATCAGAACGATCAGCAGAAAGTCTATTCTTCTCCCCGGATATCCAACCCAAGACATGTCCACGGACCTCATAGTTTCTGTACTAGTCAGGGTGGTGTCGGGAAACAGCGCATTCAAGTTGGGTCATTTGAAAAGAGTTCAACAAACGTACTCTTTTCAGAGATGCAAGTGGGGTCAATGAAAGCAATGGTATCTCAGTAAGTGAGGGGAGATGTGAGGGGGCAATAGAAGGGAGTCTATTGGGCTAGGCTGGGGGGAGAGACAGAGGGGAGAGGAGGGAGAAAGAGCATATACTATGTGGATGGACATGTCTGAAGTGAAATGTGGCCTGAGAAAGAGAGAAGGATACCCCTATTGACCCAACAGGGGAGGAATCAGGAGAATCAATGACCTCCCCTCCCCTTCTCTTGCCCTCTGATCTGCTAGTGACCAAACCCCATGGGCCAATCCCAACTGGAAGGCAGAGAGTCAGGGAGTCTATGGCCCATGCATCCCAGTCTCCTAGGCACAGAGCCGGGAAGAGAGGGTTGGAAAGTGTATCTGAGTGATGGGCAAAGAAAAGATATCCAGCACTGTTGTTCTCAAGAGTTCAGTGAATTCATCCTCCTGCACTTGCCTGCAGGACATCAGAACTCCCAGGTGATGCTAAGGGCTGAACTTCACATTTTTTACTTCTGAGAGGACCACCTACTGGTCCTGGTTGTCTCAGGGCTTCTCAGCTGTTGAGCAGCCAGAGGCCCAACGTTGGTCTGATATTAGGTTCTGTCTGTCTACTGCAGGAATTGCTGTATTAGCTGAGGCACATGATGCCTGGAAGCCTAAAGAGACTCTTGGCAAGCCACTGTCTCCTGCATGTGTGACCCAGGTCCCATCACCCCCAGACTGAGGACAGCCTGCACTGTGAGTCTCGACCAGTAGTGGCGGCAGTGGAGAGGCTGCTGTAG
>NW_011494713.1:2892885-2895484 GCF_000754665.1 Bison bison bison
AATTCCTGGGAAGCAAAGCAGCTATCAGGATGGCTGGGAAGGGCAGCTTTCCCATTAAAGTGGCCTCTCATCTGACAGGTCTCATTAAGAAGAGGTTTCATCTGCACCTCTTCCCTTCCAGACAGTCTTTGATTTTGGTTGAATTTTGAGAATTCAAATAATTGCATGGAAGCGCTCTACATACCAAATCACAGGTCTTAACCAAGCCCCAAAGTAGCTTGTTGTACCTTCTTCTGGAAGTAATGGTTGTAAACTTGCTTCACATGTTCATAATTAAAAAGGCTCACTCAAAGGGCCCAGAACAAAGTTTGGACAAAGGCAAGATGATTTTTGCTACCTCATTAGATGCAGAAAAAGCATTTGAAAAATTCAACATCTCTTAATGATAGAAGTACTTAACAAACTAGGACTACAAAATAGCCTGATAAAGAGCATCTCTGGGCCCCATAGCAGATATTTTACTTAATGATAAACGACTGAATGTTTTCACTATGATTAGGAACAAGGAAGGGCGTCTGTTCTCATCGCTTCCATTCAACATTCTATTGGAGGTTCTAGCCAAGGTAATTAGACAAGAGAAAGAAAAAAAAAAGCACCCAGATTAGGAAGGAATAAGTAGGGACTTTCCTGGTGGTCCAGTGGCTAAGACGCCACACTCCCAATGCAGGGAGCCCAGGTTTGGTCCTTGGTCAGGGAGCTGGATCCCACAATGCCATAACTAAGAGTTCGCATGCTGCAACTAAGAGTTCTCATCCCATAGTTAAAGATCCCTTGTGCCGTAACTAAGACACAGTGAAGCCAAGTAAATTTTTTTTTTTAAAGAAAGAAATAAGTAGAGTTATACTTCCAGATGGCATCATGTTCTATACAGAACATTCTGAGGCATCTACAAGGACCCTATTAGAGCTAATAAATGAGTTCAGCCAGGTTGCAGGCTACAAGGTCAACATAAAAAAGCAATTATATTTCTATACACTGGCAATGAACAATCTGAAAAAGAAATTAAGAAAAATCCTATTTATAGCAGCATCAAAAAGAACAAAATAATTAGGAAAAAGTTTAATAAAAGAAGTACAAAATTTGTACTCTGATGATGTATATATGGGATATGAGAAATTAAGAACACTCATCCTAACTTCCATTAGAAATGTAAACTGATATCACTTCTCTTGACAGTTTGGCATGATAGAATAAAGCTGAATAGGTATATACTCTGTAATTCTGCAATTTTATTTCTAGGTTAACACTTGAGAATATAAGTACACAAATGTACAAGAAGTTGTGTTCATAATAGCCTCAAACTAGAAACAAACGGAATATCCATCAGCAATGAGATGGCTTAATAATCATTGCATATTCAGGTAATGAAACATTGTACAGCCAATAATATGAAAAGGCATATCAAAGCCATAAAGGGTTAGTCGCTCAGTTGTGTTTGATTCTTTGCGACACCGTGAACTGTCATCCATCAGGCTCCTCTGTCCATGAAATTCTCCAGGCAAGAATACTGGAATGGTAGCCATTCCCTTCTTCAGGGGGGTCTTCCTGAATCAGGGATTGAATCCAGGTCTCCCGCATTGCAAGCAGATTCTTTACTGTCTGAACCACCCGGGAAGTGCCTAATGCTGACTAGAAGAATTAGATCTATGTAAGTACCATTTCTTTTTTAAAAACAAAATTAAGCAGTATGTTTGTATTCTAAAGATATATATATATACACACACACACATATAAGAAAACTATGCAGAAAAGCAAGAGAATGATTAACCTAAAATTCAAGATGATGGGAGTCAGAAGGGGCACAAAACGTCTTCTGGTGAACTGGCAGTATTCTGTTTCTTAACATAGACGTTGGATAGTGTGATGGTTAATTTTATGTGTCAACTTGACTGGACTAAGAGTTGCCCAGATAGCTTGTAAATATTATTTTGGGTATGTTGTGGGAGTGTTTGCAGAAGAGATTAACATTTTACTTGATAGACTGAGTAAAGCAGTTCGTCCTTGCCAGTGTGAGTGGGTATCATTCAGTCCATTGAGGGCCCAAATAGAACAAAAACAAGAAAGAAGGGCTTGTGGAATCTTAGTTTGCTGGGATCAAAACCTGGGCCCATGGGAGTCTAAGCGCCAAGTCTTAACCACTGGACTGCCAGGGAATTCCCTAATTTGCTCTTTAAAAAAAAAAAAAAATTCAATCCTAATGAAACACACACTGTGAAATTTATCATATTAACTATTTTGAAGTTTGCAGTTAAGCAGTGCTGAGTATACGCACAGGTATCCAGAACTTTTCCATCTTGCAAAATTGAGTGATTTTTTTAGAGCTGTATGTCTTAAGTGTTAGCAAATAGCATCACCCTGATTTGGTGCTCTGTTTTGTTTTAGCAACTTACTATTTCTGCATGTCTGAGCCAAAGCCTTTGACTATGTGGACCACAACAAATTCTGGAAAATTCTTAAAGAGATGGGAATACCAGACCACCTGACCTGCCTCTTGAGAAATCTGTATGCAGGTCAGGAAGCAACAGTTAGAACTGGACATGGAACAACAGACTGGTTCCAAATAGGAAAAGGAGTACATCAAGGCTGTATGTTGTCACCC
>NW_011494713.1:2896068-2909533 GCF_000754665.1 Bison bison bison
GACTCTTGAGAGTCCCTTGGACTGCAAGGAGATCCAACCAGTCCATCGTAAAGGAAATCAGTCCTGAATATTCATTGGAAGGACTGATGCTGAAGCTGCAACTGCAATACTTTGTCCACCTGATGTGAAGAACTGACTCACTGGAAAAGACCCTGATGCTGGGAAAGATTGAAGGCAGGAGGAGAAGGGGATGACGGAGGATGAGATGGTTGG
This sequence comes from Bison bison bison, assembly GCF_000754665.1. Lineage (NCBI taxonomy): Eukaryota > Metazoa > Chordata > Mammalia > Artiodactyla > Bovidae > Bison > Bison bison. The sequence goes on from NW_011494713.1 coordinate 2,896,282, forward strand.
ATGGCATCACCAATGTGATGGACATGAGTCTGAGTAAACTCTGGGAGTTGGTGATGGACAGCGAGGCCTGGTGTGCTGCAGTCCATGGGGTCACAAGGAGTCAGACATGACTGAGCAACTGAACTGAACTGAGGTATATTGACTTATTAGTCCTGTTCTTCCCGTGCTCTACCCACACCCATTGCCTTTGCCATGTAACTTGGCAGCTACTCCCCCAGAGCTGAGTATAACTTTCTGCTCCTTGAATCTGAGCTTGGCCATCTGATTGACTGACTGATGGAATATGGGGAGAAGGGACAGTGTGCGTATTTTGAGCCGAGGCTTTAAGTAGCATTGTGTTTTTCTCCTTGTCCTCTCATGCTTCTGTCATCACCTTCAGAAGAGTTTGTGTTCAGTAGCTGTTGTCCTTTGAGTTAAAGCTGCAGACTTGACACACACAGAACTGACCTGAACCTAACTCCCTGTGAAGAGCCACACCTGTCTGGACCTGCAGTTTAAAGCCAAGTCACTCACTTGAACTTTGTCTGAACCAGCCAAGTGCCACTCAACCTACAGACATGTGGAAAGGCTTAGCTGAAATTGCCAGGGCTACCCCCAATCATGAACACTGAATGTTTTATGCTGCTGATATTTTGTGGTTGTTTGTTACAAAAATTATTATAATATTGGATAATGAATATTCTGCCCTTTTCCACTCTGGCCTCTCTGCCAGTGAGTTCCCAATACACTACCCACACACACACTTTCACATATATCACATTGTTTTCACCTCTGCACTGTCATGTCTGCTGTTCAAATTGGCTTTAGCAGGGGCTTCTGTGATGGCTCAGAGAGTACAGAATCTGCCTGCAGTGCAGGAGACACAGGAGATGTGGTATCGATCCCCTGGAAGAAGAAATGGCAGCCCACTTAAGTATTCTTGCCTGGGAAATCCCATGGACAGAGGAGCCTGGCGGGCTATAGTCCAAAGGATCACGAAGAATTGGATGTGACTGAGCAACTAAGCACAGCAGAGGGTTTGAAAGTAGTATGTTCACTGAAAATAGGAAGGAAAAGGGTAACATTTACTCATAATTACAGATGAGAAAAGTACCTCAAAAGGGTTTCTGCCCTGCACAGGGTTTCTGGAAAGCAGCCAATTCTGTCATGAATGTTTGCTTTCCTGTTGGGAGTAGAATCACACTCTGCAGGCAGCCCTGGGGAGTACTCTGGGGCAGAGAGTCTTTGCCATGGTGGTGTTCTCTGCAAGACGGGGTGTGCTGATTAACTGTAGATGGTTTGTGATTGATTGTGGTGGATTCATTATGGATGGATTTGCAGTGGATAGTGATAATATTTGCTTTATATGTTGATTATTCACTTCTTTCTTTCACTTCAGAGGATCGTTCATAACCATTTCCATAGCCTTTGTCTGTCCTCCTGCACCCTTTCCCACTTCTCCTCAGACACTGGTGTCTTGAGAAGGTGTATCTGTAAGTATATTTCACCTTCCATGTGCCTCATGTTCACAGCACCTAGCACACTGTTGAGTTCACAATGGATGCTCAAATGTCAATGAACTTACACACTGCCTTTCATAGGAAGTGCTCAGTAAATATTTGAATAAATAAATATATTGACTAGATAGAATAAAAATGGAATCACTTCTCTTGGCCTCAATTTTCTCATCTATTAAGTCAAGGAGGGTGGAATGATAAAGTAAATGATTCCTAAGCTCCCTCTCCAGCCTCAGCCAGTATTATACTTGTGTGACACAGTACTGGGGAGCTAGCTATTGGCCCAACCCCTGAAATCCTGCCACATGAGGAGTGGGAGAAGAGGGGGTGCTCGTCATAGTCAGATGCAGAGCATGGCACTTCCTACACTGTCTCCTTTACTTTGCAAAATGATCTTGTGAGATAGGGATTTATCAGATGAGAAATGACACAGTGAGGTTAAAGAACTAGTTAATAAATGGTGAAGCAAGAACTTGAACAAATGTTTGCCTGAGTCCAAAAGTTCAGTTTTAACCATAGCATCACATGATCCACCATTATTTGTATCAGAACTTTGGTTTTGATAGTGTCCTATTACACATTTGAGATGGAAAGTTCTAAACCAAGTTGTTTTTACAGTATGTACCTTATTATTTTTCAAAAACATGATTAAATGTATTTAGAATAAGGAATATTTATACAAGTGCAAGGTTATAATATTTTACATTGAACACAGACAGCCAGAGTTACAGAGGTAATGAACGTGCTTAGCCCTTCAGGAGAAGTGTGTTTCTGCAGTCTGCCACTCATTACTGGTGTAACGTTGCATTTTTATATGTCATGCATACAGAATGGTCTCAGTCCAAATTCTTGCTCATGTGGGTGATTTCTCAAGGGGATCTTGAGAATAACTGGCTGTTAGCCAGGATATGGGATATGGTTATGAAATCAGGACTCCAGCAGGCAACAAAGGCAAAAATCAATAAGTGGAACTAAATAAACTAAATAAAATGCTTCTGCACACCAAAAGAAACAATCAACAAAATGAAATGGCAACCTGTGGAATGGGAGAAAATCTTTGCAAACCATATATTGGATAAGGGGTTAATACCCAAAATATATGAAGAACTCATATAACTCAAAAACAAAACAAAATATAATAATCTGATTCAAAAATGGGCAGAGGAGTTTGGCACATGGCAAGTGCTCAAGAATTGTTGGAAATCATGATCGTTATACCAGCTCCACCCGAGACAGTCTGACCGTTGTTGTAAATGTTGAGGTTCCCCAGCACTCTTCTGGGTCATGTTCTTTTCTCTTTCCACCAGGCCTCCAGTGCCCTGCTGTTGTCTACACACAAAGACACAGATCCCCTGTGTTCTGACTTTGCCCATTTCCATGCCAGCCCTCTAGTCCTAGCTGCCTGGTTTCTTCCTGAATTGCTGCAGTTGGCTCCTATTGCTCAGCCAACATCCACTCCGGAGGTACCCTGCACCTTCCCACTCCCAAATCCATTGCGTACCTGGTAGCCAGAGGGTCTTTTTGAATTAGACCATGGAGCTTCAATGGAGGAATCATCATACTAAGAATGAAATCCAAGCTCCTTTACGTTACCTACAACATCCTTCATCACTTGGTCCTTCCCAACTCTCTGGCCTCATCTGGGGCTATTCTCCTTCTTTGTCACCGTGTATGTTATACCTCTGTGTCCAGGCAAGTGCTTATCCTCCTGGGACTCTGCACTTACTGCTGCTTCTGAAAATTCCCATTGCACTCTCCCCACAACTCCTCTTAATTCCCATGTACTCCTCAGATTCTAGCTCACATTCTGTGGTTGTTGAGCACATCCAAGTGAACAGAGCCCCTAAGATGCATGCAGGACTTAAACAGAGCTCATGGCCAAATCAACCTTTCCATGAGTTCTCCCTGCCGCATTGAGATGATCCTTATTGAGAAAGAGCACATTGTTTCTAAACTAGAAGAAGAGGTTGCACAGAAGAAAACTACATCCCAGGTGAAAGTGAAGAAACACAAACTTATGGCCTGGAAATAATTTCCACAAAAAATAAATGTAAATAAAAGTTAAAAAAAGAAGAAACTACAGAGAGAGGATTCTGGGAGCATAGAGAGGTCTGAGAGGGCATGTCGAGGAGAAGAAGCCATAGTGTTGTCAGGGAGAACTGACTTGGCGTGGGGTCCAGGTGAAGCTAAATATAGAGTCTGGCTGTGTCTGTTGAAGTGCTGCTGGATGGGGAGTCCCCTCTCAAGGCCACCATTTATCTGAGTTGACGTGAGTGTGAAGGAGGAGGCTCTGTAATGAGAGCTGATCTGCATGACAAAGAGGGTGGTGGGCAGCATGGCATCCAACCATGCTGGGTCTCCAGACTGGGCATGGAGTAGGACACTCAACCCACTGATGCTTGACTCTCAGCATGGCTCTTGGACAAGGAGGACCTCATGAGGGCTTCACTCTGGGTCATCCGGAAACAACTTTGTAGTCAACTGCTCACACCAGTGCTGGCATCAGAAAGGATGTCCAATGGGAAAAACCTCAGAGGAGCCTGAGAGCAGCATCCTGTTTATTGTTAACACCCTTCTGGTTTTCCACAGTGACCATCTCAAACCTTCTCACTTCTTCTCAAAGCTCAGATTATCCTCCACCCACAGCCTCCTTCACTCTGTAGATGGCTTCCTTTAATTTCTCATTGGCAGAGACTAAAGAAACCTCAGCTTCCTCCCACCATTCTTTTAAGATGGTGGTTCTGAAAGTTTTTGGTCTTAGGACTCTTTTTCACTCTTAAAATTTTTTGAGGGCTCCAAAGTGATTTTGTATGTAGAGATTATGTATATTGCTATTTACTGTATTAGAAATTACCATTGGGACACTTGAAAATATTGTTTAAAAATTAATAAACCCATTGTATGCTAACATAACCAATTTTATGAAAGGTATATTTTCTAAAACAAAAATTATTAAAGAGAAGAGTGGCATTGCCTTACATTTTTTGCAAACCTCATATCTGGCTCAAAAGAATACTGGAGGATTCTAATACCTACTTCTGTATCCAATTAATATGTTTTTGTTTGAGGAACATGAAATTCTGGCCTCACATGGACATGGCTTCCCTAGTGGCTCAGATGATAAATAATCTGCCTATAATGCAGGAGACCTGGGTTCAGTCTCTGGATCAGGAAGATCCCCTGGAGAAGGGAATGGCAACCCACTCCAGTATTCTTGCCTGGAGAATCCCATGGACGGAGAAGCCTGGCAGGCTGCAGTCCATGGGGTTACAAAGAGTCAGACACGACTGAGCAACTAACACACACGTGGACATGTGTTGGAAATACCAGGTGGGGCATTTTGAAATTCTTTTAAGAGAGTTATCCATATTCTTCTTTGAATTATATCAAAACTTGATAAGTGGTAGCTTTTTAAAGTCTAGTTGCAATGTGGAACCTGAAACCATGCAAATGAACTTTTTATTCTCTATTACATTAAAATCTATTCATGTTCTTGCACTTTGAAAGGATCTTTTACCCATGCAATGATTTTGTAATATCATTCATGGGTCACTTGGAAAATATTGATTCACAGGTGCAAATCACCCAGATGTTGACACACTTCATTACACCATATATTTAAAAATCACTTTTGTAATATCAGCAGTGATCTCATCAGAAAAGACTCCAAGTCTTGGCACGCCACTGTCAAGCTTCCAAGGAGCTTGTGGGGACCTCACTTGAAGAACTGCTGATTTAGGAATTGTTAGTTAACTGCTGACTAAGGTGACTGAGGCAGTTAGCTTCTGTTATGATTACCTTTTCTAACCAGGATTGAGTTAAAGAATATAAGGTTTGTAATTTTGTTTCCGTATTTACCTTGTTAAAGTTCTGCCTTAAGGCTACTTCCCTCTCTGGGATTGTGGGAGTTGTGTGTATATCCTTAGCATCTGTTGCTATGCCTGGTGAATAGCAAGTGGTCAAAATACACCTGGTGAGTAAGGAGCTGGGAGAGGAGGGAAGAATGAGGAAAGGAAGAGGGGGATGGGAGAGAGGGAAGAGGAAACTTACCTCTGATACCTCATTGGCAGGGTAAAGCCTGACCCCTAGTGGAGCTAGTTCATTGGGTAAGTTGGACTGAGAACATTTCAAGCCGAAAGCGATGCTATTATTTCTCCTTTGACCTCCCTCAAGTGCATTCTTTTATCCTATTTTTCTCTGCCCTTGTATGAAATTCTGAGCATATCCCATACTCTTTCTGTTCCTCATTGGAATCAACATGTTCCTAATAAAGTGTTTGATTCCTGTTTTGCAATTCTCTAATGGATAAGGATGGAGAAGGCAATGGCACCCCATTCCAGTACTCTTGCCTGGAAAATCCCATGGACGGAGGAGCCTGGAAGGCTGCAGTCCATGGGGTCGCGAAGAGTTGGACATGACTGAGCGACTTCACTTTCACTTTTCACTTTCATGCATTGGAGAAGGAAATGGCAACCTACTCCACTGTTCTTGCCTGGAGAATCCCAGGGACGGAGGAGCCTGGGGGCTGCCATCTCTGGGGTCACACAGAGTCGGACACGACTGAAGTGACTTAGCAGAATGGATAAGGAAATGGCAACCCACTCCAGTATTCTTGCCCGGAGAATCCCATAGACAGAGGAATCTGGTGGACTATAGTCCATGGGATCGCAAAGAGTCAGACATGACTGAGCAACTAACGCTTGCAGTTCCCTAAAATTGACGTCTACGCGCTTGGAGAAGTGATTCTGAAGCAGACTTACAATAAATAACAGATTTATTTTGTTATCTATAAATTTCTGTTTCAAAATGTTAATTTCCTTTTAAATTTTGAATTGAGATATAATGGACATATAACGTTTCTTAAGCTTAAGGTATGTGTTTATATATTACAATATGATTATGACCATGGTGTTAGCTGACACCTCTATCACATCACATACTTATTACTTCTTTTTTGTGGTTGTAGGAAAAATTAAAATCTAGCCTCTTAGCAACTTTGAAGTTTATAATCCGGTATCTTGGTCTGTACCAGTTCAGTCACTCAGTCGTGTCTGACTCTTTGCAACCCCATAAACTGCAGCATGCCAGGCTTTCCTGTCCATCACCAACTCCCGGAGTTTACTCAAACTCATGTCCATTGAGTCGGTGATGCCATCCAGCCATCTTATCCTCTGTCGTCCCCTTCTCCTCCTGCCCTCAATCTTTACCAGCCTCAGGGTCTTTTCAAATGAGTCAGATCTTCGAATCAGGTGGCCAAAGTATTGGAGTTTCAGCTTCAGCATCAGTCCTTCCAATGATTATTCAGGACTGATTTCCTTTAGGATGGACTGGTGCACTAGATATCCTGTATTTATATCTACCAGTTGCAAGTTTGTACCCTTAAACAACATCTCTCCAGTCCTCCTACAGGTTTTTTTTTTTTTTTTTAATATGAGACTGATGTATGAGCTAATTTATGCGTTGGTGATTTACAATTCATCTCATCCCATTCAGGTTCCAAAAAACCTGAGAAAACAAATTATTAATCAGAAGATTACTTGGTGGGCATGGATTCAGAGTGAAAAATTATTAAATGGGTTCAGCAGATTTACCACAAGCCGTGAAGATTCCAGTGAGCTATATATAATCCTCTGTGCTGGCCACTGTTTCCTGTCCCAGGAGTTCCTGGAGACTTGAAGAGACCTGTGTATTTGTAGCTCCTTTTATGAGCAATGCCTATTCATGACCCTTCTCCATTTTCTATTGGTTGTTCATCTTTCTTGTGTTGGTAAAGCCTCTTTTGTATTTGTTTATAATTTTTTTCCTAGTTGTCTTTTATTGTCTTATTTACAATAGTTGGAGTAGTTAAAGGGTTTATTTAATATAATTTCTGAATTTTTAAAAAGTGAAACTCGAAGTCATAGCCCTTTTCATATAATCCCCTGAAACATGTAGATGGTTATTTCTGTCATGTTTACTAGAAATCATTTTACCAGCAGAAAAAAGGTTTCATGCCTATCAGAAAAAATATACGGTTAAAAGATTCAGCAGGATTTATTGTTATCAGTTTTTTGGGGTTTTGTTGTTGTTGTTTGGTTCTGTGGGCTCTAGAGTGTGGGGGTTTCTCTAGTTGCAGTGCATGGGCTTAGTCACCCCATGGCAGGTGGGATCTGAGTTCCCCAACCAGGGGTCAACCCCTGCATTGGAGGCATGGAATCTTAAGCACTGGACCAGCAGGAAGTCTCCTCAGTTTATTGTTTTAATCATTTACTGATGATGCTCATTTATAGAGAAAGTTGGCATGTATCAAAAATGTAAGAAAACATATGAGAGAAAAACAATCTTGAGAGCATTCTATCCATACATTTCCTTTAATTATGCGTATTGGTAAGATGTGAATTGTCACTGTATGATTTTAATTGGTCCATCTCGTAGAAAAGTGAGTGTTCCTCGTGAACATAGTTTGCCAACTCCTGTGTCATAATTCTGATTTTTTTCTGTCTGTAGGAACTCTAATGGGTATTCAAGACATAGATGGACCAAAAAATTTCAGTTCATTAAAAATATACTTGTCATACATCTTTAAATATTAAAATAAAGCCAAATCTTTAAAAATTAATGATAAAAACTATAATGTTTTCCTGTTGATAGGAAGAATGACATTGTTTGATATCCTTCACTGACGCTTCTCTCTCTGACTTGGTAAAGCTTAAGTTACAAGTTAAGTTAAATACTTCATTGGTTTATTTCCTTAGACTTGACTTCTATGAACTTAGAGAAGCAAATTCACAATGATAAGTCATCAAGATGACAGCAAGTACTGTCTGTCAGCATTGGTGTTGGATTGTACAGAAATGATGGCGGGGCTCCTTGGTGAGTGCATTCAGATGCTAAACCAACCAGCATGTCACACATATGTTGCCATAGAGAAGGATTCCTACCCCAGTCTGGCTTCATTCAGCCTTAGAAAGTCATCTTCATGTTCTGCTACAAGAATATGCATATGGTGTAAAAATATGTCCAGCAACATGCTCTGTTTTTATTCTTCAGCAAATGAAGGATCATGAACTATTGGGAGAGAGCCAGACTCCACATCAGTTGTTTGCACAATTGTCATTATTCTTAAGATATCCTGATACCCTTGTTTTTTCATTATAACTCGAGAAATGTTGGCCCTAAAGGAATAGATAAGATAATTTACTTGAGGACTATTAAGCAGGCCAGTTGAATTAATAAAAACTTATCCTTACACTGAGTTATTTGTATCATAAAATAATCCTTGTTTTTGATAAGTGCTATGCCTGACATAGTTCATAAACAGTATAATGAAAAAAAAATTTGAAGGCATTTCAAATGAAATTAGTCCCTTGTCCTCAATACAGTGTGATTTGAAAGAAAAACAAAACAAATTCTCTAAATAATTCATCTTTGTAAAAAGAATGGTACTTTCTCTTGCATTATATTTCAAAATTAATGGAACTACCATTAATGGATCAGCTTTGGGCACACCACTTAAATTAGTAGGTTTACAAATAATGGAAGTGTACTTGTTCCATCTTACAGTGTTATTTAAATGAAGCTGAAAGCATTTGTAAATTGTAAAATTCTATGAAAATATTGGTGGCTTTATTAGTTGATAGCAATTTAGAATAAAATTGTTCAATTTTACTCCTATCTTAGCTACTATAGAAGAACTATACAAAAAAGATCTTCATGACCCAGAAAATCACAATGGTGTGATCACCAACCTCGAGCCAGACATCCTGGAATGCAAAGTCAAGTGGGCCTTAGGAAGCGTCACTACGAACAAGCTAGTGTAGGTGATGGAATTCCAGTTGAGCTTTTCAAATCCTGAAAGATGATGCTGTGAAAGTGCTGCACTCAATATACCAGCAAATTTGGAAAACTCAGCAGTGGCCACAGGACTGGAAAAGGTCCGTTTTCATTCCAATCCCAAAGAAAGGCAATGCCAAAGAATGCTCAGACTACCGCACAATTGCACTCATCCCACACACTAGTAAAGTAATGCTCAAAATTCTCCAAGCCAGGCTTCAGCAATATGTGAACCATGAACTTCCAGATGTTCAAGCTGGTTTTAGAAAAGGCAAAGGAACCAGAAATCAAATTGCCAACATCTGTTGGATCATCAAAAAAGCAGGAGAGTTCAGGAAAAATATCTACTTCTGTTTTATTGACTATACCAAAGTCTTTGACTGTGTGGACCACAATAAACTGTGGAAAATTCTGAAAGAGATGGGAATACCAGACCACCAGACCTGCCTCTTGAGAAATCTGTATGCAGGTCAGGAAGCAACAGTTAGAACTGGACATGGAACAACAGACTGGTTCCAAATACAGAAAGGAGTATGTCAAGGCTGTATATTGTCACCCTGCTTATTTAACTTTTATGCAGAGTACATCATGAGAAACCCTGGGCTGGATGAAGCACAAGCTGGAATCAAGATTGCCGGGAGAAATTATCAGTAACCTCAGATATGCAGATGACACCACCCTTATGGCAGAAAGTGAAGAATAACTAAAGAGCCTCTTGATGAAAGCGAAAGAGGAGAGTGAAAAAGTTAAAACTCAGCATTCAGAAAACTAAGATCATTGCATCCAGTCCCATCACTTCATGACAAATAGAGGGGGAAACAGTGGAAACAGTGACAGATTTTATTTTATTGGGCTCCAAAATCACTGAAGATGGTGACTGCAGCCATGAAATTTAAAGACACTTGCTCCTTGGAAGAAAAGTTATGACCAACCTAGACAACATATTAAAAAGCAGAGACATTACTTTGCTAACAAAAGTCTGTCTAGTCAAAGCTATTTTTTTTCCAGTAGTCAGGTATGGATGTGAGAGTTGGACTATAAAAGCAAGCTGAGCGCCGAAGAATTGATGCTTTTGAACTGTGGTGTTGGAGAAGACTCTTGAGAGTTCCTTGGACTGCAAGGAGATCCAACCAGTCCATCCTAAAGGAAATCAATCCTGAATATTCATTGGAAGGACTGATGTTGAAGCTAAAACTGCAATACTTTGTCCACCTGATGCAAAGAACTGACTCATTTGAAAAGACCCTGATGCTGGGAAAGGCTGACGATGGGAAGAGAAGGTGACGATAGATGATGAGATGGTTGGATGGCATCACCAATGTGATAGACATGAGTTTGAGTAAACTCCAGGAGTTGGCGATGGACAGGGAAGCCTGATGTGCTGCAGTCCATGGGGTTGCAAAGAGTCGGACACTACTGAACGGCTGAACTTAGCTACTATGTTAGATATTAATATACTGTATCAAAAATAACATGCTTGGGCTTCTCTGGTGGCTCAGTGGCTAAGAATCTGCCTTGCAATGCAGAGGACAATGGTTTGATCCCCAGTCCAGGAAGCTCCCACATGCCATGGAGCAACTAACCCGTGGGCCACAACTACCAAGTCTGCACCCTAGAACCCGTGAGCCACAACTACTGAAGCCCTTGCACCTGGAGCCTGTGCTCTGCAACAAGGGAAGCTACTGCAATGAGAAGCCTGTGTGCTACAGCGAAGAGTAGCCCCACCTTGCTGCAACCAGAGAAAGCCCATGTGTAGCAGAGAAGACCCAGCACAGCCAAAAGTAAAATAAAATAAATATCAAAAAAGAATAACATTCTAATGAGGTGAAAATACACTGAGATTAATTATTAATAAAAAACAAAATCTTTAAAGTATGTATACAACTTTAAAAAAATAATGGCTATCAAGAATATAATAGGATGTGTGTAAAAATTGTGATTTAATATTACATTTCAAATTTTTGAAATCTGTGTAAACAAAATGATTTGATCACATATTCCTCTTAAATGGCCAGACTGTCAAAAAAAGACTTGATATAACTTTGGGGACCACCTATGTATATGGACAATATTTGAAGGAGCACAGACCCCTATTAATGGAATGGAATCTGTCCCCTCCAAGGGCATAAACTGGAAGACCTCTTAAGACTGCCGTCATCTTAAACCTGGGTAATAAGGCTTTTCCCAGCTCACTGGTCCAAAACACGACACTTTCAGTGCTTCTTGTAGCCTCTAGTTCATCATCTTTCACTGAAACAGTGTTGGGTGTCTTGAGTCAGAAGTACATATTATTAATGATCATTTATGGGTGGAAAGAAATTAGATGAAGATTTTCTCAAGGTCCCAGAGCAGGTGTGACTACCATCTAAATTTAACTCAGCTCTTACTTGAGTGTGGGTGAAGTATCAGGTGGAGTGAACAGTTTTTCACTTTAAATTCACAGAAAACTCACTTTATTTTATATATTGTTGCTTGGTTTTATTTCTTGAGTTAACTTTGACTTTTATCATATGATGTTAAAACCAGACACCTGAACCAAGCTTACCATGTTTCAACCTCACCAAAACTTTAACACACCATGGAATGGGAACCTCCCTTGAACGTGCCTTCAGGTTGGAGTGAAAGGATTAGCAAAGCAACCAAGACTGAATCAGAGCAAGTGAACCATGAATCACCTGAAAAGCCTGCTCGGCCTCAGATGAACTAGAAAAGTGTTGACTCACTAACCTATATTCTGCTTACACCATTAGCCTGCTTTAATTACACAGTATGTTAAATAACTTGGATCCTCAATGTGCAGCAGTTGACTTAAAATTTTTTGCTTCTTTAGTTGTGTGTGGGAGGTACATTGTCATAAGCATATAAGAACAAGGGGGTAGATGTTGAGAGAGAAGGAGAAGAATCATGTCTCATATTGTAAACATGGTTCTGATTATATATTCAAGGAAAACAGTTAAATTTTTGGCAGTCTTACCCAGGGAAAAGGAAACCTTAGAAAAATGATCATGAAAGTGAAAGGCTTCTTTGTTCAGGTCCTGAATATTTACTGACATCCAAGCCAGGGCATTGAATTTCTTCTTACCCTCACTGGTTGGGTGGAAATACCTCCTCTCTCTCCTAAATGGCAGGGATGGAATCTGACGGAGTCCAGAAGAAACTACCAGCTTCTTTCTGTTTGAGATTGGGAAGCATACTGAACAAAACTGGGAAAGGAGAAAAAGCTTCTCTTTCTTGCCTTTACATTTAAAAAATGTGGTAAAATACACATAAAATAAAATTTACCATCATAACCCTTTATTGTTGTGCAACCAATCTCAAGAACTTTTCATCTTGTAAAACTGAAATTCTATACCCATTGAACAACAACTCACCACTCATTGCATGGACAGGGGAGCCTGCCTGGCTACAGTCCAGGAGGTTGCAAAGAGTCGGACACCCCTGAGTGTCTAACACTTGCACTTCACTCTCACTGCTCCCCCAGGAGCCATCATTCAACTTTCTGTCTCTATGAATTTAACTACTTCAGATGCCTCATTTAAGTGAAGCCATACTGTATTTGACTTTTGTGACGTGTGTAGTTTACTTAGCATAATGTCCTCAAGGTTCTTCCATGTTGTAGCATGCATCAAAACTCTATTTTTTTTTTCAAAACTCTATTTTTTAGGATTGCATAATGTTCTGGCTGAGCGCTGAAGAATTGATGCTTTTGAACTGTGGTGTTGGAGAAGACTCTTGAGAGTCCCTTGGACTGCAAGGAGATCCAACCAGTCCATTCTAGAGGAGATCAGCCCTGGGTGTTCTTTGGAAGGAATGATGCTAGAGCTGAAACTCCAGTACTTTGGCCACCTCTTGCGAAGAGTTGACTCATTGGAAAAGACTCTGATGCTGGGAGGGATTGGGGGCAGGAGGAGAAGGGGACGACAGAGGATGAGATGGCTGGATGG
>NW_011494713.1:2909633-2909975 GCF_000754665.1 Bison bison bison
AGACTCTGATGCTGGGAGGGATTGGGGGCAGGAGGAGAAGGGGACGACAGAGGATGAGATGGCTGGATGGCATCACTGACTCGATGGACGTGAGTCTGAGTGAATTCTGGGAGTTGGTGATGGACAGGGAGGCCTGGTGTGCTGCGATTCATGGGGTTGCAAAGAGTCGGACACGACTGAGTGACTGAACTGAGCTGAATGTTCTACTGTGTATATACCGCATTTTGTTTATTCATTTGTTGATGGACATTTGGGTTGCTTCTACCTCTTGGCAATAGTGAATAGTGTTGCTGTGAACGTGGGTCTGCAAATATCTCTTCAGAACCCAGATTTCAGTTCTTT
>NW_011494713.1:2910075-2924360 GCF_000754665.1 Bison bison bison
TTTCACTTCCTTTGGATATATACCCAGAAGTAAAATTGCTGCGTCACGTGGTAGTTCTAGTTTTAACTTTCTGAGGAAACTCCATAATGTTTTCCATAGCAATTGCACCATCTTTCAATCTCACCAATAGTGTAATATGTTCATTTTTCTTCTCATCTTTGCTGACATTTCTTTTTCTTTTTTTTCCCTCCTTTTTCCTTCTTCCTGCCTGCCTATCTGCCATCCTAATCAGCATGAGGTGAAATATCATTGCAGATTTGATTTGCATTTTCTGTACAGTTAGTGAAGTTAATCATCCTTTTATATTCCTGCTGGCTATTGTATATCATCTTTGGGGTAATGTCTATTCAAGCCTTTCTCGCACTCTTTCTCCATCTTAGTGGACTTGTCCATGTCCTCTCTTATTTATTTATGCCCCACCTATATCCTGAAATAGGAGTTGTGGCAGCTTCCAAGGACATGTATAAGAACACAAAATGAAATAGTTGAGAAAGTGGAGTAAAGGGAAGCAGAACGAAGAGAAGGTGAAGCCAGGAGTAGAATGAGTGCCCAGGTACATTGCAGAGGACCTCTCTTGCTGTTGTACTGCAAGCTCCTTAGCAGCCAGGACAAGGTGGGGAAAATGGACATTCATCATATGGTGAAACCAAACCAGTTTCTCAAAAGATTACGGCCCTTCCTGTCGCTGCAGCCTGAGAGAGGTTTTCCTTACACAGGGGACGCTGAGAAACGCTGAAATAGAAGTAAATGACACCCTCTATTCCTGCGTTACAGACAATTTTATATACATATATATATTTAAGAATTATTTATTTTTGCTTTTGGCTGTGCTGGGTCTTTGTTGCTGCAAGGGCCTTTATTTTTCTGTAGTTGCGGCAAGCAGGGGTTACTCTCTAGTTGCGTTGTGCGGGCTTCTCATTGCCTTGGCTCCTCTTGCTGCGGAGCACAGACTCTAGGGCTTGCGGGCTTCAGTAGTTTTGGCTCCCGGGCTTTAGATCACAGGCTCCGTAGTTATGGTGCATGGACTTCATTGTTCCACAGCATGTAGAATCTTCCTGGACCAGGGATCAAACCCATGTCTCCTGCATTGGCAGGTGGTTTCTTTACCACTGAACCATCAGTGTGTGCTGTGCTTAGTTGCTCAGTCGGGCCTGACTCTTTGGGACTTCATAAACTGTAGCCCATCAGTATCCTCTGTCCACAGGAATTATTCAGACAAGAATAACTGGAGTGGGTTGCCCTGCTGTCCTCAAGGGGATCTTCCCAACCCAGGGATCAAACCCAGGTCTCCCGCATTGCAGGTGAAATCTTTAGTGTCTGAGCCACCAGGGAAGCCCCTATTTTTGTATTGTTTATTCACTAAGTCATGTCCAACTCTTTTTTGTGACTCCATGGACTGTGACCCACCAGGCTCCTCTGTCCCTGGAATTTCCCAGGCAAGAATACTGGAGTGAGTTGCCATTTTCTTCTCCGGCAGATCTTCCTGACCCAGGGATTGAACCTAAGTCTGTCTGATTGGCAGACAGATTCTTCACCACTGAGCCACCAGGGAAGCCCAAAGCCCCCATTAAAAACAATTTAATAGTAGTTTTAATAAGCCTCCTTCTTAACACATCCCTTCACATCAGGTAGTAGCAGGAGAAGATGGTTATCTCAGCCCATTCAGTCAGAGAAAGAGAGGGAGATAATTCAATTCTCAGAATTCAAGAATTTTGCCTTTCTGTTCTATTTGGATTCTCAGTGGGTTGAATGATGACTACCCACTTTGAGGAAGGCCATCTGCTTTACTGAGTCCACTGATTCACATGTTTTCCCTCACAGACACACCCAGAAATGTGTTTATGCAGCTCTGTGGGCATCTTGTGACCCAGTTAAGTTGACACCACACTCCCTCAGCAAAATCCTTACCCATTCCAGTGCCAGAGATCTCCACCACTGATCCCAATACACTCACTCTCCACCCAAACAGCCTAACTGGCTTCTTGTTACCTAGAGCAGAATAGCCAAGCCTTTTCATGTCAAGGCATAGAGAAAGTTAAACGTCTGCATTGTAGGCGGATTCTTTACCGCTGAGCCACTAGGGAAGCCTGCCAGATACCTGGGAAGATGTGAAATAAGTAATTGGCATTAAATTCCAAAATAATGCCTGTTCAATTCATTTATTGAAGTATAATTTATATACAATGAATACAGATAAATGTGATAAAATTTTACACATACATATATCCATGTACTCACATCCCCGATGGAGATATGGAATATTCCAGCATCCCAGGAAGCTCCCTCTGCTCTGCTCCCAGCTCATGACCTTCAAGGGTTAAATGCCCTTCTTACCTGTATCATCATAGATCACTTTCATCCATCTTTGAGCTCCATGTATATGGATGTATGCTAGAACAGTATCTGAACAGTACTAGAATATAGACTCTGTAAATGATTTCTTTTATTCAAAATCACATCTATGTCATTGATGAACAAACTGTATTGGCCATCCATTTCTTTTTGTTGCTGGGCCATATTCTGTTGATTAACATAACACAATTTATTCATCCATTCTGCTATTGATAACCATGTAGGTTGCTTCCAGTTTTTTGGCTATTATAAATAAAGCTGCTGTGAATATTCTTACACTTTTGGTAGACGCAAGAACTCATTCCTTCGGTACATACCCAGGAGAGAGTTGCATTGTTTAAACCTTCAGCATTATTACCACTTTTTAATTTCTTTGCTTGTTCTATCTATCAGCTAAGAAAAATTGTTAATATCTCCCAATTTGATTGTGAATTTGTTTTTCTTTCCCAGTGTTCTGTTAGTTTTTGCTTATATAATTTGGAACTATGGTATTAACTGCATACAAATTTAAGATTTAAAAAAATCTTCTTATTGAATTGTTCTTTTATTTTTATTTTTTAATGTATATATTTTATTTAAGTATAGTTGACTTAAAGTGTTTCAGGTGCACAGCAGGTGATTCAGTTGTATATACATATACACATATATTATTTTTGAAATGATTTTCCATTATAGGCTATTACAAGATATTATAATATCTATAGTTCCCTCTGCTATACAATAAACCTTTGTTGCTTGTTACATATCTATTTTTTAATTAGAAATCTAGCATGCTATTCATACTAAGTCAAACAAGTAGAATTAAAATGTCATAAATTTTTTAGTTAGGCAAAAATTCATGTTTTCTAAAATACATATATATTATACATATTATTTATATATATGTATACAAAAACTTTCCTACTACACTTGATAAAGGCTTGAGAAACATCATTAAAAAAAAAAAAGAAAAGATAGAGAAATTGGAAAACATAAACTAAATGAAATGGGAACACTGAATATGAAATAGAAAATGTGAAACAAACTAGATAGAAGTAAAAGATCATCATATAGTCCCGTTGTTTCTAAACATCAGTGCTCATTGGACATATATCTGGAACTCTGGAGAAAAAAAACAATACCTGGGCATTTGTATTTTTCAAAAAATGAAATTATTATTCTATTATTATGATAGTTCCTTCTTTATCTCTCAGTTGCCATTTGGGATACTCACTATTCCTTTCTTCAGGAACCAGCATCAAATACCTAATTTCCCTAATTATGTTGTACATTCACAAGCCTAAAAAATCTTACGGGATAACTTATATGTCAAATTTCTGTACCATTTGGGATTATATTTGTCTGCATGTATCAGAAAAGCAAAAAAAAAAATAAAAGAGGATTAACTAAATTGAAAATTTATTTTTCTCTCATATAAAAGAAATCTAGAAGTAAGCAGTTCAAGTCTAGACGGCAGTTTCACAAAATTGTAGAGAACTCAAGCTCTTGTCTATCTCTCTGTTAGCACAGGCTTCCAGACTCATGGTCACCTCATGGCTGAAGATGGCTGCTCAGAGCTCCAACCATCATGTCTACATTCCAGGCCACAGAGAGGAAGAAGAGAGAAGAGTGTAAACTCGCTTCTGCTTACATCAAAACATCAAAACTTAGACACATAGCCACACCCAACTTTAAAGGAACCCAACTTAAAGGATCCCAGTTATATATACAGTTGTAACTGTGTTCTGTATATGTGTTGTACTGAGCCTTGGCTCAGTGGGTAAAGAATCTGCCTGTAATACAGGAGACCTGGGTTCGATCCCTGGGTTGGGAAGATCCCCTGGAGAAGGGACTGGTTATTCACTTCAGTATTCTGGCCTAGAGAATTCCATGGACTGTATAGTCCATAGGGTTGTGAAGAGTTGGATACGACTGAGCGACTTTCACTTTCACTGTGTTTTATTTAGTATTTTTTTAAAGACCATGTCTGAAAGCAAGGGTAGTCATAAGTTAGATTTATTAAACTATATCTTGCTTAATAAATAAGGACTGTAATCTGCCTTCCCTGACTAAGCTCGCTTTAATTGTTTTGCAAAACCTTGTATGTCCTCCAACTGTCACCTGGCCTAAATAATAAGGTGTTTGCCTAAGTTGTTAGTCACGAACTTGGAGTCAGCTGTGTTCAATTTGAGCTTGAGCTGGTTAAGACTGGTTGGGATCCACGATGCACCAACGGGGCATGTGCTTGAGTGTACTTGTGATGTCATAGGGCCCAAAACTCAACCCTCAGAACGTGCTAACACATTGTTTTCTAAACATGTGTCAGGTGAGGAAGCTTGCAGCTTAGTGGCCTTGCCACGATTATCTCACCTTTGTCTTATTTCCAATCACCTTTCCCCAATGCTTGCTAGGACTCAGCTTTATCCTGTAAGTATCCTGAGCCCCTGGCCTTCTGGGAAGTGGATTTGAGATTTGGTCTTCTGTCTGTTACTTGGCTGCCTTGGAATAATAAACCCTTTCTCTGCTGCAGACCTTGGCATCTCAGCATCTGCCTTGCTGCAAGCTGGGGAAACACCTGGTTCGGTAAGACCTCTGTCTCTCGTTGGGTTCTCTCGGCGCTCAGGCCTTCCTCCTGGGCTGCTTGTGTTGCTGTATTCAAGGAACCACCCTGCTCCTCCTGGCTGGGTGATGTCTCCATTTTGTATAGAGTGAGTCTGACCCCTGGCTGCTTTGTGGATTTCTGATTCACTCGCATCCCTTCTTTACCTGTGGGTAAGAGTGCTGCCCATCCTCCAAATGAAAAAGTAAACCTTTCCAGGGATTTTATTGTTGTTCTAGTTTAAGAAACCTGGGACAAACACAAGAATCCCAAATGCTTTATTCTTGTTCCCAGGAAGCCCTTGTCTTTCAGTGTCTGACTGTGAAGTCTTCATTTATTTAATTCAGTTCAATAATAGAAGTTCTGATATAATGGTAATAGCTACCTGCCAGGGATCTTACTTGTACTTGTATCGCATTATTTCAGGACCAGAAAACTGAAATACAGAAAGGTTAAGTAATTTCCTGAAGTTGCACAGCCAATAAATGGCAGAGTCCTAAGCTTGTATTCTGGGAGAACCACTGGCCATTCCTTCTGTTGCCTTTTGAGAGAAATTGGAAGAGTTATGGCATAATTCTGAAAGCAAAGTGAAACTCGCTTGAAATCTACCAAGACACTGGTTTCGAGAAATGGTAACTTTCTAGCCTCTTTCCTCCATCCCAGTTAGTGTTAGGAAGAACAGCACTAGGGTATTTCTGTTATCTCATCTCTCACCTTCCCTTGCAAGAGCTCAACCCCCTCACTCTTGCTCTCAGGGGCTGATCTTATTGCCACTGAAGTGTCAGCTGACAACCATGCAGGCTGTCATGCCCAAGAGGCAGGGAGCTGTGGGAGAATTACAGACCTGGATGAACCCTGTGTAGGTAGGATGTGTTTCTTCAGAAAGGAAAGTTGTGTCTTAAGTCATCTCGGATCTAACTTTCCCTCTCAACTTGCCCTTCTCTGTCCATGTTTTTCTCTGGTTAGAAAACAAATCTGTATTTTCCATTGTAGTAAGTAATGCTTTCCTGAAGGAAATCAGTCCTGACTATTCATTGGTAGGACTGATGTTGAAGCTGAAACTCCAATACTTTGGTCACCTGATGCTAAGAGCTGACTCATTTGAAAAGACCCTGATGCTGGGAAAGATTGAAGGTGGGAGGAGAAGGTGAGATGGTTGGATGGCATCACCAACTCAATGGACATGAGTTTGAGTAAACTCCGGGAGTTGGTGATGGACAGGGAGGCCTGGTGTGATGCAGTCCATGGGGTCGCAAAGAATTGGACACAACTGAGTGACTGAACTGAACTAATAGTAATAATGTGAGAAGCTTCAAAGTCTCCTCTATTATACATATTATGGAATACACACACAAACAGCAGTCTGAATATACTCTTTCCCCCAAGGTTTCAAGGAGGAAGCTCATTTCCTCTTGTAAAGAGTCCCATGCCTTCCACAGGCAGCTCCTCTGTTCAAGTGACCTCCAGCAATGGCCCCCCTTAGGGGAAAACAGATACCCTAAGGCAGAGATTCTGACTTTTCTGCATCAGATTCCCCTGGAGGGCATGTCAAAATGCAGATTGTTGGGCCCCCATCCCAGATTTACTGATTTGGCTGGTGTGGGGTCTGAGAATTTCCATTCATAGCAGGTTTTCAGGTGATACTGCTGATCCAGGGATCAGCTGCCCTGTTGTCTCCAGCCATTCAGGCATTCAAGGATGACCAAGGAATAGTCCAAGCGTCACCTAACTTTGGGGATTCTCTCCATCAGCTTTCTTCTTCCATCTGTCAGAGGGTAAGGGAGGAAGAGGTGCCAGGATGCGGATTTTCAAGTGTCTTTTTAAAGACTTTGCTATTTGAAGTTACTGGGATTGGGTACTTGTGTGTGTGTGTGTGTTTACATGTTAGTTTCTCAGTCATGTCCAGCTGTTTGCGACCCCCTGGACTGTAGCCTGCCAGGTTCTTCTGTCCATAGAATTCTCCAGGCAAGAATACTGGAGTGGGTAGCCATCCCCTTCTCCAGGGGATCTTCCCAACCCAGGGGATTGAACTTGGACTCCCGCATTGCAGATTCTTTACTATCTGAGCCAAGAGCTGGCCCCAAACTTTCCTTCCTTCTGTTTACATGTTAACAGGACCACTGTGTGGAGAAATCGCTGTGTTGGATCTGTCTTATACACCAATGTCAAGTTAGTAATTTACTGGGATCCTAATGCTCTTCTAGAAGCTCAGGGAGAGCAGCAAATCTTTGCTGTTTTTGCTTGATTAAAAAAATTACCCAAAGTGAAATATGTTCACTGTAAAAAATTTAAGTGGTATGGACTTGTGTAGAGCATAAAATGAAAGTCTCTAGAAGTCTCTCTTTTCTTTCCCAAGTCATCCAATGATAAGGTGTTTCCTTTTGGACCTGTCTTTGAGCACATATTCAGGACATACACCTGGCTGGTTTCCGACTATAGGGCTGTACTAATATTACTACTAAGATATTGAAATGCTTCTGTAAGCACCGGTAAACAGCCTCTGTCTGAGCCCCTCTGAATTCCCTGCCTTCCAGGTTTCACACTGCGGGGCACAGTTTAAATTGGAGTTGTTTTTTGTTTTATTGAAGTAAAACATATTAGTCTCAGATGTACACCAGAGTGATTCAGTATTTTTATACATTGTGAAGTGGTCACCATAATCAGTCAACATTTGTCCCCAAGCAGAGTAATTGCAATATTGTTGACTATATTTTGGGCTGAAATATTACATCCCTGTGACTTGTTTTTATACTGGAAGTTTGTACCTCTCGGTCCTTTTCGCTTATTTCACCCGCCTTTCTTCCCTCTGGCAACCACCAGTTTATTCTCTATGAGTTTGATTCTGTTTTGTTACATTTATTTGTTTTGTTTTTCAGATTTCACATAAAAGTTAAATCATATGATACTAGTTTTTCTCTGTCTTATTTCACTTAGCAAGGAGCTTTCAAAGTCACCCATGTGGTCATAAAAGGCTGAATAATATTCCATTGTATGTATGCACCACATCTTTATGTATCTTTATCTACTGAGGGACATTCAGGTTGCTTCCATATCTTGGCTATTGTAAAAAATGCTTCAGTAAGCATAGAGGTGCATAAGTCTTTTTGAATTAATGTTTTCATTTCTTTGGATAAATACCCAGAAGTGAAATTGCTGGATTGTATGGTAGACCTATTTTTAATTTTTTTGAGTAGCCTTCCTGCTGTTTTCTGTAGTTCAGTTCAGTTGTTCAGTTGTGTCCGACTCTTTGCGACCCCATGTACTGCAGCACGCCAGGTGCCCTTGTCCATCTCCAACTCCCAGAATTTACTCAAACTCATGTCCATTGAGTCAGTGATGCCATCCAGCCATCTTATCCACTGTCGTCCCCTTTTCCTCCTGCCTTCAATCTTTCCCAGCATCAGGCTCTTTTCAAATGAGTCAGCTCTTCGCTTCAGGTGGCCAAAGTATTGGAGTTTCAGCTTCAGCATCAGTCCTTCCAATGAATAGTCAGGACTGATTTCCTTTAGGATGGACTGGTTGGATCTCCTTGCAGTCCATAGTGGCTGCACAAATGTTAACATTCACACCAACAATGAAATTGGAGTTCTTTGTGAACTCTGGTCAAAGGAAATCTGGTAGGGTGGCCACAGCATGTCCAGTGGATTCAGTGACACAATTTAAGTTATTCCTTGAGAAAAATGATAAAAATGTGCTTTCCTTCTGGCCAAAATATAGCAGAAATATGTCCAGTACTGTGGGAAAATTGGGGAAAACAAGCTTTTGCATTTTAAGATTGCTGCTAGCATTGCTCTACTACTCCCTCTGGTGACAGGGATGGAACCTAGCTGGTTTTGTGTTTAGGAGAATCAGGTGTGAGCAGGGTGATTAAGTTCTTAGGGCTGAAGTTTTCCAAAGTGGACTTTAGCCATCTTTTTTTTTTTTTTTTGAGGAGAATAATCTGAGCAAAGTAAATTTTTACAGGTAAAAGTTTGTGTGCAGAAAAGGCAGTAAAAATAAAATGATTTCATTGAAATGAATTCTCAAAAATAGAGGAAATTTGAATGTCACAGGATTATTTCAGATGAAAATAATTGCTGTTAATTACTGTTGGTTCTGGAAATAAGTCAAAGGTCAGGAAGAATTCTAATATTACCTGAAAAGGACTTAATATTTACTGGAGTAATTTCAGTTTTAAAAACACGTTGCTTTCTTATGAGTGAGATATATTCCACGTTCAAAACTTCTGTGGGCAAAATGACTACGGGCTTACCCACCTCAATTGCAGTTTCTCCTGTTATTAGAGATTGATTTCTGGGTCTGTTTGAGAAGTTTCCTCAGCTCCTTCACTAACTGCTGCTGCTGCTGCTAAGTCGCTTCAGTCGTGTCCGACTCTGTGCGACCCCATAGACGGCATCCCACCAGGCTCCCCCGTCCCTGGGATTCTCCAGGCAAGAACACTGGAGTGGGTTGCCATTTCCTTCTCCAATGCATGAAAGTGAAAAGTGAAACTGAAGTCGCTCAGTTGTGTCACTAATTGCACTTGATCTTAATTCTAAGTCACAAAAGGAACTTAAGTTTGAGAACTGACTCACTGTTACTGAAGTTAATGTTTGGAACCTTTCCAAATACTACCAATTCTGGGGAATTGAAATGAAAATATAGCATCTCACCAATATTTCATTCTACTACTTAATTCACATTAAGCTTATAATCAATGACATGTGAGTAACTTTCGTTATGGTTTCCTTTGTTTAGGTTAAGGGAGTCCACTGTAGAGAGAGCTTTGTCCCTCATCCGAGATTGTAATCAGAGCACACTGTTATATGTGGAAGTTGCTGATATTGGGGATGTTCCAGTGTAAAAGGAGGTAATGTTTTTCTATCTTAAAATTTTAAAATGAAAATACTATTCTTTATAGCAATATCCAAATACTAATTTCCCTAATTAGGTGATTTTAAGAGAAAATAACCTCTGTGATATCACTTTAGCTAAATTTAAGATTCGAAGTTTTCTTTAAAAAATTTTTTTTATTAAATTATAGTTGATTTACAATGTTGTGTTAGTTTCAAGGGTAAAGCAAAGTGATTCAGTTATGTATTCAGTTATATATATTCTTTTTCAGATTATTTTCCATTATAGGTTAAGATATTGAGTATGGTTCCCTGTGTTTATACAGAAGGTCCTTGTTTGTCTATTTTATATGTTAATCCCAAGCTCCTAATTTATCTGTCTCCCCTGCTTTCCCCTTTTGTAACCATAAATTCATTTTCTATGTCTGAGTCTATTTCTGTTCTGTAAATAAGTTCATTTGTATCATTTTAGAAGTTTTCTTAAAGATCCACTGGCTGTCTTTTCACTAAACCTGGAATGCTTCCAGTTTCAACATCTTCTGATATGGGTCTTGTCTCAAGATTTGAGCACTGGATTTATTGTGGTGATCATTTCATAAAGTATGCAGAATGTCAAATCTCTACATTTCAATAAAAAGACTTGATTTAGATAATTCTTTTTATAATGACCTTACTGAGATATAATTCAGATAGCATACAGTTAAAAGCGTACAGTTCAGTGTTTTTCAGTGTATTTGCAGAGTTATATGAGCATCATCATTGGAACATTTTTTTGTCACCCCCAATTAAAACCCTGGACTCATTAGCAGTTCTCCCCATTTCTCTTGGGGAGAGAATGCCCCTGCATTCTCTAACCCATTCTGGGCATTACATATAAAATATTCATTAAGTATGTTGTCTTTTGTCATTTTTTTCATTTAGTATAATATTTTCAAGATTTATATTACATATTATAACATATAGGACTTTGTTTTTATTTTCAAATGCAAATTATTTGTATTCATTGTATGAATACATTCACTGTATGATATTTTATTTATCCAATAATTAGTTGATGAACTTTAGGGTTAGTCCCACTTTTGGGAAGCATTTTGAATAATGTTTCTATGAAAGTTTGTGTGCAGGTTTTTGTGTGGATATATGTCTTTATTCCTGTTGGATATACATCCTTTAAAAAAATTTAAGTTTCTGCCCATGCTGTGTAGCATGTGGGATATTAGTTCCCAAA
This sequence comes from Bison bison bison, assembly GCF_000754665.1. Classification (NCBI taxonomy): domain Eukaryota; kingdom Metazoa; phylum Chordata; class Mammalia; order Artiodactyla; family Bovidae; genus Bison; species Bison bison. Next base: position 2,921,066 of record NW_011494713.1, read on the forward strand.
CCAGGGATCAGACCCTTGCCCCCTTGCTTTGGAAGCACAGAGTCTTAAGCACTGGACCACCAGGGAAGTCCCTGTTGGATATACATCTAAAAGTGGAATTGCTGAATCATTTTGTAACTCTCTACTTTATATTTTTAATCTTCTGATTAATCTCTTTCATCATTTGGTAACTCTGTGTTTAATCTGCCAAACTGTTTCCCAAAGTGGCTGTATCATTTTACATTCCCATTAACAGTGTATTGGAGTTTCATTTACATCCTTGTCAATACTTCGTGTTATCTGTCTGTCTGATTATAAGCATCCTGCTGCTGCTGCTAAGTCGCTTCGGTCGTGTCTGACTCTGTGCGACCCCATAGACGGCAGCCCACTAGGCTCCACCGTCCTTGGGATTCTCCAGGCAAGAACACTGGAGCGGGTTGCCATTTCCTTCTCCAATGCATGAAAGTGAAAAATGAAAGTGAAGTCGCTCAGTCGTGTCCGACTCTTAGTGACCCCATGGACTGCAGCCCACCAAGCCCCTCTGTCCATGGGATTCTCCAGGCAAGCGTACTGCAGTGGGGTGCCATTGCCTTCTCCGATAAGCATCCTAGTGAGTGTGAAATGATATACAGTTGTGATTTTGATTTACATTTGCCTAATGATTAGTGATGTTGGGCATTTTTTCATGTGCTAATTGGCCATTGTATACTTTTGAAGATCTGTGTAGTTACCTTATTTTTCCTGCACCATTATGTATTGGGTAGGGGTTGGTTACATTGATCATTTTTCTACTAGTTGCAAAATCAGGAAGAAACATATCTGGGCCAGGTTGGGAATTTACTAAAGAAATAATAGATATTACCTAAAGATCTTGAATGAAGAACAGTGACTCTGGGAAATCTCCTCTCAGTGCAGTAGCTGGGTGTGACTTTGCCATTGGGGAGATGATAGTTGTATGTTAGGTAAGGTCATTTTTGGAATTTTATGTGCATTAGAAGAGTGTATGTGTTAGGTAGAAAAGGCAAGGGCTGATATCTACTGAGATAACAGCCCTGCTAATTTTGAGAATGGTCTCTTCCTTTCATCCACATGCTTACAGTGGTGGGACTCCCAACAGGATGTTTGGAAAATATAACACAACCCTTTGGCTGCTTTTGATTGATTCAGAGGTGTCCATATGGTCCCAACTTGGCCAAAATTTCTTGAGGAATGAAGGCAAAGCAGAATATAGATGACAGACAGACGGATGAGTTGTGCTGTGTTCAGGTCTCTTCCTCCAGCTTACTCCCAGGGTCCTGCTGTCTATTGTCCTTCGGTTCTGTGGTCCAGTCCTTCAATCAGATCGTCCTTTTCGGTTTAGTCAATTTTAGTAGATAGCAACGACTACTGTATTGTACTTGTTTGTAATATTCTACAACTAAGAGAATATTAACTAATGTTGTCTGTTAAAGAGACTGACATCCTATTTGCCACATAGTTTTAGTATAATGACTTTATTATATCGATATCATTCTTAGCCTCTATGCTTCCTAAGTAAAAGACTATTATAATTCCTCCTTCCCTTCTTCCTTCTTTTTCGCATCCTTCTTCTTCTTCTTCTTTTTTTTTTTTGTATTCTTGGAGGCTAGCACAGTGTCCAACACTCAATAAATGTTTAATGACCTGAATAGAACATCAGATAAAAGAAAAGTAAGAAATTCCCTCCAAATCCTGCCTTTAAGTGAATCAAACAATTTTACTTTTCCCTGGACTTAGATTTTGTCCATATCATTTTAATTTAAGTGTAATCCCAGAACAGACTCAATTTTGTATACTACTCTTCTCCCCAATAACAATATGTCATAAACATGTTTTCATGATGTTCACAGTCTTCCAGGTTGCTATTATCATTGCTTCAATAATGGGAAAGATAAATTTAGAAAGTATTTATACTGAATATTTCATAAGGCAAAACAGAAATTGCTTTTATCACAGCCAGCAAGGCAAATCTGCTCTTCCCTTGCTGTATTGTCTTTCCTTGCAAAATCACGTACCACTCAAATCCAACTCTTCTCTCACGCCATGCCTGCTCCTGCACTTCTGAATGTAACTGGAGAAAAAAACCACAACCTCACTGGACAGTCTCACTGTCAGTTCCTGATCGCTTAACCCCTTGAGGCTGCACAGCAATAATTCCATATTTTTTGAATCTATTCACAGTCCTATTCTCCTAAATTATTTCATTCTTTTATTTTCAGCCTCTAACATGGTGTCCCCCAACCACTGTGTGAGCTGATGACCTTTCTGTTTCATAGAGATACAAGAGGCAATCAGAAGAGAACTTACAAGATGCAACTACCATCTCTTTTAGCTGTCTCCATACGTGCCAATATGCTTTACTTCTCCTGTTATTATGAATGAAGCGAACACGTTCCTCTTTAAGGCCAGCTCTTTCTTGACACTTATTCTACCCTCTCTCACCAACTCAAGGATTTTGCTTCAGCAATTCCCTACCATCCTTCCCACCCTTCACTATAAGGTAAGCAGACACTTACTAGTTTTGTTTACGCTGTATGCTCAGCGTCTAGAGGAGTGAGTGACCAACAGTAGCTATTTAGTAAATGTTTGTCCCACACTGCATGAGTGAGTGGAGGTTGGTGGAGGAGAAGGGAGTTAGCGTCTAGAGGAGTGAGTGGCCAACAGTAGCTATTTAGTAAATGTTTGTCCCACACTGCATGAGTGAGTGGAGGTTGGTGGAGAAGGGAGTTAGCCAACTTGCTGGACAGAAACTCATGCTGAAAAATCTGGTGAGAACTTGAAAAACACCCCAGAAACTCTGTGAAAGTGAAGGTGTAGTCACTCAGTCATGTCCTACTCTTTGCGACCCCATGGACTGTAGCCTGCCAAGCTCCTCTGTCCATGGAATTCTCCAGGTAAGAATACTGGAGTGGATACTTACCCTTAAACTTTGGAGTTTTCAGAAACTAGTGTTCCAGAGAATTTTAGCTTCTGTGTTGAAATGTTTTCAACTCAACACAAAATAACTGAAATAAAAAACTAGCATGGAAAATTCTCAAGTGATTTCACCCTCAGATGACCAGGTCAAAAAACCTGAGAGCTAAATTGAGAAAATTGGGAATGGAAACAGCAGCATCAAATGGCAGTTTTCCTTCTTCGATTTGAGTCTCGCGGCCGGACAGAGGAAGGAACAGCTGCAGACTTCTGAAGATGGGCTGGACATGACTCAGCACGCTCTCACCTCAGCCCCCAGGACAGGTGGATGCCTGTGGAGGGGTCCAAGCTCTTCAGAGTGGTTTGGAAGAAAGTCTATTTATCC
>NW_011494713.1:2924460-2924632 GCF_000754665.1 Bison bison bison
AAAAATCACCTACCAAAGGAGAGAGAGCTCCCCGAGTGTTACTGAAGTCTCTCAGCCCATCTAAGATAAACATGCTTGATAAAAAGATGGCATGAGTCTTTTTTAAAATTAGCATTAACTACCTACTTGTTTTTTTGGTATAGTTCCATATCTGAACACTTGGCAGCTCCTC
>NW_011494713.1:2924778-2934410 GCF_000754665.1 Bison bison bison
GAATGTTTGTGACCAAGTCCTCCCTTTTCTTAGCCTTTTTTGTGTGCAAAGATAATAGTCTATCTGGACAACTTCAAGAAAACAAAACTGGTTGTATAAACCTACTGCATATTGTCTTGACTGTTTATATTTTCTAGTACTGTGTCACATATGCTATTTTGATTTTTTCATATAGCATAGTTTACAATACACTCAGGTGTATTTCTGCATAATCCTTATAATTGTTATGTCAGTAGCTGTACTAGATTCTCCAGAATTAATACATGGCCATTTCCATTTTTTTGAATAGTTGGACTGTTTATCATAAATAATGCTTTAGCACTCCTACTTAGGAGCCTCTATTCCTCTCTCAAATGGAGTATGCAGAACTGGCTGTATGCATCAGCTGAATAACTGGTAGTTTCTTTGGTGTGAAATGAGACCAGATCCCAGATTTCTCTATTAGCCTGCTATATTGCCTAGAATCCCCATCATTAGTGAAAGTCAGGTCAAGGCTTATACTTCAGTTTAAGTGTGTGTTAATTTCACTTGTCAGGATGACAAACATGTCATCACCCATCACATCCATATCACTCACTAATGTATTAGATTGACCTGACATTCACTAGCCAGATGTGAAAGGAATGGACTGGGGACAACTGGAGTTTTGTCTAGAGTCTGGACAGTATCTGTGCAGGGACTCAGTGTCTTAGACCCAGGAACCCTGTGGCTGGGGAGGAGGAAGAAGAGTCCTGTTCTGGGGGTGGACGTCCCCATGCTGAAATCAGCTTTCTTACACTTCACCTCTAGGTCACATGTTCCTCCAGCTCTCGTTCTTCCTCATGGTCCTATTGTGAAACTGTAGCATGTACTCCCAATAGTCCAAAGTGATGTTGACATCAATAGAAGTCTTTAGGCACCTTTGTATCTGCTCATGATGACTGGCCACAGCGAGGCCCAGTGAACCCTAAAGGATTGGGCATGCTGCCACTGTGATGGGCAGTGGTCTCTGCTCTTCACTTCCATTTCAGAAATAGCATCAGCCATCTCCAGAATATTTCAGCAGAATAAGGGAGAAAGGAAGGCCCCTGGAATGGTTGTGTACATGATAAAATCTCCTTCTTCTACTTCTTGGGAGATGGGGTCTCAATGAACAAATTCACACTGTGGTTATATGGGGAAAATTAAGTTAAATATCTGCAGCATCAACAACCTGATGACCAGCCAGCTCCAACTGGGCAAAGGCCTTCAGCCTAACGTAGAACATGTTTCCAACATCTTCTGCCTCTGTTTTTGAGGGGATTATTTATCAACTTTGCTCAGTGCCCCCAAGTTGGCCAGCCTGCTCCACTTTGATGTTCAAGCTGTACCTCTTGAATTCTCCAAGCCAGGCTTAAGCAATACCTGAACTGTGAACTTCCAGATGCTCAAGCTGGTTTTAGAAAAGGCAGAGAAACCAGAGATCAAATTGCCAACATCCTCTGGATCATGGAAAAAGCAAGAGAGTTCCAGAAAAACATCTATTTCTGCTTTATTGACTATGCCAAAGCCTTTGACTGTGTGGACCACAATAAACTGTGGAAAATTCTGAAAGAGATGGGAATACCAGACCACCTGACCTGCCTCTTGAGAATTCTGTATGCAGGTTAGGAAGCAACAGTTAGAACTGGACATGGATCAACAGACTGGTTCCAAATAAGAAAAGGAGTACGTCAAGGCTGTATATTGTCACCCTGCTTATTTAACTTATATGCAGAGTACATCATGAGAAACTCTGGGCTAGATGAAACACAAGCTGGAATCAAGATTTCTGGGAGAAATATCAATAACCTCAGATATGCTGATGACACCACCCTTATGGCAGAAAGTGAAGAAGAACTAAAGAGCCTCTTAATGAAAGTGAAAGAGGAGAGTGTAAAAATTGGCTTAAAGCTCAACATTCAGAAAACTAAGATCATAGCATCTGGTCCCATCACTTTATGTCGAATAGATGGGGAAACAGTGGAAACAGTGGCTGAATATTTTGGGGGGCTCCAAAATCACTGCAGATGGTGACTGCAGCCATGAAATTAAAAGATGCTTACTCCTTGGAAGGAAAGTTATGACCAACCTAGATAGCATATTCAAAAGCAGAGACATTACTTTGCCAACAAAGGTCCGTCTAGTCAAGGTTATGGTTTTTCCAGTGGTCATGTATGGATGTGAGAGTTGGACTATAAAGAAAGCCAAGCACTGAAGAATTGATGCTTTTGAACTGTGGTGTTGGAGAAGACTCTTGAGAGTCTCTTGAACTGCAAGGAGATCCAACCAGTCCATCCTAAAGGAGATCAGTCCTGGGTTTTCACTGGAAGGACTGATGTTGAAGCTGAAACTCCAGTCCTTTGGTCACCTGATGTGAAGAGCTGACTCATTTGAAAAGACCCTGATGTTGGGAAAGCTTGAAGGTGGGAGGAGAAGGGGATGACAGAGGATGAGATGGTTGGATGGCATCACCGACTCAATGGACATGAGTTTGGGTAAACTCTGGGAGTTGGTGATGGACAGGGAGGCCTGGCATGCTGTGGTTCATGGGGTCGCAAAGAGTAGGACACGACTGAGCGACTGAACTGAATCTGAAACTTGATGTTAAAAAGCTGATAGTCAACTTTGCTGTTATCCTGGGTTTTCCCTTTAATGAGTTAAGTGGAGTTTCTTTAAGAAATATATGCGGGGGTTTTTTTTGCCAGCAGTCAGAGATATCTGATGACTGAAGTGGTGTGTGTGTGTGTGTGTGTCAGTTGCCCAGTTGTGTCAAACTCTGTGAAAACTCATGGACTGTAGCCCATCAGGCTCCTCTGTCCAAGAAGTTTTCCAGGCAAGAATACTGGAGTGGGTTGCAATTCCCTCCTCCAGGGGGTCTTCCTGACCCAAGGATCAAAACTGGGTCTCCCACATTGCAGGCAGATTATTTAACCACCTGAGAAATGATGGCTCTTTTAAAAAAATATTTATTTGGCTGTACCAGGTCTTAGTTGTGGCATGTAGGGTCTAGTTCCCTAACCAGGGATCGAACCTGGGCTAAGAGCCACTGGACCACCAGCAAAGTCCCTGAAGTGTTGGCTCTTGAGAACAAAGAATGGGTGTATTTCTTTCTCTACAAACAGTCCCATACCTGCCAGTTCAGCCTAGAACAACCCACAGGAAGCTTTGGATAACGAAAGCAGATCAGGGATGTACTTTTCTTGGAATATCAGATTTCTGGTACTTAGTCTTGGAAATCAGCCCTTATTTTCACCTACTGCTCTCAGTTGGGCTTTTGTACCAAGCTGCCAGGTTTTAGACAGTCTGGTTGTGATGGGGGACTTTGAGGTCATGCAGATGTGCAAGTAGAAGAGGTGGAGACCTGGCCCTGACAATGGTTGCTTTCCCCAGACCATCCAGAGCCCGGCACTTAATAGGGATTTAGAAAATTCCTCCTTCCTTCTTTCCCTTTCTTCCTACTTATTTGGAGTAGAATAGAAGAGGAATATTTAGACAGAAAGTGGACATAGTTTTATACAGCAGTGGAGATTATTAAAAAAAAAAAAAAGTTAAGGACTTTCTTGGTGATCCAGTGGTTAAGAATCTGCCTGCCAATGCAGGGAACATGGGTTATGATCCCTGATCTGGAAACTAAGATCTCACATGCTGCAGAGCAACTAAATCCATGCACCACAAGTATTAAGCTCACGTGCTAGAGTCCACAAGCTGAAACTACAGAAGTCTGTACTCGCATTACAAGGGAAGTCACCACAATGAGAAGCTCATGCAGTGCAAGTAGAGAGTAGCCCTTGCTCGCTACAACTAGAGAAAAGACTACACGTCAGCAAAGACCCAGGTTAGCCAAAACTAAAATAAGTTAAAAAAATACAACACATTAGATAGATGAATTGCTAGTGTTCTCAGTAGGTCAATCAATGACTCTTTGCTTATGGTCTCCACTGTTGATGTGAGTGCTGTACTTCTAGATATTCATGGACTGACTCAGTCAGACTCAGCCTCAAGACTCCTGAAGGGATAGATGGACAGAGACCTGAACATGTCTTTCTAACTGGCAACAGCCTTTAAATATTTAAATATCATGACAATGACTCTGAAGCTGTTAAAGACTAAGGAACTGTTTCTGGTGATGAAGTTTCATCACAGGTGGACTCACTGAGTTGGCACAGGAAAGTAGGAATACCATCAGGTGACTGATTTTAAATACACGTGTCAGAATGTATACAGAAAATATGTACTTGTCTGGATATTCTTAGTCCATAAAATGCTGCCAGTGAAAGTGCTTGGGAGACCCTCGCACACTTTGGAGCAGGATGATGTTTGAGAGGTGGACTCGTCTCCCGAGCCCCGTGCCTCTTCATTTGTTCTTTTTTCCCTCTTTAGCAGAAATCAGAGAAAAGAAGCCTCCTTCCTGGCTTTGCCTTTAGAAAACCCATGCCCTCTGTGACCTGGAGAGGACTGGGGCACAGCTAATATGCTGGGAAGCCATGGAGAGGCCCTTACCTAGACTCACTGGGGTGGGTGGTTGAGCTGCTGAGAGGGTAGATGGCCAATGGAGCTGGAGGGAGGCATTTTCCCTCAGGGGCCACTGGGAGCTGCACTGTGGCCTTGGTTTGAGCACCGAGGAACCAGCCGGGATCCCAGGCAGTGCTCACCCTTGCGTGAACATCCTTCACCATCTGAGCCAGGGGCTGGGATAACTCAGCTTTCATCAGGGTCTGTGGAACTGTTACTTTCACGATCACCAGCACTTAACTCAGAGGCTGGGCAGCAGGACTCTCACACTGTGAGGACAGCCCCCTGTCCCTCTCTCAGGGCACCTGTTGGACCCAAGAGAAGTGTATGGAGTCTTAGACACCCAGCAGGTGGGGGGTGAGATGAAGGGAAAGTTCCTCAAACTCTCCTGGAAAGTGGAGAGGTTGAGCAGGGGGACAACTTGGGAGACCTTCAGGTGGGACAGTGGTTAACCCAACCTCGTTACGCCAGAAAAGGTCCTGGTTGGGTGGTAGAGGGCCTGGGTCTTTTTAACAATGAATTTATTATTATTATTTTGTTTTACTATTGGAGTATAATTGCATTACAATATTGTGTCAGCTTTGCTGTATAACAATGTGAATCAGCTATATGTGTATATATATCCCTCCTTCTTGAGCCTTCCTCCCAACACTTTTCCCGCATCCCATCCCTCTAGGTCATCACCGAGCACCGGGCTGAGCTCCCTTGCTGTACAGAGCTTCCCACTAGCTATCTACTTTACACATGGTAGTGCATGTATGTAAATACTGCCTCTCAAATCATCCCACCCTCCCCTTCCCCTCTGTGTCCACATTTCTAAGGCCTGGATTTTAATCACAGCTCTGCTTCTAAGTCACCATGTAATCTTGGGCACAATACTATTCTTTGAGTCTCAGTTTCCATGTTGTATGTGTACATCTCTTCAGTCTCTCATTTGAAATTTTTTAAAAAGTTAATATTTATTTCGGAGAAGGCAATGGCACCCCACTCCAGTACTCTTGCTTGGAAAATCCCATGGATGGAGGAGCCTGTTAGGCTGCAATCCATGGGGTCGCTAAGAGTCAGACAAGACTGAGCAACTTCACTTTCACTCTTCACTTTCATGCAGTAGAGAAGGAAATGGCAACCCACTCCAGTGTTCTTGCCTGGAGAATGCCAGGGACGGGGGAGCCTGGTGGGCTGCCGTCTATGGGGTCACACAGAGTCGGACACAACTGAAGTGACTTAGCAATAGCAATAATATTTATTTACTGTTCATGTCTCACTTGTTCAGCAAACATTTATTGAGCACCATTCATAGATGAAACCCTCTGCTGGGCACTGGATATACACGCAGACATGACTCTGTCCTCAGGGAGCTTCCATCACAGAGCTGGAAGATGAGAAGGCATAAGCTTTTGGTCTCTAAGCTTCTGCCAACCTGACATTCTATAATTCTATTATTACTGCAAGTTTTACATTGATGTCTTGCCTCCCCCTCCCCCAAAGGGTAAAATCCTTCTTTCACAGAGTCTGTGGTTCAGCGGCAGCAAATTCTTGCCCTAAGGGATTGGTTTCAATAGCTGGAAATGGCTAAAGGTCATGTGGAGCCAGGTGCAGTGGAAAAGGCAGCTAAGCCTAGAAAAGAACCAAGTTCCAGGTGTCCTGGCAGGGGAGTCTTAGGATCTTGTATTTATTTCTGGTCAGAGTCACCTTGAACACCGCTTTGAATGCCCGGTGGTGGTCTGTCCAGGGATGTGGTTTTGTTAAGCTTTCAAATCGTTTCCCCAGAGCACACTTGCTGATGCCGGACTGAGCACCTCCCAGCTGCTTGTGGGCAGCCTCTGTCCATGAGGTCACTGCGGTGACCTGCTTTGTCACCAGCTTCTGTCTCTCTGCCTTTGCCACAGATAGTACGATTTCATCTCCTCTCTCCCCCAGCTTCCTTCAGAGATTGACAACCAATTCAAGTAGTAAAGGATGACGCATCTCTGAACGTACTCATCATAAATGCTAATTACGTGCCCACGCTCATCTCAGTTTATAAATACTTTTATATCTTTTGGGCAAAGAAGACTTGAAGAAGTTGCTGTGATTCCTTTGGTATTTCATAAATATCTAGTCAGATATTCACAGTGTTCACTTGCATATCTCACACCTTCTCTAGACTGGGAGCACTTGACTCCATCCACACCTTTATTCCTTTATTCTCCAAACAAATAATAGTTACCTGGTAACAAGCAGTGTGATAGCCTGGGATGATGCGTAAGACCTGATCCTGTCTCTTAAAGCTTATGATACTGGAGATGGAATGGACATGTAATACGATTACTTGTGATGCCACATAGTGAGTACAGATAGAGGAGTATATGAGCAACAGTGGAAGCACAGAGGAAAAGAGGGCAGCCTGGGTTTTTCTTTGTGGTAGATTGCGTTCTTCTTTGCATAAATACACTCTGTTCTCTGTGGCAAGGGTTATATTGGGTTGGCCTGAAAGTTTGGGTTTTTCCATAAGGTGTTATAGAAAATGTCAAATGAACTTTCTGGTCAACCCAATACTTAACATACTATTGTTATTCTACTTCTCTCTGTTACTGTCAGGCTTGGCTATGGAACTTATTTGGCTGATTGATATAGGTATCATTTTGAGTCACAAGCTGTAACATCCAGCATGTGAGCTGTCATATACTTTCATTTTACTCTTTGCCATGATAACTAGCTAATATTCCAGATTGTTCTATCAGCCTGGGTCCTGGAGTGGAGCTGACATGTGATGGTTACAGAGTAAGCAAGAAATAAATTGGCTAAAGTCATTGAGATTTTAGGGTCGTTTGTTACTGCAGCATAACCTAGTAAATTCTCACTGATAAACTTTTATTTGTCTTTGTACCCTGGTGTCTGGTGCATACTAACTACTCCATAAAAGTTTTTTGAATGAATGAAGAGTTGAAAGGATCAGATAGGCTTGAAGTTGAGAGTAACTAAGGGAGGTTCAGTGTGATCCAGAAGGCCTTATGTAAAGAAATTCCACTGGGGCTTGGCCATGATGAGTGTCATAAACTTCTTGATAAACTGGACAGGAAAGGCTCACAACACTATTGTCTCTTAAAGTCTTCTGTTAGATTGCTATGCCACAAGCAAGATTTGGAAGCTCACTGATTATTCAGAAAATAAGTCATAATGCTTAGTCACTCAGTTGTGTTTGACTCTTTGTGATCCCATGGACTGTAGTCTGCCAGGCTCCTCTGTCCATGGAATTCTCCAGGCCAGAATACTAGAGTGCATAGCCATTCCCTCCTCCAAGGTATCTTCCCAACCCAGGGATCAAACCCAGGTCTCCCACATTGCAGGCAGATTGTTTACCATCTGAGCCACCAGGAAAGCCCCATAAGTGATAACAAAAGGGAACTATTATCCTTTAATATAATATTATTTCTAAAATATACGGGCTTCTCAGGTAGTGCTAGTGGTAAAGAATCCACTTGCTAGTGCAGAAGACACAAGAGACACAGGTTTGATCCCTGAGTCGGGAAGATCTCCTGTAGTAGGAAATGGCACCCCACTCCAGTATTCTTGCCTGGAAAATTCCATGGGCAGAAAAGCCTGGTGGGCTATAGTCCATAGGGCTGCAGAGAGTTGGACATGATTATTGAGCAACTGAGCACAGCACAGCAGCATTTGCATATTATTATTATATCCTTTTATTAGGGTAGCTCATAAAATCATTGGGGTGGGGGATGTGGGATACAGAAGCAGAACTGGGGCTAAATCTTTTAGGAGTAACACCTCAGAACTTCCCAGAGAAGGCAGTGTCTCCCAACTTCATTAATAAGGGTAAAACAGTGGCTGTAACAAAAATGCTCAATAAACTGTGGTTTAAAGACTGTGGAACTTACTCTCCTTCCATCTAATAGTTCCATGGGGAGCAGTCTAGGTTGGTGGTCATCTAGGGACCCAGAATATTTCCAGGTCATTGTCCCATTATTGCTTAGGGAATTTTCATCATATGGATTCTCAAAGCTGAGTGGCTTCCATATTTGAGTCCTTGCCACTGGGAAAAGAGAAGAGGAAGCACATTCATGGTCTTGCCCAGATCTGAAAGTGATATCTAACACTTCTGCTTACAATTTTTTTGGTAAGAAGTTTGTCACATGCCTGTACTTAACTGCAAGGTACACGTAACATAATGAGGCAGCCACGTGTCCAGCAACAGAACTATTAGTATGTGTGTTAGATAACACTCATAGCAATAATGCTGTGTAACAAACCCTTCCTAAACCTGGTGGCTTTAAACCACAAGTATTTATTCTCATTCTCACAAATTTGCTCATTGGTTACTGTTCAGCTGACCTAAGCTGAGCTGGGTGGGAAGGCTCTGATTAAGGCTACAGGTTGGCTGGGCACGGTTTCAGGCTATGGGTTGGGTTCAGGCCTGTTTCACATATGTTTGTTCTGGCACCCAGGCAGAAAGTGCAGTGTCTTTTTGGGACATATTCTTCTCATAAGAGAAGGGCACAAGAGTGCATAGGAATGCTTGATGCCTCTGAAGACTCAGTGCAAAATGCCACATGGTCACTTTTACTCACATTCCATTTATTGAAGCAGGTCACATGACCAAGCTCAACATCAGTAGTGTAGGGAAAATATTCCGCCTACTCTGTTGGGAGATGCTGCCAGCTCAAATAGCAAAGGTGTAGATGTGTAATTCTAATACAGGGAGTATATGAATAATTGAGAACAATAATTCAACCTACACCCAATGAGTTAAGGGGAGAATAGTATATTTTGGTTGAAATACAGAAATCTCTGCCATACCTTTTTCATTTTTTGGTACTCATAGAATTTGTATAGTACACCGGGATGAACTGGAAGGAATTAGAGGCCATCTATGTGGGACTTGGTGGAAAAATTCAGTATATACTTATAACAAAATAGATAAAATATAAAAATATAAAAAAGATAGTAAATATTAAATGAGTATTAAACTTTTAAATACAATATGTTCAATTTTTTAATGAGAAACATGGGTATCCTTCAGATCAGATCAGTCGCTCAGTCGTGTCCGACTCTTTGCGACCCCATGAATCGCAGCATGCCAGGCCTCCCTGTCCATCACCAACTCCTGGAGTTCACTCAGACTC
>NW_011494713.1:2934732-2940861 GCF_000754665.1 Bison bison bison
GTGTCATCTGCATATCTGAGGTTATTGATATTTCTCCCGGCAATCTTGATTCCAGCTTGTGTTTCTTCCAGTCCATTGTTTCTCATGATGTACTCTACATATTAGTTAAATAAGCAGGGTGACAATATACAGCCTTGACGTACTCCTTTTCTTATTTGGAACCAGTCTGTTGATCCATGTCCAGTTCTAACTGTTGCTTCCTAACCTGCATACAGAATTCTCAAGAGGCAGGTCAGGTGGTCTGGTATTCCCATCTCTTTCAGAATTTTCCACAGTTTATTGTGGTCCACACAGTCAAAGGCTTTGGCATAGTCAATAAAGCAGAAATAGATGTTTTTCTGGAACTCTCTTGCTTTTTCTATGATCCAGCGGATGTGAACCTAATTATTGAGGTATAATTTATGTATGAAAATATATCTATTTAAAGTATATAACTGCTTATAGATATAAAATTTTATACTTGAAAAGGCTAGTTTCAAATCTTGTGGAAATTTCTTATGATAATGGTGATAGATTTTAAATAATAGATTGGGCCATGTGAAACGGCCAGTATTAGGTTATTTTTGGCCTTCAAAAAGTGCCAATTTCATGTAGTTAAACCTAATATAACCAAACTTTGTCTAACAGAGATTTAAGAATGTAGTTAAAGCTTTTTGTCTCAGCATATATTGATGTCAGTTAATATAACTAACTTAATAATTCATTCATAACACTAGCCAAGTGTCATATGTGAACCATTTTAACTTCATCAAAATTGGCATTCTGCTTTGAATCCATAACACTTGTTAACACACATAATACACACATATTTTACACATTTTTAAATTTAATAATTTTGCAGCTTTAATTTCATTTCAGGAAAATAAAAATGTTAGTTACTTAAGTTAGGAATATCTTTCAACAAACCTGCAAGGTGAGATTCATTTATGAAAAATTGTCATTTCAACTCACTTTCTTGACAACTCTTGCTTTGAATGCCAGCACACTTTGGTATGAAAACCAGAGTGGTACTCTGATCCTGTGCTTCACGGAAAGCTGAAACCAGATGGACTCTTAAAAGCTTGTGTTTTGTTAGATTTCCCCATTTTGGTTTCATCATTCAATGTGCAATTCAGAGCTACAGACAAACATTTACATATGCGAGTTTCTCTCTGAATAAAACAACATGTGTTACTTGAAACTCAAGATTTCAGACAAAATTCATGCTTTATAAGGCCTTTACATCTTTCTGACACTGCAGCAAAATCATGAGTGCACAACACTTGCAATGTTTCCATCATATTTCGTGTTAAAGAATCTTCATTTATTACCTCAAATAATTCATCTGCAGTAGTTGATTTGGCACTTTGCTTATGGAACAAATAGTCATCCTCCAAGCATTTCTTTCTGGGCCTTATAATTAGCACTATTAGCTGACACAGTTACATCAGTAGTTACATCAATCAATTGATAAACTTCTGAATTAGCATGATTTCTCCATTATATGAAATGTCACCTGTGTGTCTGCTAATAGTATCATCTGATGGGGGACTCTCTTCTGTTCCTTTTACTTTTGGTGGTCCCAGTTAGGTTTTGGACAGTTCCCATGCAGGCAGATAACATTTTGCTTTTATGTGAGGCATTTAAGGTTTAACTACTAATTACATGACTTTGGTTTCAGCCTTCTGATATTGTTATCAATCTCATAAAATAATTTTATTTCTTATTTTGAGTGTTCAGATTCTTAGAAAGGATTACATCTTTTCAGTTTAATATGTAGGAATTGACCTGAGGTGGTGATGTAGTTTTCATGGGGCCATTGCTTTCTTTGCTAATTGCAAATATGACATCTAAGCTGAAGATGAGAAGATTTATCAGGGCAGACAAATCCAAAGTTGAGGCATTCCTTATAAATTCATAGCTATTGACTCAAAATCATCGTTTTTTTTTTAATGCTCTATTTTATGAATCAAATAGCTTTTAAATTTTAGTTGAAAATTTTTCATAAATAATATATATAAAATATAAATATGTAATTATAAAACACTCAATGAAACTAGAGGTCTTTGTGGCTTCAGAAAATCTTTAGATCAACTTATTTCTAGGTAATCTTCATTCTTTAGAATATTTTAAAACAAATTATGGTGGGGGGATTCTTAGAAGATGGTAGAGTAGGAAGTACCAGGAATCTGTCTATACACCTAGGCGATAATTAAATTGGCAGAATCTGTCTAATGTAACTATTTTGGAACTTAGAAATCTATTGGAGGCTTACAACTTTCAGAGGAAGCTTGGACAGTAAATTATAAATTGTGGTTAATTTTAATCAATTACAGCTCTTAGCGTAGTAACAGCTACCCTTCCCCATCCTCTAGCTCCATGGCAGAAGACCTGAACAAAAATTATCCCTGAAAAAACATGATGGCAGATCTCCTAAGCAAGGGCTTTAAAACAACTCTCTTAAAGATGCCCCAAAACTAATGTAAGATATGGAGAAAGTAAAGAAAATGCATGAATGAAATAAAAATATTAATTTAAAAAAACACCAAAAAGTAATTCTGGACCTGAAAAGTACAATAAATGAAATGAAAAAGTCACTAGAGAGATTCAAAGGCAGACTTGAGCAGGCAGAAGAAATAATCAGTAAACTTGAAGATAGGACAAGAGAAATTTTCTAGACTGAGAAAGGAAAAGGTTGAAGAAAAGCAAACAGAGCCTAAGGGACCTGTGGGATACCATCAAGCAGACCAACATAAGAATTATGGGAGTCCCCAGAGGAAGGAGAGAGAAAGGGGCAGAGAGAATATTTGAAGAAACAATGGTGAAAAATCCCCAAATTTGATGAAAGACACGAATACAAACATCCAAGAAGTTTAAGTACGATGAACTCAAATAAATCCATATGTTAAAACAAAGTGGTCTAATGTCTAGTATCATTGTGACTTTAGGTTGTAACTACAAATTTAAGTTTCTACATAATTCAAGAGACTAATGCATTGAAAAGAATTATTTATGGTTTGGGGTACACAGTGTACAAAGATATACTGTGACATCAGTAATTAAAAGGGGGTGGGGACAGAGCTGTGAAGGAGCCGAGTATTTGTATATTGTTGAAATTAAACTGGTATAAATTCAAATTGGAGTTTTATAGCTCTAGAGTGTTAAATGTAATCCCCATGGTGACAACAAGGAAATAGCTATAGAATATACGTAAAAGGAAATGATAAAGAATTTTAAAAATTCACAAAATTGTGAAAATTAAACAACACAGTCTTAACTAGAGCAAAGAAAAAAATAACAAGGGAAATTAGAAAATACTTAGAAATGAATGAAAATGAAAACACAACGTATCAAAATTTATGTGATATACTGAAAGCAGTGGTAAGGGGGATATTTACTATAAATGCTTATAGTAAAAAATGACAACACAAATCAGCAAACTAATTTTATAGCTTTAAGGACAAGAAAAAGAAGAAGAAGTTAAGCCCAAAGTTAGAACAAGGAGAAAAATAATAAAGATTAGCACAGAGATAATTGAAATAAAA
This sequence comes from Bison bison bison, assembly GCF_000754665.1. Lineage (NCBI taxonomy): Eukaryota > Metazoa > Chordata > Mammalia > Artiodactyla > Bovidae > Bison > Bison bison. Next base: position 2,938,257 of record NW_011494713.1, read on the forward strand.
GAAAAACAAAGAGAAAAATCAATGAAACTCAAAGTTGATTCTTCGCAAAGATCAACAAAATTGACAGAACTTTAGTTGTAGTAAGAAAAAAGAGAGGACTCAAACTACAAAAATCAGAAATGAAAGTAATTACTGATTCTAAAAATAAAGATTATAAGAAAGTACTAGGGACAATTGTATGCCAAAAATTGGATAATCTAGATAAAATGGAAAAGTTTCTAGAAATTCAAAATCTACCAAGGCTAGATCACAAAAAAATTAGAAAATCTGAATAGACTATCTGAATAGTAAGGAGATTGAGTCAGTTATCAAAATCTCTGGACAGAAAGCCTGAGTCTGATGGCTTCTCTGGTTAATTCTACCGAACTTTTAAAGAACTGCAGCTGGTCTTTCTCAAACTTTTCCAAAAGTTGAAGAGGAGGGAACATTTCCTAAGTCATTCTGTGAGGCCAGCATTATCTTGATACTCAAACCAGAGTCACTACACGAAAACTACAAACCAATATACCTTATGAATATTGGCAAAAGTCTTCAACAAAACATTAATAAATGGAACTCAGAAGCATATTAAAAGGATTATATACCATGACCAAGCTGTATTTATTCCTGGAATGCAAGGTTGATTCAACATGAAAAGTGATAAATGTGGTACACCAAATTAACAAAAGAAAAATCCATATGATCATCTCAGTGGACACAGAGAATTTGACAAAGTTCAGCTTTTTCAAAGTTCATGGTAAAGACACTCAACAAACTAGGAATAGAAGGGTATTACCTCAACATAATAAAAGCCATATATGAAAACCCCCACTAAACATCATACTCAATGGTGAAAGACTAAAAGCTTTTCTTCTAAGATCACAAGAAAGGCTAGGATGCCCAGTCTTGCCACTTCTATTCAACATTGTACTGGAAGTCCTAGCCAGGGTAGTTAGGCAAGAAAAAGAAGTAAATCCACCTAAATTAGAAAGGAAGAAGCAAATTTACCTCTGTAGATAATATGATCTTATGAGTAGAAAACCCTAAAGATTTTTATAAAATCCTGTTATAAGTAATAAGTGAATTCAGTAAAGTAGCAGGATATAAGGTTAACATGCAAAACTTAGTTACATTTCTATACACAATGAACAATATGAAATGGAAATTATAAAAATTCAATTTACAATAGCACCAAAAAGAAAATACTTAGGAATTAACCAGGTACTGCTAGTGGTAAAGAACCTGCCTGCAAATTCAGGAGGCATAAGAGACCTGGGTTCAATCCCTGGGTTGGGAAGATCCGCTGGAGAAGAGAATGGCAATTCACTCTAATATTCTTGCCTGGAGAATCCCATGGACAGAGGAACCTGGCAGGCTACAGTCCACAGGGTTGCAAAGAGTTAGACACGACTGAAGCAGCTTAGCACACAAGAAGGCAAATGACTTGTACAGTGAAAACTACAAAACATGTTAAAATAAACATGTTTTTATTTTATTTTCCTGTGTTTATATACTAGAATATTTACTATTCTTAAGAGAGTATGTCACCCAAAGTGACCTACAGATTCAATGCAATCAATTCCTGTCTGAATCCTAATGATGATTTTGGTAGAAATAGAAAAACCCATCCTAAAATCCATGTAGATACTCAAGTGACCTTGAATAACCAAAGCAAACTTGAAAAAGAAGAACAAAACTGGAGAATCAACACTTGCTGACTTCAAAGCTTGCTATAAAGCCACAGCATATTACTGGCATAATAGATATAAACACCAACAGAATAGCATAGAGAGCCTAGAAATAAACTCTTGCATATATGGTCAAATGATTTCTGACAAGGATACCAAGACCATACTGGGGAAAATTACAGTCTTTTCAACACGTGATGCTGGGAAAAGTGGGTATGCATATGGACCAGAATTAAGTTGGACCCTTAGCTAACACCGTATACAAAAATTAACTCAAAATGAATCAAGGACCTAAGTGTATGATATAAAACAACAAAACTAGTAGAAGAAAACATTGGATGAAAACGTTATGGCATTGAATTTGGCAATTATATCTTAGATATATAAAAATTACAGGTAACAGGAAAAAATAAAAACAATTGAACTTCATAAAGATGAAAAAAACTGTGCAACAGAATAAAAAGGCAACCCACAGAATGGATGAAGATATTTGCAAATCATATATCTGATAGGCGATGAATATCCAGAATATATCAGTTCAGTCGGTTCAGTCTCTCAGTCATGTCCAACTCTGCGACCCCATGGACTGCAGCATGCCAGGCCTCCCTGTCCATCACCAGCTCCCAGACTTTACTCAAACTCATGTCCATTGAGTCGGTGATGCTATCCAACCATCTCATCCTCTGTCGTCCCCTTCTCCTCCCACCTTCAATTGTTCCCAGCATCAGGGTCTTTTCAAATGAGTCAGTTCACATCAGGTGGCCAAAGTATTGGAGTTTCAGCTTCAGCATCAGTCCTTCTAATGAATATTCAGGACTGATTTCCTTTAGGATGAACTGGTTGGATCTCCTTGCAGTTCAAGGGACTCTCAAGAGTCTTCTCCAACACCACAGTTCAAAAGCATCAATTCTTCGGTGCTCAGCTTTCTCTATAGTCCA
>NW_011494713.1:2940961-2943202 GCF_000754665.1 Bison bison bison
CTCACATCCATACATGACTACTGGAAAAACCACAGCCTTGACTAGACGGACCTTTGTTGGCAAAGTAATGTCTCTGCTTTTTAATATGCTGTCTAGGTTGTTCATAGCTTTTCTTCCAACGAGCAAGTGTCTTTTAATTTCATGGCTGCAGTCACCATCTGCAATGATTTTGGAGCCCCCACCCCACCAAAAAAAATATATAGAGAGAGAAATACTACAGAATACAAAACAACCCAATTGATAGACTTGATAGACATTTATCCAAAGTGACCAATAAGCACATGAAAAGATGTTCAGCATCACTAATCATTTAGGTAAATATAAATCAAAACAACAATGCTTACACCCATTTGGATAACTACTATCAAAAAAAAAAATAGAAAATAGCAAGTATTGGAGAGAATGTGGTGAAATTGGAACACTTGTGCATTGTGGGTGGGAATATAAAATGGTACAGCCATTGTGGAAAAGAATATAGTGGTTCCTCAAAAAATTAAAATTAAAACTACCATGTGATTAAGCAATCCTGAATATATACCCAGAAGAATTGAAAGTAGGGTCTCAAAGAGATATTTATATACTTATGTTCATAGCAGTACTATTCATAGTAGCTAAAACATGGATGCAATTCAAGTGTCTATCAGTGGGTGAATGGATAAGCAAAATGTGGTATACATATAATTTAATGATATTCAGCCTTAAACACAAATTAAATTCTGTAATATGCTACAACATGGATGAACCTTAAGGACAATATTCTGAGTGAAATAAGCCAGTCACAAAAGATAAATACTGTATTATTCCACTTACGAAGTACATTGAGTTGTCAAAATCATAGAGTGGTAAGTGCTAGGAGCTGGGGGAAGGGTAAGATGAATAGGGAGTATTGTTTAGTTGCATAAAATTCCCAGATGAAAAGTGTTCTGGAGATGGATAGTGGTGATATTTGCTCACCATTATGAAATACTACTGAACTGTACCCTTTAAATGGTTATGATGGTGGATTTATGTTATCTGTATTTTACCACAATAAGAAATAACATCAAAAATTCAAAGAAATGAAGTGTGCAAAAAATAAAGTGAAAAATTGAAACTTTAATTTTTCACTTAATAAAGAGCAAAAATTCTGACAAATGCGCAAAATATAAATATTACTGCCTTCATACAGCATAACATATATTGAAAAATCAATCTCCTGAAGTTGCAAAGATACATTTAATGAGTAGAATTCATTAAATTATGTTTCTTCTTCTGTTGTTTTAAAAAAATATTTATTTTAATTGGAGGCTAATTACTTTACAAGATTGTGGTGTTTTTTTGCCATACATCAACATGAATCAGCCATGGGTGTACACGTCTTCTGCTTTTAGAAATACAAAGAAATTCCAGCAATACCTGAATTTGGCTAATGCAAATTTCCAAAGCAAATAAAAAATGAAAAGCAAGAAGCAACAGTGAAAAGAATTAATGAAAATCAATAATTTAATAGCAATAATCAATGACTATAGCAAAGTTGCAGGATATAAAATCAACACACAGAAATCCCTTGCATTCCTATACACTAATAATGAGAAAACAAAGAGAAATTAAGGAAACAATTCCATTCACCATTGCAACGGAAAGAATAAAATACTTAGGAATATATCTACCTAAAGAAACTAAAGACCTATATATAGAAAACTATAAAACACTGGTGAAAGAAATCAAAGAGGACACTAATAGATGGAGAAATATACCATGTTCATGGATTGGAAGAATCAATATAGTGAAAATGAGTATACTACCCAAAGCAATTTATAGATTCAATGCAATCCCTATCAAGCTACCAACAGTATTCTTCACAGAGCTAGAACAAATAATTTCACAATTTGTATGGAAATACAAAAAACCTCGAATAGCCAAAGCGATCTTGAGAAAGAAGAATGGAACTGGAGGAATCAACCTACCTGACTTCAGGCTCTACTACAAAGCCACAATTATCAAGACAGTATGGTACTGGCACAAAGACAGAAATATAGATCAATGGAACAAAATAGAAAGCCCAGAGATAAATCCACGCACATATGGACACCTTATCTTTGACAAAGGAGGCAAGAATATACAGTGGATTAAAGACAATCTCTTTAACAAGTGGTGCTGGGAAATCTGGTCAACCACTTGTAAAAGAATGAAACTAGAACACTTTCTAACACCATACACAAAAATAAACTCAAAATGGATTAAAGATCTCAACATAAGACC
>NW_011494713.1:2943433-2943792 GCF_000754665.1 Bison bison bison
ATAAACAAATGGGACCTAATTAAACTTAAAAGCTTCTACACATCAAAGGAAACTATCAGCAAGGTGAAAAGACAGCCTTCAGAATGGGAGAAAATAATAGCAAATGAAGCAACTGACAAACAACTAATCTCAAAAATATACAAGCAACTCCTCCAGCTCAACTCCAGAAAAATAAATGACCCAATCAAAAAATGGGCCAAAGAACTAAATAGACATTTCTCCAAAGAAGACATACAGATGGCTAACAAACACATGAAAAGATGCTCAACATCACTCATTATCAGAGAAATGCAAATCAAAACCACTATGAGGTACCATTTCACACCAGTCAGAATGGCTGCGATCCAAAAGTCTACAAA
>NW_011494713.1:2943894-2952495 GCF_000754665.1 Bison bison bison
TTCTAATGAGGTGGATGAAACTGGAGCCTGTTATACAGAGTGAAGTAAGCCAGAAGGAAAAACACCAATACAGTATACTAACGCATATATATGGAATTTAGAAAGATGATAACAATAACCCTGTGTACGAGACAGCAAAAGAGACACTGATGTATGGAACAGTCTTATGGACTCTGTGGGAGAGGGAGAGGGTGGGAAGATTTGGGAGAATGGCATTGAAACATGTAAAATATCATGTATGAAACGAGATGCCAGTCCAGGTTCAATGCACAATACTGGATGCTTGGGGCTAGTGCACTGGGACGACCCAGAGGGAGGGTATGGGGAGGGAGGAGGGAGGAGGGTTCAGGATGGGGAGCACATGTATACCTGTGATGGATTCATTTTGATATTTGGCAAAACAAATACAATTATGTAAAGTTTAAAAATAAAATTAAAAATAATTAAAAATAATTTAATAGCAAATATTAACAATGAAAAACCAAAAGTATTATGTTAATTAAAAAATTACGAAAATTAATTTAACAATAGCACTAAATATTTTATATTCATCCTAAAGGCAAAACATCTTACTGATCAAAACCAAATTAGTTAAATTAACCAGCAGATGAATATGATGATCTGACAGGCAATCAAAGGCATAGGCAGGTGCTATGCGGTGATGCCACTGCTGAGTGATCTCCTGCGACGTCAGTAATGCATGGAATTATATGTCCTCAATTACGATTTACTAAATGCAAGAATTTAATAGAAGGAGCCATATAAATGGTGTTCAAAGTATTTTCAGTGGCAAGTTTTTGTTGTTGTGGGCTTAAACAATGGAAATTAGTTTTCTCACAGTTCTGGAGGCTGGGAAATCCAAAGTTAGGTGGTGGCCAGTTGGTTTCCTGGTGAAAGCTCGCTTCCTCTTGCAGATGGCTGCCTTTTCCCTGTGCCCTCACATGGTGAAAATTGATCTATTTTTAAGTACTCTTAATTTTTTTAAGAGCACTTTTATGTTTATAGAAAAACTGTGCAGTAAGTACAAAGGGTTCCTGCATATCCTACCTCCTCCCTCCCACCCCTGCTTTCCCCTATTATTGTCATCTTGGCCTTTCCCAGAATGTCACACAGTTGGAATCATACAGTACGTAGCCTTTTCAGACTGGCTTCTTTCACTTAGCAATATGTCCTGGGTTGGCCAATAAGTTTGCTCGGGTTTCTCCATAACATCTTATGGAAAACCCAAAGGAACTTTTTGGCCAGCCAAAAATTTGGGGTTCCATCATGTCTTTTTGTGGCTTGATTGCTCAATTTTGAAAATTTATTTTTATTGCTGAATAGTATTCCATTGTCTGAATGTACTACAACTTATCTATTCACCTATTGAAGGACATCTTAGATATTTCCAATTTTGGGCAATTATCAATAAAAAAGCTGCTATAAATATTTGTGTGCAGTTTTTTTTTTTTTTGTGGACATAATTTTCTTCTCATTTGGGTTAGTACCTAGGAGCACAACTGCTGGATTGTAGGGTAAGCCTGTGTTTAGCTTTGTAAACTACCAAACTGTATTCCAAAGTGGTTGTACCATTCATTTTACATTCCCATCAGCAGTGAATGGGAGTTCTTCCTGCTTCATTTTCTTGTCAGCATTTGGTATTGTCAGTGTTTTAAAATTTTACCTATCTAATAGATGTGTGCTGCTGCTGCTAAGTCACCTCAGTCGCGTCTGACTCTGTGCGACCCCATAGACAGCAGCCCACCAGGCTCCCTCATCCCTGGGATTCTCCAGGCAAGAACACTGGAGTGGGTTGCCATTGCCTTCTCCAATGCATGAAAGTGAAAAGTGAAAGTGAAGTTGCTCAGTCATGTCCGACTCTTATCGACCCCATGGACTGCAGCCCACCAGGCTCCTCTGTCCATGGGATTTTTCCAGGCAAGAGTACTGGAGTGGGGTGCCATTGCCTTCTCCGAATACATGTGTAGTAGTATCTTAATATAGTTAATTTTGCAATTGTCATACAAAGTTTGATGTTGAGAATCTTTTCATATGTTTATTTGCCTTCTTTGGTGAAGTGTCTGTAAAGACCTTCTGTCTATTTTAAAATTGGATTATTTATTATTTTGAATTGTAAGAGTTGTATATTTTAGATATGTATCCTTTGATATGTGTTGTGCAAATATTTTCTTTCAGTTTGTAGTTTGTCTTCTCATTCTCTTAACAGTGTCTTTTGCAGAGCAAAAGTTTTAAATTTTAATCAAATCCAACTTATGCTTTTGGTGTTGTATCTAAAAGTCATCACTGAACTCAAAATTACCTTGATATTTTTCCTATGTTATCTTCTAGAAGTTTTATAGTTTTGTATTTTACATTTGGCCTTATAACCCATTTGAGTTAATTTTTATGAACAGTATCTAGATTATTATTATTATTTTTTTGCATATGGATATCAGGTTGTTCCAGCACACAGAAAGGGTAGTGAAAAAGAAAAAAAATCCAATGACTATTATTTTTCCACTGGATTGACTTTGCTTTTTCATAAGAGATCAGTTTACTCTATTTGTGTGGGTCTATTTCTGGGCTCTCTATTCTATTCCATTAATTTATTTTGTCTATTCTTTCACCAGTACCATGTTGTCCTGATCATTATAGCTTTACACTGTTTTAAAGTCAGGTAGTATTAGTCTTCCAACTTTGTTTTTCTTCAGTATTGTGTTGGCTATTTTAGGGCTTTTGCTTTGCCATATAAAATTTAGCAAAAGTTTGTCAATATCTACAAAATAACTGCTGGAATTTTATTTGAATTGCATTGAATCTATAGATGAGGATGAGAGGACTTGACATCTAACAATGTTGAGTCTTCCCACTCACAGACGTGGAGTATCTCTCCAATTATTTAGTTCTTTGATTTTTCATTAGTGTTTTTATATAGAATGTGTATATATTTTGTTAGATTTATACCTAAACATTTATTTTTCAATCAATTTTAATAGTCATGAAAATACTTTAAAATAATTTTTAAAACTCAATGCACAAAATTTACAACCATCAGTTTTTAAATATTTTTTAAATCTCAGATTTATTTATTTATTTTTTAACTTTACAATATTGTATTGGTTTTGCCATACATTGACATGAAATTAGAGGACAGTTGCTTTACAGTATCGTGTTGGTTTCTGCCATACATCAACATGAATCAGCCATAGGTATACCCATGTTCCCTCCCTCTGAAACCTCCCTCCCACCTCCCACCCCATCCTACCCATTAGGTTGTCACACAGCACCAGATTTGAGCTCCCTGAGTCACATAGCAAATTCCCACTGGCTATCTCTTTTACGTGTGGCCTCTCAATTTGTTCTACCCTCTCCTTCCCCTGTGTGTACACCACAAGTCTGTACTCTGTGTGTCTCCACTGGTGCTCTGCAAATAGGTTCATCAGTATCACCCTTCTAGATTCCACATATATATGTGTGTGTTAATATACAATGTTTGTTTTTCTCTTTCTGACTTACATCACTCTGTATAATAGGCTCTAGGTTCATCTACCTCGTTAGGACTGACTCAAATGCATTACTTTTTATAGCTGAGTAATATTCCATTGTCTATATATATACCACAACTTCCTTATCCATTCATCTGTTGATGGACATGTAGGTTACATCCATGTCCTAGCTATTGTAAATAGTGCTGTGCTGAACAGTGGGGTACATGTGTCTTTTTCAATTATGGTTTCCTCAGGGTATATGGCCCGTAGTGGGACTGTTGGCGCATATAATAGTTTTATTCCTACTTTTTAAAGGAATCTCCATATTCTCTGGAGTGGCTGTATCCATTTACATTCCCACCAATAGTGTGAGAGGATTCTCTTTTCTCCACAACTATCAATCACTCTTTTTTTGGCCAGGCCACCTGTTTTCCAGTGGCTCATCAAAGGGCTATGATGCATGGGCTGGGAATTTTTTTTTTTTTGATCTTTGGAAGTCCCTTAAGAGTTTAAGGTTTGCATTTAAAAAATGTATCTATTCATTATGGGCTGTGATGGGTCTTCATTGCTGCCTGAGGGCTTTCTCTAGCTGTGGCCAGCAGGGGCTACTCTTGGTTATGGTGCACGGGCTTCCTTTTGCGGTGGCTTCTCTTGTTGCTGAGCATGGGTTCTAGGGCATGCAGGTTTCAGTAGTGGCAGCACGTGGGCTCAGCAGTTTTGGCTTGTGGGCTCTAGAGTACAGGCTCAGTAGTTGTGGCACATGGGTCTTAGTTGCTGTGCAGCATGTGGGATCTCCCCAGATCAGGGATCAAACCTGTGTCCCCCTGCATTGGCAGGCAGATTTCTTAACCACTGAACTGTGAGGAAATCCTGGGAAGTTTTTGAGAAGGAACTGCAGCTACTACCACTGAGCATGAGGTTTTACAATCTCTCCCACTGCCACTTCTTTATTAAGAATTGGACCTTGCCAGTTCTTCTGTGCTGTGGCCAATTTCTTGAATTGGATTCTTGAATTTCTTGAACTCCTCAGGTTGATTCATCTTTCCTTCACTCAAATGTCTCTGGTTGTCTGTAGGGATGGGTTCAGACGTGGAAATTTTTGTAGGGGAGTTTAGTCTGTTTTTTATTGGTCAGACCTAGAAATTTTGTCTGTTCTACAGATCAAGGACTTTAGTTGGATGTCTGCTACTGCTGCTAAGTCGCTTCAGTCGTGTCCGACTCTGTGCGACCCCATAGACGGCAGCCCACCAGGCTCCCCCGTCCCCGGGATTCTCCAGGCAAGAACACTGGAGTGGGTTGCCATTTCCTTCTTCAATGCAGGAAAGTGAAAAGTGAAAGTGAAGTTGCTCAGTCTTGTCCCACTCTTAGCAACCCCATGGACTGAAGCCTATCAGGCTCCTCCATCCATGGGGTTTTCCAGGCAAGAGTACTGGAGTGGGGTGCCATCTAATAATCAGCAAATTCCTACGGGTCATATTACTCTGAAGCGATTTGGGTCCCACTACTCATGAGTGTCCCCATGCCCTCCCAGGCACTGAAGTTAAGTATCACTATTTGTCCTCTGCTAAGCCAGGTTCCCATCATCTCCATTGAAATCAGGAAGCTCCTTTCAACTGCAGGGTTTTTCATAGCACCTCTGGTCACAGAGAAGAGCCACTGTGGTATTTTTCAAAGATGGTGGTGATTCCTTCACCAACAATTCTCCAGAAGCTGTGGTGAGGCCCCCCTCAGGTTCATCATTACGAGAGACGAGCTGTTTATATATGAACATTTACTTCGGTGTTTCCTTCTCCTTGATTCTTTGGACTTTTTCCTTTACACATATCAGGGTATTTCCTTCTCATTTTCATTTAGCTGAGACCAGAAGTCGATCAATTTATATAGAAGGTACAATGAAACCGGAGTCACTGGGAAGTGCACTCAAATCAACAGATTTAGGTTTATTTATATACATACTTTTCAGTTTAAATTAGCAAGACCTTGCAATTCTTTCTCTCCTTGGTGTTGACTTTGTAATTGGCTTTCTGTGGGTGTCTGGATCTGACTCCAGTATTAAGAGCAAGAGTAGTCAGAGTTGGTGGATGAAGTGTGGCAAGGAGATTGACTGCCCTTTCCAGGTAACTGCCCCAGGTGAGATCAGAATAGGGTCTTCAACCAAGGCAGGAACAGCCTAATTAATATAAGGGAAGAGGCTTTGGTTCTGCTCTCAAGAGGGGCTTGGGGACTTGATTTCCTAGGAATTATCCAAATCCTCCTTTATGGTTTTATTTCTACACCCAGATTCCCACTCTTTCCTGATGGTAACTATCTCTCCCACATGAAATCTGGTGAGGCTGGTAACTCAATTGACTTTATCATTTGGCAACTTGTAGAAAAGATTTTGAGTCTGCTTTTTAGTGATTCAACTGATAAAGAATACTTTTAGCTCTGTCATTGAAAGAATACAGGTTGTTAAAAGGTTGTGAACTGAGAATTTAGGACTCTGAGTGTGTCATTGTTTTTCTTTAAGCGGTCCAGTTTTAAGCTTATCCTTGAGTTCATTCTTTGAATACATCTTGTTCTTCATGTTATTTTTTGACCATGGCCACTCAGTTTCTAAAAGCCTTCTCTTCAGTGATATTTCACTCCAGGTGACCATATACGGTAATTTCCCCAGCCATTTCCCATGTATTCCAAGGGTTTCCAAATTGTACATTAAAGTTGTTGAATCTCAGCCTTCCAAACCAGGCTAGATAGCCAATCTCAGATTCTCCTCATTTCTTCAAAGACTGTTGCTTGTCACCGCTTTGGGTGACCTTGGTTCTGTCCTTTTTCCTCCTGTCTTTCTTCTGCTTCCTTAAATTTGAGGAATTTCAAATTTTGGGGTATTGAGTTTTAGGGTATTGAGCCATGACTCTTTCAGAGATAAAAGGTTGCTACAATAATGAGGGACAAGTATATAGCTTTAAAAGAAAAATTTGGGTTGTCTGGCATGGTGACTTTTCCTTGATCTCTAGGCTACCTTAGAACTGCTCTTTGGGTTGGGAGAGACAATTCAATCCCAGGTGTACTTTTCATATGGGATTGGAACACTCTCATCACTTCCATCTCATATGCACATGGAGCTTTACAGAGTACAGACTTGTCTCGCCTCGCTTCATCCCAGTTTCTCAGCCACTTGTGAGATGTGCTCACCTTTGAAGTTGAGAAAAGAAATACAGAGACTTTCCCAGGATTCCTAGGGTTGGCCAGTTGGATTCCCAGCTGGGCCAAGACTGCAATCCCAGACTCTCCACACTGACCTTCCCTTCAGGTTCTGCCCTAACATTCCTCAGCCCAGGAAAGACTACACATGGAGGTCCACATACTACTATCTAAATGGTGACAAGCAATAATCAAGCTATCAACTGTTAAATAAAATATACTCTACTCTCCTATCTTAACAGTTTGGCGTTTCCAGAAGCAAATGCTGAGACTGAATTTGGCCTGTTGGGCATTTATTTGTTGTTCAGTTGTTCAGTCGTGTCTGACTTTTTGTGACCCCATGGACAGCAGCATGCCAGACTTATTAACTATCTCCCAGAGTTTACTCAGACTTGTGTCCATTGATTCGATGATGCCATCCAACCATCTCATCCTCTGTTGTCCCCTTCTCCTTCGGCCCTCAGTCTTTCCCAGCATCAGGGTCTTTTCCAATGAGTCAGCTCTTCACATCAGGGTATTTATACTAGCTATCAACACAGGGAGGAAGCAGGAGGGGGTAGAAGGAGGAATTTGACTGCAGTGCAGACCTCAGGCAAGCCTCAGCCAACCCCAAGGGGGTGTCTGAGAGTGTACCAAGTTTAGGAGAAATGACTAGACCATCCCTTCCCACCCAAAGACAGGGCATATCTTTGGATGGGGGGCCTCTGAAGCAAGAGCTGACAGTTGGGCAATGAGCCATTCCTGTAACAAATACCCCTTAATAATGACCTATTGAGCTCAGAAAAGGGCAGCAGGGAGAGAATCCCCCTCTTTTCCCACTGCCTGATGGCTTGGTCTCCACGTCCAGTCTCAGTCCACCTGCCTCCACAGCTGCCCCTTGGATCTATGGGCACATCACACAGGGGCTTGAGCCACCCTAGGAAAGACAGAGGGGCAGGAGACTCTCATCCCCAACATCCTGGAGGTGGAATCTCAGGGTCCCAAGTGCAGAGACTGGCCTAAAACTGGACGGGTCACACCTCCATTCTTAGGCAATAGAATCCATTCCTGGGGAGCAGAAGGAAATCTCTAAGGGGGAAGGGTCAGGATAAAGACCTTCTCCCTGAGGTCTAAAGTACTGCTGTGTACTATGCTGTGCTTAGTGGTATCCAACTCCTTGCCACACCATGGGCTGTAGCTGCCAGGAGCTTCTGATCGTGGAATTCTCCAGGCAGGAATACTGGAGTGGGTTACCATGCCCTCCTCCAAGGGATCTTCCCACCCAGGGATCAAACCCAGGTCTCCACAGTGCAGGTGGATTACCATTTGAGCCACCAGGGAAGTCCGAGAATACTGGAGCAGATAGCCTCTGATTGTGTAATTCTCCAGGCAGGAATACTGGAGTGGGATACCATGCCCTCCTCCAGGGGATCTTCTCAACCCAGGAATCGAACCAGGGTCTCCTGCATTGCAGGCGGATTTCTTTATCAGCTGTGCCACCAGGGAAGCCCAAAGTGCTGCTACCAAAGATCTTAGCCAGGTGTTGGGAGACATAAACGAGAAACTGATTAAGGGAGGTTCTGAGTTTCTTAGAGGAGACTGACTCTCAGTTAATATTAAAGAAAGGCTTACAAAAATCCTCAGAGTACCAGCGACTGTGTCTACTAGCCTTATTGCTGTTGTAGCCAGGCAAGGGCCTCGGGCTACTCTCAGGGTTCCAGAGGTCCAATAATCCTCTCCCGCGGTGGAATCCTCCCTGCGGGTGTAGGTCAGGATCGCCCTCCACGCCCCCTTGCCTGCCGCCAAGTCGCTGGGGCCAAGCAGAGCTTGGCGCTGTAGGGCGCGTGGGGGAGCCGGGGCAGGGACGAGCTCGCTCAGGAGCCAGAGCGATCGCGGCCGGAGAGGGAGGAGGCTGCCGGGCCCAGCCTGACGCAGAGGCGGCGGCGGCAGCGGAGCAGGCCACTGCCCGGGC
>NW_011494713.1:2952680-2968276 GCF_000754665.1 Bison bison bison
CCCTGGCCGCTCGGCATGTGTGGCTGCAGGCGCCGGTTGTCGCTGCTGTCCGGGGGCTGAGCCGCGCCCGGGTGTCCAGGGCAGTGTGTGTGTGTCCGCGCGGGCCAGCGCCGCGCCGGCCCCGAGCCTCCTGCTCGCTTCCTCGGGCCGCGGTGCATGTTCGCCTCCTGCTACTGTGTGCCGAGAGGCAGGAGGACCATGAAAATGATCCACTTTCGGAGCTCCAGCATCAAATCGCTCAGCCAGGAGATGAAATGCACCATCCGGCTGCTGGACGACTCGGAGATCTCCTGCCACATCCAGGTGCCGGGGCGAGGGAGCGGACTACGCGCTGGCCATGGGACTGGGGGGCCTCTACGGGTGGGCGTGCGCGTGGAGACAAGGAACCCATCCGGGGGCCTACTAGAAAGGCAGATTTCTCTTCCTCAGCTCTGAGTCTGGGAGCCCTACTAAGGGATGGGGTTGGGGGGACTGTCTCCCACAGGCACCGGGCGTGCATTATCAATTCCCGGGGCCCCTTCCTCTGGCTTAGACACTGCGCTCACGTCTCGCTGCGCTTAGGATAGTGGACACAGGGCAGCTGCCTCCTGGGGGACTCTAACCCCTCTGTTTCCTAACCTGTCGGGAAATATGAGTTCTGAGAACCTAGAGGGGTACCTGCATGTCGCCCAGTCTTCTTTCTTCCACGTGGAGAAGGCATGCATCAGCATGGATCCACTCATTCTTTCTTTGGCGCCTGGGCTCCGAAGGTGCTTTCAGTCCCAGGGACCTGCTCCAGCTCCCTGCCTCCTCTCTACCGGTGGCCTTTACTCGTAGCGTGGGGCAGCGGCGAAGTTTCCTGGGAGTGAGAGAGGCCAGGCAGCCCTGTGCTCCAAGCCTTAAGGGATGGGGCACGCTGCTCGGACTGGAGCTACCTCGAAAGGAATCCTTTGAAAACTGAGTGTTTCAGGGAAAGGAAAAGGGCTGTTAGGCCAGCAGGGAGGGAATGCTGCAGGACCTGGGTCCAGGAGAAATCGCCCTTTGGGATATTGGTGACATGTGCTCGTGACCAAGTTGGAGAAGGCCAGAGTTGTGTAGGCAAAGGCAGCTTTGATGGCAACTCCATCCTCCAGTACTTAAGTGCCTCTGGGCTTGCAGGAGATCTGTGAGATGCAATGGTGTGTGTGTGTGCATGTGAGTGCACTCTCAGTGTTTGTATATGTAGGCAGGTGTGTGCCCTCTCCCAAGATTCAGGGCACGGAGCCTGGAAAGGTCATGTTAGGGTTAAGCACTATTAGCTTTTGACTTTTAAGTATCTTTACTTATTTATCTCTGGAATTTCCTCTTCTCACCTACTCAAGTCTTGAAGGTCTGAGACTGAGTGAGCTGTTTTTAAAACACTGGGCACCCATTCTGTTGAGAGATGAATGGGAGCAGCGTCTCCCAGTGGCAAGAATCTGCCTCTGGGCTGTGTTAACTAAGAATGAATGAATGAATGGTTACCCACCCCCCCACCATTTTTTTTTTTTTTCTTTCTTTCTTTTCGTGGGAGCTTGTGACACAGGGACAGTGACTCCTAACTTGTAATATGACAACGGGGTAAGTTTCATGGCAGGAATGTAGTGCCCCATGACCTCCCATTAAAGTGAGCTCCCACTGACTTTTCCGGAGGATCTTGGATTTCATTTTGAACCAAGCACTGCTATTAAACTTAATAATAAAAGGATTAATGGGATAGGCAGTTTTTCTGCTGCCACAGGGTTGCACGGAAACATTTGGCATGTACTGTCTTGTATTTCAGAGAAAGGAGTTTGCACATTTTACCTTAAGTCCTAAAGTGGGTGTACAGGAACTTTAACCCGTATTGAATATGTAGTTAATAAAGGGGTCAGCCACAGAGAGTGGGGCTGTTGACTTTTCCAGAGCTGTCTCCGCCCTCTATCTGCCCTGTCCTGTCCCATTTGGAGTTGACACCACTGTTTTGTTTTGTTTTTCTGTTTGTGGGAGGGAATCTTCCTTAGAATGGATAAATAGTCCCCAGATGACATGTATGTGCTGTCTCGTGATCTGGCAAACAGTAGATTGTAGCCAATCTAATAACAATTTGGAACATTGGAGTTTGTATTGCCCAACTGATGCCAAAGAGGTTAAAATGCTATGTTCCAAAGTGTTGATTTTGGCATTGCTTGAGAAAATCAAATGTTTTATTTGGAAGCACATCTGCCCCCAAATGGTGATTATCATTTAATCAATTAAAATGAATCAAAAGATGATTTTGGTGATTTTGGACATTATACCTGCCTAGAGTATTTCCAACCTGGGAATTGATATACTTTTGAACATAAGGTCACAAAAACCTTTCCATTTGTTTAGGACAAAGACAAAATGATTTTTTTTTTAAAAAGAACTTTTGAAGTCACTAGTATTCCCTGGGGAATCCATCTGTGTTTTGTTCCTTGCTTGCCTTTTTCCTCCAGTCTAGAGAATCACAAAGTTAAGAGAGTGTTACACAAATTTTCCCTCTATAACTCATGCAAGGTGTGAGTTATGCTTTTTTTTTTTTTTGCAAAATAATAGCTTTTAAATATTCTTTTCCAAAGTATATGATTTGTGTGGTTACTGACAAAGAAAACTTTCAGTGTAATGGCTCAGGGTCAGCAGCCTGATAGCCACTTGCTCTGTCTCGTCATAGGATTAGGATGCTGTTCCAGTGTATCATTTGCATGTGACTGTTTAGGTGGGGTGAAAGAGGAATTCCAACTGGATAGGGAGCAAAAGGAGAGCCTAGGGCCCTAGACAGGGGCCTGGGGAAGGAAAGGAGTTGCTGAATGTTCCCTATTGTTGTTGTTCAGTCGCAAAGTCATGTCCAACCCTTTGCAACCCCATGGACTGCAGCACGCCAGGCTTCCCTGTCCTTTGCTATCTCCTGGAGTTTGCTCAAACTCATGTCCATTGACTCGGTGATGCCATCCAACCATCTCATCCCCTGTTACCCCCTTCTCCTCCTGCCCTCAATCTTTCCCAGCATCAGTCTTTTCCAATGAGTTGGTTCTACTGGTCTTTTCCCACGAAGCCAACCCTGCAAGTCTGGAGACTGTGGAAGGACATGGCTTAGTTCTCACTTCTTTGATTCAGTAGCGCTGTTTCAAGTAGAGTAGAGTTCTAGTCGTCTTCCCCATTTCGTCCACGTTTTCAGATGCTGGCAGGGTGTTCACCACTCCTCCTAATGAGCTTGCCATTTTTAATACTGATTTTTATTGTGTAAGTTGTAGACTTTTCATATTATTTATTCTTTATCAAGTCCTGGTAAATATGCTTGTTATTATTTGAATTGGCTGGAAAATTATAAAAATTTGTATTTGAATAGTAACTCTGGCACTGTGTGTAGCACCTAGTAGGTGCTTAATAATTATTTGTAGATGTAGATTGCATAATTTGTGTCTGGGCTGTTAAATTCATGAGGGTAGAAACTCTTGTTATGGTTGTTGTTCTTCAAGGAGTCCTTCAGGTTCCTAGAGCCGAACTTGACATATAGTTGTGGTCAATAAACACTTGCTGAATGAATGAATGCTACTGACCCAGTATTTAATGTAGCTCATACCTGTCATCATGAGGACAGCATGACAGCATTGGGTTGAGAATAAGGAGATACATAGTTTAGTTATGTTACCAACCAGTGTGACATGTAGTGAGTCATTTGACATTTGGAATCAGTGTTTCTTCTTTTGTAAAATAAGGGATTTGGGTTAGAATGGATGTCTCCAGTTTATAAAGTCTATAGTTTATCTGTTACCTAGACCAATTACCTTTGACTAAAACATTGCTATTGACAGATTATATACATATTATCTCATGTGATTTTCATTCCTGTCCTGGGTTATCTCCATTTTATTGTGTTATTGAATATTTTCTCAATTTTATGGGTATAGAAAACGAGGTGCAGAGAGATTAGGCCACTTGAGTCACCTGGCAAGTAAGTAGATTGAAGCCATGTCATTTTACTTAGAATCCAGAGCCCTGTCTTCTCTTCAGCTGCTTCCAACTTGAGAGTTAGGATGTTTAGGCTGCAAGTAAAAGAGCAGCTGAGTTAAAGTGGCTTGAGTAATAAGGACACTTATCATCTCACCTAATGAGAAGTCCGGAGATAGGGTAGCTTCAGAGTTGTTCAGCAGCTCTGCATGGACCAGGAGCTTTCCATCTTTCTACTCTGCCTCCTCAGCACATCTCCTTTGTCACTTAGAGTTCTCATTATAAGGTGGTTGTGAATGTCCTTCAGGTACTAACACATCCACCATGTAAGAGGTGGGATTTCCTCTTGCATTTCTTTTTATCATAGAAGAATACCATTCCTGGAGACTCCCATCAGTCCTCTCATTAGATCCCATTGCCCAGGATTGAATCCTATACCCATGACTTAGCTGTAAAAGAGTCTAGAAATGTGAATATTTGGTATCTGTACTCCTCACTCTCTATAATGAGAGGTGGGCTTTGACTTCATGGAGGCAATGGAGGGGTGTGTGTGTGTGTGTGTTAAGGGGCGGGGAACTGCTGGTGGCTAAGCAAGCAGTAGTGTCTTTCAGAATAGGTCAAATTGAGTAATAAGTATTGTTACAACTAAACTTTCAGTAACCTTTAATAAGATGTTAGCTGAGCCCTGGCTTATTTTAGGCAATCTTTGTATGATCAAATTCTGCAACAAGAACAATTATTGGATAATCCTTTGTAGCTTGTGTTGTTAAATATCAGTTCAGCCCTTACTGAGCCCACGGGTTCTGTGCAGCTACACACTGTCTTGTGTACAGCAAGCATCTCTGCTCTTGCTGAAGTGGCAGTATGGCCAAGTGGTTGGGAGCTTGTGATCCAGAGTACTACTTGCCTGGATTTGAACCCTGGCTCTAACCATTGACTAGCCAGGTGACTTTGGACAAGTCACTTTACCAGTTTGGTTTCAGTTTCCTCATCTGTAAAGTGGGGGTAATACTGGTACAACCTCATGGTCTTGTAACAATCAAATATGCAATATATAGTGCTAGTGCTAAGTTGCTTTCAGTTGCGTCAGACTCTGTGACCCCAGGGACTGAAGCCCACTAGGCTCCTCTGTCCATGGGATTCTCCAGGCAAGAATACTGGAGTAGGTTGCCACTTCTGTCTCCAGGGGATCTTCCCAACCAGGGATCGAACCTACGTCTGTTGCGTCTCCTGCATTGGCAGGCAGATTCTTTACTGCTAGTGCCACCTGGGAAGCCCATGCAATATATACCAAGTACTTAATACCTGGCCCATAGTAAGAAATGAAAATATACTGACTGTTGTCTTACTATTATGTGAAGATATGTTGGATTTAATTCTAAATAGTGTGAAGGCTCTGGCTTGGAATCTAATGTCTTTAAGCCCAAACTCCATCACTTTCTGACTGTGTAAGACCTCAAGTGAATCACTGGGCCTCCGGTTTTTAATCTGTGAAATGGGCATAATAATTCCTCAATTGCCAGTCTCCATTGGGTTGTTGAAATGAAATCTATAAAAGCGTGTTGTAAATGCTAAAAAAATCACCCAAATGCAGAATACTATTCTAATTAATTTAGTTAAAAAAGAGAAAGTTGTTTACTGCATCCTAAGTTTCTTATCTGTTTTAACAGGAATTGGTGGTCACTTGCAAACATACATATGTGCTCAATATCAGGCCCCATGATGAGCCTGCAGGTGAAATCCACCCTAGGTTCGGATAACAGCCACACATGTTCTGCTAATAAGGACGACTCAACTCTTTTCTCTATCAGATTCATCTGGAGTGCCATTCAGAGTACAGTGAATATCAGACACTAAAGGAATAGAAGAGAGAGGCAATTTGTTAAATACCATGGTCTAGCTCTGATGTATTTATGCCTAGATTACATGGGCCAGCTCTTTGTGTTAAGTATATTCTGACAGAAAAGTAGTGTTATTTCAATACTCTGCTAAGATCTTATCTCTTGATGTGTTCAGAGCAAAGGCAATGTGTATTGACCATAGGGAGGATGCAATACTGTCAGCTCCACATCACTGGACAATATATCAGCTGGGTGCTTTTAACTGACAAATTCCAATTCAAACTGGCTTTAACATTAAAGATATTTACTGGATCAGCACTTCCCTGGTGGCTCAAATGGTAAAGAAACTGCCTGAAATGCAGACCTGGGTTTGATCTCTGGGTTGGGAACATCCCCTGGATAAAGGAATGGCAACCCACTCCAGTATTCTTGCCTGGAGGATCCCATGAACAAAGGAGCTTGGTAGGCTGCAGTCCATGGGGTCGCAAGGAGTCAGACAACTGAGTGACTAACACACACATACACACACACACACACTCACATATCCAGAAATTCTGAGTTAAGTAGGGACCTAATTCAAGAACTATCCTGACTTTCTGTGAGGCTTTATCCTGAGACTATAGTGAAGTGGTTATAGTAGTTTCAGTTCTCACATTTTCATGGGACACCCTCCAGAGGAATTGAAAAACCACTTCCAACTCAGCATTCAAAGCAAAAGTCCTGCAGTCATTTTGATCACCTGCCACCCTGAACAGTGAGTGAAATCAATCAAAATGAGTGTGCTGATTAGCTTAAGGTGCCTTCGGACTCAGAGTGGAATCAGCTTCCTTCCTGGTGGTGGTCTGAGTAGGGGAGAGAGGTCAATGCCTAGAAATCAGGGTTCTCTTCCAAAGGAGAAAGAGGGGGAGAGGAAGATGGCTGCTAGGAAGTTTACCCTACTAGATGTTTTGTCTGGGTCAGCGATTCTCAAAGTGTATCCTGGGGAGCCCCAGGACTCCCTGAAATCCTTTCAGGGGGCCCCTGAGGTTCAAACTATTTTCAAAATAATACTAAGATGTTGTTTGCCTCTTTAGGTTAAGGAGTTTTATTGAGATATAATTTACATACTATAAAATTCATCCATTTCAAGTGTATAACTTTAAGATAGTCACAGAATTGTGCAACCATCACCACAATCAGACAATCCCCCAAAGAAACCCTATGCCCTTTAGTAGTCATACTCCCTTTTCCCCCTAAACTTCCCAGCCCTAGGTAACTGCTGATCTACTTTTTGTCTCTATAGATTTGTCTGTTGTGGCCATTTGATGAAAATGAAGTCACGTAATGATCTTTTGTGTCTGACTTCTTTCACTTGCATAATTGCTAGGCTCATCTACGTTGTAGCATGTATCAGTATTTCTTTCCCTTTAATTGGTGAATAATGTTCTATTGTATGGATAGATCACAGTTTACCATCAGTTGATGAAAATTTGGGTTGTTTCCACTTTTTGGCTATTTCGAAGAATGTTGCAGTGAATATTCCAGTAAAATTTTCCATTTGCCTTGGGTATATACCTGGGAGTGAAATTACTGGGCCATATAGTAACTCCATTTAATCTTTTGAATTGAATAGTTTGCCAGACTATTCTCCCAAGCAGCTGCTCCATTTTACATTTCCACCAGCAATGTATAAGGGTTTCAGTTTCTCCACATCCTTGCCAACACTTGTTATTATCTATTTGATTATAAACTGTCGTAGTGGGTGTGAAGTGATACCTTACTGTGGTTTTGATTTGCATTTCCTTGATGCTAATGCTGTTGACCATCATTTCATGTGCTTATTGGCTGTTTGTCTATATTTGGAGAACTGTCTATTTGGATCCTTTGGCTATTTTAAAATTGGATTGTTGTTTTATTGTTGAGTTCTAATAATTCTTACATATTCTGGATATAGACTTCTTATTTAATAAATGATTTACAGCCATTTTTCTCATTCTGTGGGTTTTTTTAGTCTGATGGTGTCAAAATTTTTAAAATTTTGATGAAATCCAATTTATCTGTTTTTTCTTTTTTCCTTTTGTTCCTTGTGATTTTTGTGTCATAGCTAAGTAACTGTTGCCTAAGGTCATGGGATTTATACCTGTGTCTTCTTTAAACAGTTTTATAGTTTTAGCTATTATATTTGGGTCTTTGACTCATTATTTTACTGATATGTGATTTGGATATCATGTCACCATTTTAAAGTATAAAATTCATTAGCTTTAGTATATTCACAATATATACTATATATACAGCCATCACTGCTAATTCCAGAACATTTTCATCATCCCCCAAAATAAAACTCTTCCTGTTAATAGTCACTCCCCATCTGATCCATTTTGAGTTAATTTTTATGTATGATGTGAAGTAGAGGTCCAACTTGATTCTCGTGCATGTGGATATCCAGTTGTTCCAGCACCATTTGTTGAAAAAACTATTTTCCTATTTGTCACTCTTGTTGAGATGTTGATTGCCTTTTCCACTCTCAATCTCTCGTAAGTGTACAATGGAGTTTTCCAGAGGCTGGATAATATGAGACATAACAACACATTAACTACAGAAGCAGATGGGAGAATCCAGCTGTCTTCTATTGAGCCAGACACTAAAGATGTTAAAAATGTAAAAAGTGCTACTGTTCTCAATTAATTGGCTTTATTTTGTAAAACAAAGTTATTTTTCATAAAAGAATGCTATTTATGTTAATGTGCAATGGGTTTGTTATTTTTTAAATGAATCAATTATTGATTATCTTAAAAACTTACGATCAGCGAATATTGAGATATACCACCCAAATAAACAGAAATTCTATAGATCCTCAATAGTGTAAAGGAATTTTGAGGCCAATAAGCTCAAGAATTGCTGGTTTTGGTGATTGTCAATTTACTGAACTTCCTGAAAAAAATTTTAATAGTCCTAAGTAAAACAAAGAACTACTCCCGTGTACCTTGGGTCTCCAGGATTGCGAATTATAAGTACTTGAAATGATGTCAGTTAAGTAAAAAATCCCAGCGTGTGCATAAAAAATGTGTATATGTATATTTGAAATTCTTAATATTAACCATATACCTGTGTGTGTGTGTGTGTGAATTGCAATGTTAAGAGTAGAAGATCAGGGCAGGCTCTTCTGTCATAAGCATTTCCCAATTGCACTTGCTCTCCAGCTGAATCTCATTTTTTTTCAACTCTAATTATTTGAAGTCTTACTTTGAGACCCCCTCTTTTGATTATGAAAAATGTACAGCGACAGTGCATTGTGTTTAACATATAAACTGCTTGAATCAAGTCCCTCAGTCACTGAATTCTTAAGTTGTTACTTCTTTTACTCACTAGGCATTTTGGGAACTCTTGAAAACATGGCAGGAATGGAAATATCAGAATTTGTTGCATAGAGAATCTGAGATTCACATGCATGAGTGATAGGCATTCAGTAGCTAGCATGGTCCTTTCTCTGTTTCCACTTTGTGTGGGAAAGGATGCAAGTTACTCCTCCTATGAAATAGCAGAGAGCCACATGTGGAGTCCGTAGATGGGGGAAAATGGGATTATGATCAGGAGCCCTTAGGGCAGGTTTTGCAGCTGAGATCTGAATTTAATTCAGGCTAAAAGGAGGTGGCATTCAGCTCCTGGGAGGGATGTGTAAATGCTTTGCAGTTTCGGATATTCATGTGGATCTTCTGTGCCATTGTTAAAATGCATATTTCTGATTCAGGCGGTCCTGAGGAGGGCCCTGAAATGATGCATTTCCAGCAGGCTTCTAGATGCATTTCCAGCAGGCTTCTAGATGCCGTGTTCTGTGAACCACATTTGGAATAGTAAGGTTTTAATGGAAATTATCTATTTCATAGTAATATTAACTTCCTTGAGTGTGGAGCTTTTTGACCCTTAGCTCTCTGGATAATACCTCACCTGGCACATTTCCCTTGGTAGAGGTTCAGTGAATGTTTGAGCAAGTGAGTGAATGAATGAGTGAATAAAGAAATCCATCCAGGTGTGTCTATCACAATAAACTGAAGTACCAATTAGACATTGATGCTGGAGATGAAATGCCTCCTTTTGACTCCCATCCCCCGCCAAATCAAGAGATTGTTTTTCAAACAGGATTTCCTATGATGACCAGTCTGATGAAGTGTTGAATGTCTGTGAGAGTGTTTATGGGGACTCAGGGTTAATGAGAGAATTCTTGTCCCTCTGGGCCACGTTTCCCACTCTTGCCTTCCTATATCCTGGACTCTTGGTGGCATTGTGGAGGAGCTCTGGCAACTCCTTGGCACAAACAAATCATTGTGTATAAAGCCAGCCATGTCTGGAAGATCCCAGAGGCATAGGAGGCCCAGCTGTTCTCACTGGCAGAAGTGACCTCAGGGGACCATGACCCTAGAGGACAGTGAAAAAATGCCTTAGAGGTGTAATACAAGCTCTCGAGCTGTTTGTTTGGTGACTCTGCCTAAATGTGCAGGAGGGAAGTGAGAGGATCACTCTGGAAAAAAAAGAAGCTCCTTCTAAAGGGAAAGAGCATTTGTATAGATCAAGCCATCATACTTTTCAAAAGTGGATTAGTAAAGGTTTTTTGAAATAACTTCAATCTTAGTCAATAAGCATTTAAAAATATCTTCTATATGCCAAGCACAGAGCTAGGAACTGGAGATAAAAAGAAAATAAAATCAGACATCAAGAGGCTCACAGTCATTTGGAAGAAGAGAGACAAGAAAATGATTCAAGGACAACATGACAGACATAGGGACAGGTGTATGGGTGGAGGACCAAGAGGAGGCATCTGTATCAGACTGGGTATAGATGAATCTTGATTAATAATTAAAGGACAAGTGAAAATCAATTCTTTGAAGAAGGGAAAAAAGCATGCAAAACACGGTGAGCTTGTGCTTGATGTAAAACCTTGGGCATGATCAGCGTGACTGGATATAGAAATGAAGGGAGGGGGAATCTTGGATTAGTCCCAGGTGGTTGGTTTCAGGGACAGGGGTCATGGTGTCACCAATACAGTACAGACCACAAGTTTTGGGAACCCACTGGAAAATAAAAATCTGAGGCCTCTTGTTAAAAATTATTAAGAATTTCAAGATCACAGTGAAAGTGAAGTCACTCAGTTGTGTCCGACTCTTTGCGATCCCATGGACTGTAGTCTACCAGGCTTCTCTGTCCATGGGATTTTCCAGGCAAGAGTACTGGAGTGGGTTGCCATTTCCTTCTCCAGGGGATCTTCCTGAACCAGAGATGGAACCCACGTCTCCTGCATTGCAGGCAGACGCTTTACCATCTGAGCCACCAGGGAGGAGACCATTAAACAAAGCATGGGTC
This sequence comes from Bison bison bison, assembly GCF_000754665.1. NCBI lineage: Eukaryota > Metazoa > Chordata > Mammalia > Artiodactyla > Bovidae > Bison > Bison bison. The sequence continues at coordinate 2,963,804 of NW_011494713.1, forward strand.
CTTCTTAGCATGGATCCCACACCCATGAAGCTGATTCTGAGAAGACAGAATAAAGGAGAAACAGATTAGGGGAGGAGTTTGGGCATGTAGACTTCATAGTGCCTGTGGGGTATCTGCGTAGAGAATTCTCAGGTAGCCAGGCAAGAATACCAGAGTGGGTTGTGGTCCCAAAGGGAATGGCAACCTATTCTGGTATTCTTGCCTGGAGAATCCTTTGGGTAGAGGAGCCTGGTGAGCCCCAGTCTCTGGGGTTGCAGAGTCAGACATGACTGAGCAACTAACACACATACACAGTTGGAAATAAGGAATGAAAGTCAGCAGAGATGTCTGACTTGGAGACACAGATAAGAGAATCCTTAGTATTCACGCAAGTGGTTGTAGAAGTCATGTGATATGAAAGGAACTATTACATGGGTCTTACTTTTTTGTCTGTCTTTCTGTTTGGGGCATCCTTGTAGATCAAACCAATGGAGTTTGAGCTTTGGAATTGTTTCCAAGAGTGCTTGATCATATTTTCTTTGTTTGGCAGTTCCCACCTGAATGAGAGCTTCTCCATTTTATTTTGCAAATAGGGCAGCTGCCTCAGAGGTCTCAGTGGAAAAGCACTTTCCTTCTCCTAATTTTCATTTTCTAGCTTGGACTAACAAATGACAAAAAGTCCTCTCCAAGCTATAAGACTCTGAGTTACAAAACAGGACTTTCACTCTAGGGAAGTTACCCTTTGAGACAGTGTCATGAACATTGGATAATACATTTTTAAATCCTATCAAAAGGATTCAAACTTGAAGTAAACATGTCATGGAACAACTTTGTAAATTATGCTGCAGTAATTTATCTTTTCTTTACTATTTATGTGTCTCAGATATATCCAATGGCAAATTTTGTTTCCTGTTTAGTTTCCAGGAGATTATTGTGAATGTTGATTAAAATAAATTCAAGGTCTGTAAGATCCCTCAAAGAAATAATTTAATATTGGTAACATGATTTGGATCTTAGATGTGCAGTAGAGCTTTGTCTGAATAGATCTGTTATTATGCTAAGGTTTTAAATATGATTATTCTGTTGCAGGGGAAGCAATTAACATATTAACAGATTACGATTTGGTCTATTACCTCTCATTTCAAAAGTGTAATTTGCATCTTTGAGGCACTAGGCCTTAATGGTGAATGTTAGTGTGAAAAGGATTGACTGAATCAGAATTTTCACATGCAAACTGTGAAAATTTGAATACGATATCAGTTACAAATGGATTGATAATAAAATTAAGCAACCTTAAAAAAATCAGTAACTAACTTTTTTAATAGAAGAGAGGACAAAAGCCTAATCAATAAATTGGCTAGTAATTTTTCCTTGATGTTATTAACTGATGTTATTTTTGAGGGCTGGTTTTTACATGTGTGCCTGCCCATTGTTCCAAAAATAATGCTAGTCTTTGTGATCTTTATCATATGTAGGTATCATCTACAATGTTATAATGTTGGGAATTATTGGTTCTTTATTTAGCAACATCTTTCTCTCTGCTCATGTGCCTCTTGATTTTCTTGAGTTGTATGCTCATAATGTGAATTAGTTAGTTGATTAAATTGAGATCCAGAGCTGTGATTTGCCTGAATTTGCCTATTTAGCAAAATTAGGATGAGATATGATGTCTTGGATTATACACTAAATACTACCGTTATTGTGTTTTTGAATCTTTTTTGGTAGTCTAAGGGATATAATTCTTTTCCACTGACAACTGTTAATAACACAGGGAGAAAACCTCACAGTGACCACACTTCTGGGTAAAGAAAGTAAATTGATTTCTTAAGTGTCATCGAAGGACCACAGTTTTAGTTCTTCTCTAGTTTCTGTAGTCAATATGTGGCTCAATGTAGCTCAGTGTACCTTCAAATGAAAACTACCATCAGTTGTTCAGGTATTTTTGAATATTTTGGCATCTAACATTCCTACACAATTAAAAGAGGTCTTCCTTTTCCCTTTATAAGTTTGGCATGGGACAGACATTGCTTGTATTTTGAACTTTCAAAAAATTACAAAGGGAAAGAAAAGAGGATGATGTCATAGAATTATCTATCTATCCAAAGTAAATTTACCGTGTAGTCTTCGGATTGACTCTGGAAGTCAGTTCTTAGTAATCCTAGGCCATGGTATTTAGAAAACTTCTAGAAAAATATGAAAATAAAGTTTTTTTTATTTAGGTACTAGCTATGTCCTTGTTAGGCTCTGTTTGTTTGGAAGGCTTAGGAAGAAGCATAATAAAATCTCTGGAGTCAGAGGAGGGAAAAACACTGTATACCACCTGGAGCCAAGTCAAGGATAACTTCACCTCGTGTGTTTCCAAACCTCAAGGGAGATTATTTCTGCTAGGGGATCATGGTGGTGGGGGATGGGGGTTGGTCACCTTGAGGACACCTTTTGTCTCCATGTTTGGAGACATAGGTTTTTCACCGGGTGTAGATGGCACCTTCTTGGTTCAGTGCTGATTAAAAGGAAAAAAAGGAGGAAAAGTTGTACAGTAATTCAAGGGCAGCCACAAAGTCTGAGTTTGCAGTGCCAGCAGCAGTGTGGTAATTTGAGAATAGCAAATTAGAGGAACAAAGCAGATTTTAATCATATGCCACAGAGAGGAAGGGAGGAAGGTGGTTTAGGTTTATCTCCAAATTGTACCTCCATTAGAGTAAGGGAGGTTTTTAATGCTGTAATCCAATGTTTATTGTTAAAGATTTCTTTGTTTCTTTCCTCCAGTATTTCTTTAGCACACTCACTGGGAGGGAAATGCCAGCTTTCTTCCCATCAGCGAACTCAGCAGTTGTTAAATATAAAATATTTTCTTGATGTTATTGGGAATAGAATGAGGGAGAAAGAGTGACAGAGTTAGATTCAAGAGCATTACCCTTTCGGAGACTTTAGTCTGAAGGCAAAACTGTCCCATTCCATCCTTTCTGTCCATCCATCCATCCATCCGTCAACCCATCCACCTACTTCACTCATTCGTCCAATAGCACCTCTCTTAAGGACTGGTTTGGGTACCAGAGATAAAAAGATAAGTAAGAATATGGTCCCTTCCAATCTGGTAGAGAAGACAGACACACAGACAGTTTCAAGATGGTACTGTTATGATTGAAGAACACTAGGATATTACTGGAGCAGAGAGAGAAGCCAAGGTATCACTTAGGGGAAGGTATAACCCTCCTTTAATCTCTAGTCACCCTCTTCTGAAGTCACTACTCCTCAAAAGGGTGGATCACAGATATTTTCTTTGAAATAGATCACAGATATTTTCTTACTCCCATTTAAATACAGATAAGAGCATCTTGAAGAACTTTGTGCTTCTGCTTGCAGACATCTCAGCAAAAGTTGTACCTTGCTATAAAAGGTAATTTCAAGAGAAGTCACGCATCCCCTTTCCTGCTTTCTACTGGGTCTTCATCCTCACAGTGACTCCTGTATCGAAATTCTGGAGCAGCCGCTGGGGCTCCCAATGCAGCCTGAGCAGACCAGGGGAAGATTTTCTGGAGGATATCATGGCTTAGATGAGTTTTAAAGAAAAAGTAAGCATTGTCTGGCTGGCTGACTGGGGGAATGTTTTGAGAAGGCGGTATAGTTAGGGAAAGAAGGGCCTCTGGCAGAAGGCTATGCATAGGAAAAGGCATGGTATTTGTGAGGAACTCAGAAAAATGCATTGATTTTATAGGTCACCAGAGAGGTCCATAATATGCAGTGGGGAGCTGGCCATTATGTGATCAGACTGTGCAGACAATGGAGTGGACAGCTGGAGTCTAGAAAACAGTACTGGCTACTGTTGACTACAGAATAATTAGGACAGCCCTACTGAGGCATGGTATGTATGGTTCAGTGACCATTGCCATTGTTTTGCAGGGTCAGCTTGACTACTGTTCCAGGGCGAAAGATAAGATGCATGGAGTATTTTGTCTCAGACACTACCCCAAGGAACACTGGAGGTTTCAAGTTCTTAGCTGAGGTTGTAAACTTTCATGTGCTGTTGAGAGTGGCAGTGGTTCCATGATCTGTGAGCTTCAGTAATGAAGCAAATCTTTCTTAATTACAGATCAAGAAGTTGACAGACTTTTCCGAAGCATCCCTTTAACGTATTGTGTGCTAAGTTGCTTCAGTCGTGATCGACTCTCTGCGATCCCATGGACTGTAGCATGCCAGGCTCCTCTCTCCATGGGATTTTCCGGGCAAGAATACTGGAGTGAGTTGCCATGCCCTTTTCTAGTGGGTCTTTGCAACTCAGGGGTCGAAACTGAGTCTCTTTTGTCTCCTGATTTGGCAGGTGGGTTCTTTACCACTAATGCCACCTGGGAAGTCCTTTAACCTGTTCAGTTCAGTTGCTCAGTCATGTCTGATTCTTTGCAACCCCGTGAACTGCAGCATGCCAGGCCTCCCTGTTCATCACCAACTCCCGGAGCCTGCCCAAACTCATGTCCATTGAGTTGGTGATGCCATCCA